>NC_069508.1:152764605-153104605 GCF_027579735.1 Bombina bombina
GAGGACAGAGTAGTGACTGTCATGACAGTGCCAGGGACATTTACCGTCTTCAAGTAGGTCCCAGCAAACAAGTGACAAATAAAATCTCAGTGTTGGGTTCAGTAGCTTCACCTTTACCACTTTCAGCCTCACTGGTCAGTGCTTGAGAGATGGAGCTGTCAGTTCCACATCTTCTGTCCTTTGGTATCACATTGATGTACTAGTAGTTACTTTATGCCCTCTTTGCAGCATTAGTGGCAATTTCACAGGCAGAGAAAAGTTCAAAGGCTGAATATGAAGAGATTTGTCAAAGACGAAAACTAACTCTTGAAGAAGCTAGAAACGAAAGGTCTTGTTCCTCCCCCAGATTTATTGTGTTGTAAAAATCCCAGGTAATGTATTGTGCTGAAGATAGATGCCTAATCAGTTCTTCTAGTGACACTCAGGTGACAGATGAGGTCCCTTTTGTACCTTAGTCAGGAGAAATGGTGCAGTCTTACCACTGGTGGCACCATTAATGCTTTTTATTTTAGGTCATGATTTTCATTAAAATCAGACTCAGCCTCTAACATTCCTCATAACCTGATATTGTCCAAACAGAGCATGAGAGAAGTCTAAAACAGGGTTATTGTAGCCAATCAGAGGCAGCCACCTAACGGTTATATTAGCCAATCAGATGCAGCCACCTCACAATTAAATTAGCCTGTCTGAGGCAGCCACCCCACAGTTATGGGCTAGATTACCAGTGGCGCACTAACTCTCATACAGCCACCTCAGAGTTATATTAGTCAGTCATGCAGTCACCAAACAGTTATATTAGCCAGTCATACAGCCACCTCACAGTTATATTAGCCAGTCATGTAGCCACCTCACAGTCATATTAGTCAGTCATGCAGCCACCTCACAGTTATATTAGCCAGTCATACAGCCACCTCACAGTTATATTAGCCAGTCGTGTAGCCACCTCACAGTCATATTAGCCAGTCATTTAGCCACCTTACAGTTATATTAGCTAGTCATTCAGCCACCTCACAGTCATATTAGTCAGTCATGTAGCCACCTAACAGTTATATTAGCCAGTCATACAGCCACCTCACAGTTATATTAACCAGTCATGTCGTCACCTCACAGCAATATTAACCAGTCATGAAGCCACCTCACAGTTATAATAGCCAGTCATGCAGCCACCTCACAGTCATATTAACCAGTCATACAGCCACCTCACAGTCATATTAGCCAGTCATGCAGCCACCTCACAGTCATATTAGCCAGTCAGGCAGCCACCTTACAGTTATATTAGCCAGTCATGCAGCCACCTCACAGTTATATTAGCCAGCCATGCAGCCAACTCACAGTCATATTAACCAGTCATGCAGCCACCTCAGTCATTAGCCAGTCATGCAGCCACCTCACAGTTATATTAGCCAGTCATGCAGCCCCCTCACAGTTATATTAACCAGTCATGTAGCCACCTCACAGCAATATTAACCAGTCATGCAGCCACCTCACAGTCATATTAACTAGTCATGCAGCCACCTCACAGTTATTAGCCAGTCATGCAGCCACCTCACAGTTATATTAGCCAGTCATGCAGCCAACTCACAGTCATATTAACCAGTCATGCAGCCACCTCAGTCATTAGCCAGTCATGCAGCCACCTCACAGTTATATTAGCCAGTCATGCAGCCCCCTCACAGTTATATTAGCCAGTCATGTAGCCACCTCACAGTCATATTAGCCAGTCATTTAGCCACCTTACAGTTATATTAGCCAGTCATTTAGCCACCTCACAGTCATATTAGCCCGTCATGCAGCCACCTCACAGTCATATTAGCCAGTCATGCAGCCACCTCATAGTCATATTAACCAGTCATGCAGCCACCTCAGTTATATTAGCCAGTCATGCAGCCACCTCACAGTCATATTAGCCAGTCATGCAGCCACCTCACAATCATATTAGCCAGTCATGCAGCCACCTCACAATCATATTAGCCAGTCATGCAGCCACCTCACAGTCATATTAGCCAGTCATGCAGCCACCTCACAGTCATATTAACCAGTCATGCAGCCACCTCACAGTAATATTAGCCAGTCATGCAGCCACCTCACAGTCATATTAGCCAGTCATGCAGCCACCTCACAATCATATTAGCCAGTCATGCAGCCACCTCACAATCATATTAGCCAGTCATGCAGCCACCTCACAGTCATATTAGCCAGTCAGGCAGCCACCTTACAGTTATATTAGCCAGTCATGCAGCCACCTCACAATCATATTAGCCAGTCAGGCAGCCACCTTACAGTTATATTAACCAGTCATGTAGCCACCTCACAGCAATATTAACCAGTCATGCAGCCACCTCACATTCATATTAGCCAGTCAGGCAGCCACCTTACAGTTATATTAACCAGTCATGTAGCCACCTCACAGCAATATTAACCAGTCATGCAGCCACCTCACAGTCATATTAGCCAGTCAGGCAGCCACCTTACAGTTATATTAACCAGTCATGTAGCCACCTCACAGCAATATTAACCAGTCATGCAACCACCTCACAGTTATATTAGCCAGTCATGCAGCCAACTCACAATCATATTAACCAGTCATGCAGCCACCTCAGTCATTAGCCAGTCATGCAGCCACCTCACAGTTATATTAGCCAGTCATGCAGCCCCTTCACAGTTATATTAGCCAGTCATGTAGCCACCTCACAGTCATATTAGCCAGTCATTTAGCCACCTTACAGTTATATTAGCCAGTCATTTAGCCACCTCACAGTCATATTATCCAGTCATGCAGCCACCTCACAGTCATATTAGCCAGTCATGCAGCCACCTCATAGTCATATTAACCAATCATGCAGCCACCTTACAATAATATTAGCCAGTCATGCAGCCACCTCACAGTCATATTAGCCAGTCATGCAGCCACCTCACAATCATATTAGCCAGTCATGCAGCCATCTCACAGTTATATTAGCCAGTCATGCAGCCACCTCACAGTCATATTAACCAGTCATGCAGCCACCTCACAGTCATATTAGCCAGTCATGCAGCCCCTCATGCTTATAGTAAACAGTCATGCATCCACCTCACAGTCATATTAGCCAGTAATGCAGCCACCTCACAGTCATATTAACCAGTAATGCAGCCACTGCACAGTCAAGTTAGCCAGTCATGTAGCCACCTCACAAGTCATATTAGCCAGTCAGGCAGCCACCTCACAGTTATATTAGCCAGTCATGCAGCCACCTCACAGTCATATTAACCAGTCATGCAGCCACCACACAGTCAAGTTAGCCAGTCATGCAGCCACCTCACAGTCATATTAGCCAGTCATGCAGCCAACTCACAGTCATATTAACCAGTCATGCAGCCACCTCACAGTCAAATTAGTCAGTCATGCAGCCACCTCACAGTCATATTAGCCAGTCATGCAGCCAACTCTCAGTCATTAACCAGTCATGCAGCCACCTCACAGTCATTAGCCAGTCATGCAGCCACCTCACAGTTATATTAGCCAGTCATGCAGCCAACTCACAGTCATATTAACCAGTCATGCAGCCACCTCACAGTCATTAGCCAGTCATGCAACCCCCTAACAGTTATATTAACCAGTCACGCAGCCACCTCACATTCATATTAGCTAGTCAGGCAGCCACCTCACATTCATATTAGCCAGTCATGCAGCCACTTCACAGTTATATTAACCAGTCATGCAGCCACCTCACAGTCATATTAGCCAGTCATGCAACCACCTCACAGTTATATTAACCAGTCATGCAACCACCTTACAGTCAAATTAGCCAGTCATGCAGCCACCTCACAGTCATATTAGCCAGTCATGCAGCCACCTCACAGTCATATTAACCAGTCATGCAGCCACCTCACAGTCAAATTAGCAAGTCATGCAGCCACCTCACAGTCATATTAGCCAGTCATGCAGCCAACTCACAGTCATATTAACCAGCCATGCAGCAACCTCACAGTCAAATTAGCCAGTCATGCAGCCAACTCACAGTTATATTAGCCAGCCATGCAGCCACCTCACAGTTATATTAACTAGTCATGCAGCCACCTCACAGTCATATTAGCCAGTCATGCAACCACCTCACAGCAATATTAACCAGTCATGCAGCCACCTCACAGTCATATTAGCCAGTCATGCAGCCACCTCACAGTCATATTAGCCAGTCAGACAGCCACCTCACAGTTATATTAACCAGTTATGCAGCCACTTCACCGTTATATTAACCAGTCATGCAGCCCTCTCACCGTCATATTAGCCAGTCATGCAACCAGCTCACAATCATATTAACCAGTCATGCAGCCACCTCACAGTCAAATTAGTCAGTCATGCAGCCACCTCACAGTCATATTAGCCAGTCATGCAGCCAACTCTCAGTCATTAACCAGTCATGCAGCCACCTCACAGTCATTAGCCAGTCATGCAGCCACCTCACAGTTATATTAGCCAGTCATGCAGCCAACTCACAGTCATATTAACCAGTCATGCAGCCACCTCACAGTCATTAGCCAGTCATGCAACCCCCTCACAGTTATATTAACCAGTCATGCAGCCACCTCACATTCATATTAGCTAGTCAGGCAGCCACCTAACATTCATATTAGCCAGTCATGCAGCCACTTCACAGTTATATTAACCAGTCATGCAGCCACCTCACAGTCATATTAGCCAGTCATGCAACCACCTCACAGTTATATTAACCAGTCATGCAACCACCTTACAGTCAAATTAGCCAGTCATGCAGCCACCTCACAGTCATATTAGCCAGCCATGCAGCCAACTCACAGTCATATTAACCAGTCATGCAGCCACCTCACAGTCAAATCAGCCAGTCATGCAGCCACCTCACAGTCATATTAGCCAGTCATGCAGCCACCTCACAGTCATATTAACCAGTCATGCAGCCACCTCACAGTCAAATTAGCCATTCATGCAGCCACCTCACAGTCATTAGCCAGTCATGCAGCCAACTCACAGTTATATTAGCCAGTCATGCAGCCACCTCACATTTATATTAACCAGTCATGCAGCCACCTCACAGTCATATTAGCCAGTCATGCAGCCAACTCAGTTATATTAGCTAGTCATGCAGCCACCTCACAGTTATATTAACTAGTCATGCAGCCACTTCACAGTCATTAGCCAGTCATGCAGCCACCTCACAGTTATATTAGCCAGTCATGCAGCCACCTCACAGTTATATTAGCCAGTCATGCAGCCCCCTCAAAGTTATATTAACCAGTCATGTAGCCACCTCACAGGCATATTAACCAGCCATGCAGCCACCTCACAGTCATATTAACCAGTCATGCAGCCACCTCACAGTCATTAGCCAGTCATGCAGCTACCTCACAGTTATATTAGCCAGTCATGCAGCCAACTCACAGTCATATTAACCAGTCATGCAGCCACCTCACAGTCATTAGCCAGTCATGCAGCCCTCTCACAGTCATATTAGCTAGTCATGCAGCCACCTCACAGTCATATTAACCAGTCATGCAGCCACCTCACAGTTATATTAACTAGTCATTCAGCAGCTTCACAGTCATATTAGCCAGTCATGCAGCCACCTCACAGTTATATTAACCAGTCATGCAACCACCTTACAGTCAAATTAGCCAGTCATGCAGCCACCTCACAGTCATATTAGCCAGTCCTGCAGCCACCTCACAGTCATATTAACCAGTCATGCAGCCACCTCACAGTTATATTAGCCAGTCATGCAGCCACCTCACAGTCATATTAACCAGTCATTCAGCCACCTCACAGTCATATTAGCCAGTCATGCAGCCCCTCAGTTATAGTAACCAGTCAAGCATCCACCGCACAGTCAAGTTAGCCAGTCATGCAGCCACCTCACAGTCATATTAGCCAGTTAGGCAGCCACCTCACAGTTATATTAACCAGTCATGCAGCCACCTCACAGTCATTAGGCAGTAATGCAGCCACCTCACAGTTATATTAGCCAGTCATGCAGCCAACTCACAGTCATATTAACCAGTCATGCAGCCACCTCACAGTCATATTAGCCAGTCATGCAGCCACCTCACAGTCATATTAGCCAGTCATGCAGCCACCTCACAGTTATATTAACCAGTCATGCAGCCACCTCACAGTCATATCAGCCAGTCATGCATTCATCTCACAGTCATAATAGCCAGGCAGCCGCCTCACAGTTATATTAGCCAGTCATGCAGCCCCCTCACAGTTATATTAACCAATCATGCAGCCACCTCACAGTCATATTAGCCAGTCAGGCAGCCACCTCACATTCATATTAGCCAGTCATGCAGCCACCTCACAGTTATATTAGCCAGTCATGCAGCCCCCTCACAATTATAGTAACTAGTCATGCAGCCACCACACAGTCAAGTTAGCCAGTCATGCAGCCACCTCACAGTCATATTAGCCAGCCAGGCAGCCACCTCACAGTCATATTAGCCAGTCATGCAACCACCTCACAGTCATTTTAACCAGTCATGCAGCCACCTCACAGTCAAATTAGCTGTTCATGCAGCCACCGCACAGTCATATTAGCCAGTCATGCAGCCAACTCACAGTCATATTAGCCAGTCATGCAGCCACCTCACAGTCAAATTAGCCAGTCATGCAGCCACCTCACAGTCATATTAGCCAGTCATGCAGCCAACTTACAGTTATATTAGCCAGTCATGCAGGCACCTCACAGTTATATTAACCAGTCATGCAGCCACCTCACAGTCATATTAGCCAGTCATGCAACCATCTCACAGTCATATTAACCAGTCATGCAGCCACCTCACAGTCATATTAGCCAGTCATGCAGCCAACTCACAGTTATATTAGCCAGTCATGCAGGCACCTCACAGTTATATTAACCAGTCATGCAGCCACATCAGAGTCTTATTAGCCCGTCATGCAGCCACCGCACAGTCATGTTAGCCAGTCATGCAACCATCTCACAGTCATATTAACCAGTCATGCAGCCACCTCACAGTCAAATTAGCCAGTCATGCAGCCACCTCACAGTCAAATTAGCCAGTCATGCAGCCACATCACAGTCATATTAGCCAGTCATGCAGCCACCTCACAGTCATAATAGCTAGTCAGGCAGCCACCTCACAGTAATATTAGACAGTCATGCAGCCACCTCACAGTTATAGTAACCAGTCATCAGCCACCTCACAGTCATATTAGCCAGTCATACAGCGACCTCACAGTCATATTAACCAGTCATACAGTCATATTAGCCAGTCAGGCAGCCAACTCTAGTGCATAAGCAGCATTGCTATAATTTATTAGAGCCTATTGAGGCTCTTACTCTACATGTCTAACCCTCACAAATAAGTTAAATACATACGGCTAGATTACAAGTTTTTGTCGGTAATGGTGTGCGGAGCTAACGAGCAGTTTATGCTCACCACTCACCTACAGACAACGCTGGTATTACGTTTTTTTTAAACCCGGCGTTAGCAGAGAGCAAAATCTAGCTCCACATCTCACTGTAATACCAGCGCTGCTTACTGTAGTGGTGAGCTGGCTAAACGTGCTCATGCACGATTTCCCCATAGGAGTCAATGGGGGAGAACCGGCTGAAAAAACAACTAACACCTGCAAAAAAGCAGCGTTCAGCTCCTAACGCAGCCCCATTGATTCCTATGGGGAAAGAAAAATTATGTCTACACCTAACACCCTAACATGAACCCCGAGTCTAAACACCCCTAATCTTACACTTATTAACACCTAATCTGCCACCCCCGACATCGCCGACACCTGCATTATATTATTAACCCCTAATCTGCTGCTCCGGACACCGCCGCCACCTACATTATACTTATGAACCCCTAATATGCTGCCCCCAACATCACCAAACCCTAAATTATATTTATTAACCCCTAATCTGCTGCCTCCGACATCGCCGACACCTGCATTATATTATTAACCCCTAACCTGCCACTCCGGACACCGCCTCCACCTACATTATACTTATGAACCCCTAATCTGCTGCCCGCAACATCGCTGAACCCTACATTATATTTATTAACCCCTAATCTGCCACCCCCGACATCGCCGACACCTGTATTATATTATTAACCCCTAATCTGCCGCTCCGGACACCTCCGCTACCTACATTATACTTATGAACCCCTAATCTGCTGCCCCCAACATCGCCGACACCTAAATTATATTTATTAACCCCTAATCTGCCACCCCCAATGTCGCCGCCACCTATTTACACTCATTAACCCCTAATCTGCCGCCCCCAACTTCGCCAACACTATAATAAAGTTATTAACCCCTAAGTCTAACCCTAACCCCCCCTAACTTAAATATTATTTAAATAAATGTAAATAAAATAACTACAATTAACTAAATTAATCCTATTTGAAACTAAATACTTACCTATAAAATAAACCCTCAGATAGCTACAATATTACTAATAGTTACATTGTAGCTACCTTATGGTTTATTTTTATTTTACAGGCAACTTTGTATTTATTTTAACTAGGTACAATAGTTATTAAATAGTTATTAACTATTTAATAACGTCCTAGTTAAAATAAATACAAATTTACCAAAGTTACAATTACACCTAACACTACAATATAATTAAATAAATTCCCTAAATTAAATTAATTACAATTAAATAAACTAAAGTACAAAAAAAACACTAAATTACAGAAAATAATAAAATAATTACAAGTTTTTTAAACTAATTACACCTAATCTAATCCCCCAAATGAAATAAAAAATCCCCCCAAAATAAAAAAAATCCCTACCCTATACTAAATTACAAATAGCCCTTAAAAGGGCTTTTTTGGGGCATTGCCCCAAAGTAATCGGCTCTTTTACCTGTAAAAAAAAAGTACAATACCCCCCAACATTACAACCCACCACCCACACACCCAACCTTACTCTAAAACCCACCCAATCCCCCCCTAATAAAACCTAACACTAACCCCTTGAAGATCACCCTACCTTGAGACGTCTTCACCCAACCGGGCCGAAGTCCTCAACGAAGCCGGGCAAAGTGGTCCTCCAGACGGGCAGAAGTCTTCATCGAATCCGGGCAGAAGAGGTCCTCCAGACGGGCAGAAGTCTTCATTCAGACGGCATCTTCTATCTTCATCCATCCGGCGCGGAGTGGGTCCATCTTCAAGACATCCGACGCGGAGCATCCTCTTCATCCGACGGCTACTGGAACAATGACGGGTCCTTTAAATGGCGTCATCCAAGATGGCGTCCCTTGAATTCCGATTGGCTGATAGAATTCTATCAGCCAATCGGAATTAAGGTAGAAAAAATCCTATTGGCTGATTGCACTTTTTTTTACAGGTAAAAGAGCTGATTACTTTGGGACAATTCCCCGCAAAAAGCCCTTTTAAGGGCTATTTGTAATTTAGTATAGGGTAGGGATTTTTTTTATTTTGGGGGGCTTTTTTATTTTATTAGGGGGATTAGATTAGGTGTAATTAGTTTAAAAAACTTGTAATTATTTTATTATTTTCTGTAATTTAATGTTTGTTTTTTTTGTACTTTAGTTTATTTTATTTAATTGTAATTCATTTATTTTAATTTAGATAATTAATTTATTTATAGTGTAGTGTTAGGTGTAATTGTAACTTAGCTAAGGTTTTATTTTACAGGTAAATTTTTATTTATTTTAACTAGGAAGTTATTAAATAGTTAATAACTATTTAATAACTATTGTACCTAGTTAAAATAAATACAAACTTGCCTGTAAAATAAAAATAAACCCTGAGATAGCTACAATGTAACTATTAGTTATATTGTAGCTATCTTAGGGTTTATTTTATAGGTAAGTATTTAGTTTTAAATAGGAATTATTTAGTTAATTGTAGTAATTTTATTTCGATTTATTTAAATTATATTTAAGTTAGGGGGTGTTAGACTTAGGTTTAGGGGTTAATACATTTAATATAGTGGCGGCGACGTTGGGTGCGGCAGATTAGGGGTTAATAAATGTAGGTAGGTGGCGGCGATGTTAGGGATGGCAGATTCGGGGTTAATAAAATTGAACTAGTGTTTGCAAGGCGGGAGTGCGGCGGTTTAGGGGTTAATATATTTATTAAAGTGGGGGCGATGTCCGGTTCGGCAGATTAGGGTTTAAAATTTTTATTTAAGTGTTTGCAATGTGGGGGGGCCTCGGTTTAGGGGTTAATAGGTAGTTTATGGGTGTTAGTGTACTTTTTAGCACTTTATTTAAGAGTTTTATACTACGGCGTTAGCCCATAAAACTCTTAACTACTGACTTTTAAATGCGGTACCAGGCTTGACAGGAGAGGGTGTACCGCTCACGTTTAGGACGACTCCTAATACCGGCGTTAGGAAAATCCCATTAAAAAAATAGGATACGCAATTGACGTAAGTGGATTTGCGGTATTTTCGAGTCGTGAAAAAAAAGTGAGCGGTACACCTGTACCTGCAAGACTCGCAATACCAGCGGGCGTTAAAAAGCAGCATTGGGACCTCTCAACGCTGCTTTTTAACCCTAACGCAAGACTCGTAATCTAGGCGATAGTGACTAAATTTAGCCACCAATAAGCAAGCGCTACCCAGTTGATGAACCAAAAATGGACCTGCTCCTAAGCTTACATTCCTGCTTTTTAACTATAGATACCAAGAGAATTAAGAAAAATTGATCATTTGCTTAAGTTGCTTAAAATTGCATGCTCTGTCCGAATCATGAAAGAAACAATTTGGGGTTCATAGCCCTTTAATGTTCCTTTAATCATTTTAATGAAAAACAGAATATTTTATAGAGGATTTCATAGCTTATTTGGATGACATAAAGGAATCCAGTTCGTTGCTGAAGACCCCAAATAACTTAAAGGGACAGTATACACTCATTTTCATATAACTGCATGTAATAGACACTACTATAAAGAATAAGATGCACAGATACTGATATAAAAATCCAGTATAAAACTGTTTAAAAACTTACATAGAGGCTCTCAGTTTAGCTCTGTTTAAAAGGTAGCTGGAAAGCCCACTGCGAGTGGCAAATAAGACACTCCCCCCCTCCCCCTTCTTTTACATATGAAAAGACCCTTTACACAAACAGGAGCAAGCTGGAGAAGGTAGCTGACGGTATTCTCATAAAACTTTGGGGCTTGGTTAGGAGTCTGAAAATCAGAACAATGTTATTTAAAAATAAGCAAAACTATACATTTATTTTAAAAAAACTTTATGGGCTTTATAAATATCATCTACAAAACATTTATGCAAAGAAAAATTGAGTGTATAATGTCCCTTTAAGGAATAGTAAGTAAACAGTTTTTTATTATTTCAGTGTAAGGATTATAGTGAAAATGAATTGCTGAGAGGTGACTCGTTACCCAGCATTATTCTAACAAAACTCATAAAAATAAATCCGATACTAATGTTTAATGCGTAAACCAATTGTTCCTTTTTTTGACAATTTCAGCTGTAGGAATGAGGCTCTTCTCGCCCTATCTCTTGTCACTGGTTTAACTCTTTACAGCAATCTCCTAAATAAAAAGTTTGCAAAATTCACTTTTTTGATTTCTGAATAAATCAAATTGCAGAAGAAAATTAAACGGCGATTAACACAGCTCTTATTATTGTGTAAAACTGCTTGTGCCACACTCCCTAGAGACGCAAATTCTGCGGGCCGATTTATTATGCCCAAATGCTGCTATATGCACCAAAAACACAAGTTAAGAAGCAGCAGTCTTAAGACCGCTGCTCCTTAACTCGTCCGCCACTTCTGAGGCGGCAGACAGCAATCCGCCCTATTGCATACGATTGGGTTGATTGACACCTCCTGCTACCGGCTGATTGGCCACGAATCTGCAGGGGGCAGCATTGCACAAGCATTTCACAAGGAATGCTTATGCAATGATAAATGCCAACAGCATATGCTGTCGGCATTTATCTATGTCTGGCGGACATGATCGCTACAGCAGATGATGTCCGCCCGACACATGATAAATCGGCTCCTAAAAATCGATAGCTGGTTTAGGGCTAGATTACAAGTGGAGCACTAATGTAACGCAGACCCACAATTGGGCAAATTTGCCGTTTGCGGGCGTGAAATAAATAACTAGCTATTACAAGTGGCTGGTTATTGCTACTGCAAGCTCACGGTAACAATTGGCGTTCAGAAAATTAGTTTATTTTCTAAAAGTGCCCTAATTGTCTTTTATTTATTTTTTTATGAAAAAAATGTAGCAGTTTATTTTTCATAAAATACTTTAGGGGTTAAAAGTGGCGGGTGAGGGGTGTTAGAAAAAAAACGGCACTGAAAAGTGGAAACTGTGTGTTTTTACTGTAACAATATATGTATATTACTATATACATATATATTTATGTGTTAATATGTGTATAGACACATATAAAGACATAAACATATATGTATATAATTATATATATTTATATTCGATGCCATCGACGTGCGATTTACTCCCCTTCGCTGCGCTAATTCTCATGCCGTGTCTCATAGCATGAGAATGAGGCTCCCATTGGAGCCTATGGAAGTGCGCTCTCATGAGCAAAATGCTTTAGTGCAATGCGAACGCGAGGTCGCTTTCGTATTGCACCTCACTTGTAATACCAGCGCACATTAGCGTGTGCTGTAATTACTCAGCTGAGCGGAAATATCGCTTTAGCGTAAGTGATATTTAGTGCCCAACTTGTATTCTAGCCCTTATGGGCCTAGTGAGTGCAGCACAAAGGCCATAGTTTTACACACAAGCAATAGGTGTTTCACATTGATGACCAAACAGATACATTTCGCCCCCTAATACCAGTTTTCACAAACAGAACAGCACAGTATTTTTCTGTTTTTGCTGTATTTACTAAGCGCCTTTCTCAGACTCTCTCTGACTAGATGCTGAGTCCTGTGTGGAGTTTTTCAGACCCTTCTGGGGCTTTAAATAATTCACGACTAGTTTTACCATTTATGACACTTGTGTTCGAAGACAATTTGCGCAGCAGAAGAAGACATTTAGCTGAAGCATCAGATCAATAACACAAATCCTTAGACAGCAACTTGCTGACCTGAAATATGAGACATCCTTCATGTACGTAGCACTCTCTCCTGTCTTCTCTTTAGATAATATTTTATAGACGAGAACACTCGGCTCAGCTACTTTATCTGTAGGGGGTTTTCTTCTATGCTCGTTGTCTGATGTTGGGGGAGTTCCAGTGAAACTGTCTGAGATTTTAGACTCAGTTACTGGAAATGAACTGGACTTTTATCTGATTAATAAAACAGAAGAACTCGCGCTCCGACATAACCTACTGTCATAGGGCCCGATTATTAAACCTTCGCTGGGTCAGATGTTAAAAAAACACACTGACACTCGCAAGGGCTGTCCTCAAGTAATTCTCTAAACAAAAAGGGGCTTTGCCAGTGACACGTTTCCCATAGAAAGTAATGGAGACTTCACAGGGGAGAGTGCAGTTAGCAGGGAGCTGTGGGCGCACGTAATAAATAAAATTCTTCAGCCGATAAAGATTCAGCACAGTATCTTACAATCGACCTCTATTTTGCTTGTGTTTTACCATTAGGGTAAATAAGTGTTTTGCAAACTCAACAATTAATTTTGTAGGAAAAAAAGAGAGATCTGCAGTGGGAAATGTTTACAAAATACGTCAGATCTTAGCAGAGGCAGAAAAACTCACACATTTTTATTATGATTTCTACCCTGCACCTTAAATCATTTCTTAAGTGTCAAGTGATACTCCCGGTTATAAGATAACGCCTAGCACTTTCCTAGACCATTTCAATACAAATTTAAATGTTTCCATAAAATACGTTTTTTATTGTTACAATTTTTACTGCATATTTTTATTTCAATAGTTCATTCATTTGTATGTTTTTTTTAAATTATGATTTTTTGTGAGTCCTGTTATAATGTATATATTGTGTTCTCAAGGTCAAATCTGCTTTAATAGAATTACAACAGTGGTTTCATAGTAATGGTGAGAGTCACAGCCATACGAGGCAGCCCTAATTAGTCTGTGAGACTACTGGAGAACACTCAGGGCTATAGCCCCTAATACCCCATCTGTTATGTGCTTGTGCAGTGACAGTCATGGGTGCACTGGGGGACAAGATGAGCAAAATGTCCTCTATGAATTAAACCCACGTACACTTGAGCTGCCGTCTCAGAGTCCACAGCTGGCAGCACGTTAGAGTGTTATGTGCGTTGCTGTAGTAGACTCTGTTGTAATTACAGTTGTGCAATGAATTATCATATTAGGTAAAAGTGAACATTTTTGCACACATTGACACATTGTTTGCTGCAACTGTTTTTAAATAGACAAACTCACTCACCTTTTGCTTTATATGAGATGAGCCAGTGCAGACTTGTGTCTGCAGTAGAAGCTGCTAGCTTATTAAGTCTTATATTGTGTTTCTGTATCTTATCACATCTGCGTAGGCCAGTTAGTGACAGATATGTAGCAGGGTTAAACTTGTGAAGACTGCACAATTTTACAGAAATTTACAGAATGCATAAGTAAACATTTTATATTACAATCTCAAGGCATTTACTGTCCCTTTAACAACATGAGCAGTAGTGATGTGACATAAATTAGAACCTGGGCACCTAGTTGCCATTCTGGGTGTGGCATTAAACCTGGCACATGAGACAGCGCTCACAGCGTTTTATACAGACACATTTCACATCTCTTTCCTCTACTGATTTGTGCTATCGGCTTTATAACAAGTCACTAGACATGTCAAGGTGACAATACAGGAGTCAGAAGTGTGTGCTGGCGGATTCTTCATTTCACTAGAAAAAGAGAAGGTTCTTTTACTTTGTCAAACAGGTGAAGTGTCTGCGAAGCTTATTTCAGGGTGAATGACAGAGCCAGGGAATTGATTGAATTGTAAGATGCTTAATTCACTGCTGCTCCTTGAGTAGTATGAGACAGTAAAGAAAATGCTACTGTAACTCTATATTTACTTGATTTATTTTTAAACAACAGCCAGTAGCTGAGACAGTCATTAAAGCTTTTACATGTATTTTCTTGTGTTCCTTTAATTAAATGTGCAGCTGCTGATAATAGAAATCTTTGTATTTCTGTGTTTACTAACAAATAAGGTGCTAGGTAGTTAGGAGGGTATATGGAAGTGTTTGTTGCAGCAAATAAGTTGTCAAATGCTGATACCCAATGTAAATACCCAGTCACCTCTTGCACTTAGATGAGTGAACTGGGACACGTGGCACCTAGAGGGGTATGAGATATCTCACCCTCACTACAGCACGGTTTGGATTCAGTGAGGAATTTCTGGAAGTGCGGCTCTGTGAGTAATTCATACAAGTTATTATCATTATTAGTAAAATAATATACTGTATATTTCTGTTGCACAGCTCTTGTTGACATGTGCAATATGGTGCAGAGTGTGGTCGCCAATACTGGGATTAACCAGGGGCCACACTAACTGCAAAGAAAATTCTTAAAAATAATAATTTCCTTCTATTATTTAATATGCTTTATACTCTCTGTATCCTTTGTTAAAGAGTATACCTAAATAGGCTGATAGCAACTCAGGAGAGTGCACGTGTCTTATGCTCTCTATGGCAGTAGTGTTTCCAACATTGTTTAACATTGCTGCCATAAAGGGCATAAGACACGTGCACACTCCTGAGCTCCTAAGCATGAACGTTTTATTTTTAAATCCTTGAAACACCTGGCTACGACCGGTGAAACGCACGTCAGATCTGATTTGACTGTTGGGACTGTGATGTCACAAGGAGGGTTGGGAGTTTGAAATTTACACTCTGCAGCTGTGATTGATGATTCTACAGTTGGCTTTGTGTTTTACAATTGTTCCCTTATCCTGAGTGATTTTACTGGAATAATAAATTGCTTTTACAAAGTTTGATGTCCCTTTATCCATCTATTCTTTAACACATGAGCCGTTTTACTGAGAGCTAAGTTATAGCTGCTGGGAGGTGCAGGAATCATTTCTCTCCAGTGCCCAGAAAAGCATCCAGCCTTAAAGGGACAGTCTAGTCCAAAATAAACTTTCATGATTCAGATAGGGCATGTAATTTTAAACAATTTTCCAATTTACTTTTATCACCAATTTTGCTTTGTTCTCTTGGTATTCTTAGTTGAAAGCTTAACCTAGGAGGTTCATATGCTAATTTCTTAGACCTTGAAGGCCGCCTCTTAAGAATGCATTTTAACAGGTTTTTCACCACTAGAGGGTGTTAGTTCATGTGTTTCATATAGATAACACTGTTCTCATGCACGTGAAGTTACCTGGGAGCCATCACTGATTGGCTAAACTGCAAGTCTGTCAAAAGAACTGAAATAAAGGGTCAGTTTGCAGAGGCTTAGATACAAGATAATCACAGAGGTAAAAAATATATAAATATAACTGTGTTGGTTATGCAAAACTAGGGAATGAGTAAACAAGGGATTATCTATCTTTTAAAACAATAACAATTCTGGTGTAGACTGTCCCTTTAACCCCTTGTGCACTGGGACCAGTGGCTTGCGTGCTTGCTTA
Organism: Bombina bombina; assembly: GCF_027579735.1. Lineage (NCBI taxonomy): Eukaryota > Metazoa > Chordata > Amphibia > Anura > Bombinatoridae > Bombina > Bombina bombina. The sequence continues at coordinate 152,781,108 of NC_069508.1, forward strand.
ATCCTTGGCAATATGTTGAACTATAGACTCCTCTCTGAGTGATTTACAAAGTGTCAGTTTGTTAGAGAATAGATCGAGCCTCATTAGACATGGATCAAAGGTCACAGGAAGTTTCAGACATCTCAGCTCCAAGTTGTAATTAAACAAGAAAAAAGCAAAAGCCTCATAAACGTAGTAACACGTCTGACGACCTTTACCGGGCAAGTCAGTGGCATAAATCAAAGCTGGATGTCAGATTTTATCGATGATTAGTTGTGAGAGAAGAGCATGGAGCTTCTTATGCACCATGTACAGAATAAGGGCTTCATTTATTAACCAGCGGATGCTGCTTCGGAGCCCCATTGTTTCAGGTCCACCTGACACAAAAGTTGAGAAGCTGTTCCTTAACTTGTCCACCACCTTATAGGTGGCCGACTGAAATCATCCCAATCTGATACGATTGGGATGATTGACGGTCCCTGCTAGCGACCCCTGCTTTGGCCGCCAGTGAGCAGGGGGCGGCATTGCACTAGCATTTCACCAGAAATGCTTGTGCAATGTTAAATGCCGACAGAGGTGGCCCAAGAGAAATCACAGAGAGCTTGCTCGCTCACGGTGATTGACAGTCTCTTCACTTGCACGATTGGTTACAAGAATGCGGGCATTACACACTCATCGGAGTATGTAATGATACATACGGAGCACCGGATGAACAGATCCACTGCCTATATGCAGTGAATGTTGAGAAGCTGTCCGCCCGCCTTTTAATGCATGGGGCCCATTGTATAGAAAATTAACAAATCTATGCAAGTAACCCAGAAGTACTCTGTATACATTGTTACCAATACACCAGGGAACTCTGTGTAAGATATCTCACAGTTTTTACTTCCAAGTACTGGTTTAAACACAGCAATCCTCTTCACGGGGTGGATGCAGCAAGAGAAACCACTTCTCGATGGCTGTTTTTGTTTTCATTATTTTATTATAAAAATTACAGAAATATAACAGAAATAAAACCAAATGAAATACAGAACAAAAACACAGGCTAAACATTATACATAACTAAAGGGACAGTCAAGTCCAAAAAAAACTTTTGTACTGTCCTCACTACTGATAGCTAGACAGCTAGTTAACAAACCAGACAGAAATAGCTTTGTGTTTATTCCAAACTGATTTTACTTCTGAATAGTTATTTTGTAAAACTGCAATACAATAAGAAAAGTTGAAATTACAATATGTAGTTACACGTGGTGTTTGCAATACATACAATAATACATGTTTCTAACACAGAGAGCTTACATTTAAACCTTACAGCAAATAGCAATGCAATTCAAATGCACAATGAACTCTTAGCAAACAATAACTTACAGGCATATGTATATTTAGAGGCAAATATTAAGAGCTGATTTCATGCTTCTTGAAGCTAAGATGGCTGCTGAGAAACTGAAAGTAAACTTTTTATTAACAAACTTTATTAACACTTCCTGTTTTATTCTTGAGAGGAACCAAGCTGTAATTGCAACATGAAACCACCAAATGTCATCAACATGAACATAATAAGCATATAATAGACAGAACACTCCCCGCCTGGTATAAAAATATACCACTATTACATGATCTATAAATTATTATTAAATTCAAAAGAACAATCAAATCCGACACAGGTCTAAGGTATACTTTAGCAGTCCCTTGTTTAATGATTTTGACCTCTACTTTGTGAATTTTACCATCACCACTAGGAATGGTTTTTACAATAAGACCTATTGGCCATTCATTGCGTTTTACTTAAGAGTCTTTCAACAATATGAGATCTCCTTCTTGAACGTTTTGTCTCTCTTTCCATTTTCTATATTTCCATGTTTGGATACATTTGATAGTCACTGTTTCAGCTTGCAAGAAATCTAATGAATGGCATAACCCTTTGCAGCAATGCCAGCCTGTACATGACTCCTTTTGAGTGCTGCTGGAAAATGACTTAGCAATGTGAATAAGTGTTGTATACCTCTCACAAGGGACTTCCACTTTGAGAATCTGAGAAATCTATGTGAGTCTAACTGGCGTTCATACACTTCAGTTATTAAAGCTGTCACTTCAGGTCTGATCTCACTGTCAGAATCTGGTTCAATAAGTTCAAATACTTTAGTTTCAGATTGATCACCTGTATCTGCCTGATGTAATAAATCTGGGCCTGAGAACCAGTTGGTATGTTTTAGGTGAGCTGCATGAATTGGTCTAGTACCATGATCTGCTGGATTCTGACTGGTGTTAATATAATGCCACTGATCTGGATTAGTAGATTTTCTAATACGAATTATTCTGTTTGAGACATATACATGAAATCTCCTACAAGTATTGTGAATATAACCTAACACAATTTTGCTATCAGTGTAGTATTTAACTGCATAAAGTTCAATGTCCATTTCTTCAGTAATAAGTTCAGCTAGCTCAACTGACAAAACAGCTGCACATAATTCTAGACGTGGCACTGTATGGGCTGGTCTTGGAGCTAGTTTAGATTTGCCCATAATAAAGCCTACATGACATTGACCGCTACTGTCTATGACTCTGAGATATGCCACAGCTGCTATCGCTACAGTAGAAGCATCAGAAAAAACACATACCTCCTTTCTTACTGTGTACAATAGTGACACTGGCACATAGGGTCTGGGAATACTGAGATCTTCAAGATGGATCAGGTCTTCTGTCCATGCTCTCCATTGAGCTTCTCTATCTGGTAAGAGTGGGGAATCCCAGTCACATTGGTCTGTTGAGAGTTCTCTGACTAAAGATTTACCTTGCATAGTGATTGGAGATGCAAACCCAAGTGGGTCATAAAGACTGTTTACTGTAGCCAGGATACCTCTCCGTGTGAAAAGTTTTACCTCTTTAGACACTTGAAAAGTGAAACTGTCGGTCTGTAAGTTCCAAATTACTCCTAAGCTCCTTTGGAGGGGTAGAGGATCGACACCTAAAACAAGGTCCTTTAGATCTTTAGCTCTGTCATCTGCAGGAAATGCTTCCATTACTGGACTTTTGTTGGATGCCACTTTGTGTAGCTTGAGATTTGATCCTGCGAGCATGTCCTTAGCTCTCTGCAGGAGACTGACTGCTTCAGCTTCAGTAGGCACAGATGCGAGTCCATCATCTACATAGAAATTCCTCAAGATAAACTGTTCTACATCTTCGCCATACTCACTCTTTCCTTGCTTTGCTATTTGTCTTAGACCATAAATGGCTATGGCTGGGGAAGGGCTGTTCCCAAAGACATGTACCTTCATCCTGAACTCTGTAATTTCTTTGTTAAGGTTATTGTTACGAAACCAAAGAAATCTCAAATAGTTACGGTGATCTTTTCTAACCATGAAACAGTAAAACATTTGTTGTACATCAGTGGTAATTGCAACTTGCTCTTTGCGGAAACGTAAAAGGACACCTAGTAGTGTATTATTTAAATCAGGCCCACTGAGGAGTGTGTCATTCAGTGAGATGCCTTCAAACTGAGCACTTGAGTCAAAAACTACTCTGATCTGTCCTGGCTTCTGAGGGTGATAGACACCAAAGATTGGTAGGTACCAACACTCCTCACCTGCTTCCAATGGTGGGGCAGGTTCTGCTTGGTCATGGTCAAAGATCTTTTGCATAAAGTTAACAAAATGTTCCTTCATTTCAGGTTTTTTCACAAAGGAACGATGTAGAGCAAGGAGTCTTTTCTGGGCTTGCTCTATGTTGTTTGGTAGTCAAAGCCGAGGTAAGCGAAATGGTAGGGGTGCTACCCAGTAATTTGCTTCATCAATAAACATCTCTTTTTCAACTACATCAAGGAACATACCATCTTGAATAGACATAGCAGGTTTGTCATCGTTTGGAGTAGTAACAAACACATTATCATCTAAACTGCCCACATTGTGAGTTGCAGTTCCTAAATAACACAATGAGGGGGTGTATGACTATTGTTTACAAGCATTAAAAGTCTCTTTTACCTGTATATAGCTAGTGCATGGGCTGAACAGAGAAGTGCGCCCACTAGGCAGCACATTTGTCTTGAAAGAGTTCACATCTGCTGGTCTATGAGCTCCTCCTAAGCATACTTCCCCAACTATGACCCAACCTAAGTCTAAATGTTGTGCATAAGGACTGTTGTGAGGCCCATTAATCTGCTCACGTACTTTGTGCACCTTCAGAATGTCTCTTCCTAACAAGAGAAGTATTTGTGCGTTAGGGTCAAGTGCTGGGATCTTGTCTGTTAAGGATTTCAGATGAGGGAAATGCTGTGTAATCTCAGGTGTTGGAATTTCTGACCTGTCATCAGGTATCATATCACATTCAATGAGTGTGGGGAGTTTTATGTGTGTTTTCCCATCAATAGACTGAACAGTGAAGTTGGATATCCTACGCCCTGTTTTCTCTGTAATGCCTGAGCATGTTCTTAGAGTGTAGGAAAATGTTTCACCACTAATGTTAAACACATCAAAAAACTCTGATTTGGCTAAAGAACGGTTACTTTGATCATCTAACACTGCATACATCTTTACAGAACAGTCAGGTTTATTAGAGGGATATACAGTCACTAAACAAATCTTGGAACATGATCTGGGCCTTGTCCCTTTCCCGCATACCTCTGTACACTTGGATACAATAGTAGGTGGAGTAGCTTCCTCTTGCTCCCCGCCTTGCTCTCCCTTTGGTAAAGGAGTCTCTACTGCCCAGGGAGCTGGACCTGGATTCAAAGCTGAAGTATGCTGGTCACTGTTGCATTCTCTGCATCTTATGTTATTTTTGCAGTCTTTGGCAATGTGTCTGGTGGATGCACAACATCTAAAGCAGATAGAATTCTCCTTCAGGTAAGCTTTACGTTCATCAATGTGCTTGCTTTTGAACCCACGACACTTTGACAGTGGGTGTGGTTTATTATGAATTGGACATGGACTGTCTGATTCCATGGATTTCCACGAAGGGCTTTTCACTTGTGGAGTTGCATTAGTAGCTGACACTTCTGTCTTTCTTACTGACACCGTTGGTCTGTTGCTGTACCTTGTCCCTGACTTCTCTGTATTTACTGGAAATTGGTTGCTGCATGTTGAGAATATGAAGCTTGGATCATTTCTGGTCTTTGCTTGGTTGACAATAAATCTGGTGAAGAAACTGAATGGTGGAAAGGAGACATGATGGTCTTCTTTGTACTTGGAACCTTGAAAAATCCACTTTTCTTGCAGGCTATATGGCAGTTTTTCAATAATTGGTTTGATGCCACGAGCTGTGTCTAGGTATGCCAGTCCTGGCAAAAAGCCTCCTGTCTTAGCTGCATTCACCTCCAACAACATGTCACCAAGTTCTCTTAACTTTATGTTGTCTTTGTTTGAGATTTTGGGGAAGTTTTCTAGCTTCTTTAACAGTGCATTCTCAATAGCTTCAGGGCTGCCATAACATTCTTCTAGTCTCTGCCATACCATTTTAACTCCATCAATTGGGTTATGAACATGCACTGACCTGAGTCTCTTAGCCTGTTGAGATGACTCTGGTCCAAGCCACTTAGTCAAAAGATCTAGCTCTTCTCTGGCTGTAAGATTAAGATCTCTGGTGACACCTTGGAATGATATCTTCCATGCCCAGTAGTTCTCTGGTCGATCATCAAATGTTAGTAGCCCTGTACTCACTAACTCTCGACGAATCAGGTGCTTTGCTAGGTCAGTAGTCTCTGAAGTTCCTAATGTACTATTTCTGAGAGGGGATATGTGAAAGTCCATATAATGTGATGGATATTGTGGATCAGCGTAACCTCTGCTTTCTTGAAAGCGCACTCTTGGTGTAGAGACATTTGCAGTGTCAGTCTGGGAAGGAGGGTGCAAGTCAGGAATACTTGGAGTAGACTGTAAATATGTTGAGTCAGGAAATTGTGGCATTATGCTGGACATATGTTGGATAGGAGCATGCTCTGTTTTATCTTGGTCTAGAGCATGGTTCTGTACATACTCACGAGTCCTTTGTACTGAATCATGGGTAGTTATTTCTGCAAAATCTTGAAGTGGTTCCTCTTCTACTTCAGCTGCTGCTTCATAGACTGCTGCTTCTGCAGATGCTGCAACTGCTGCCCTTTGAATCTTTAGCACATGCATATTAGCTTCTAACTGTGCCTTGCGTTTGTCTGTTTCAGCTTCACACCTTGCTGTCTCTGCTTCCATATCTGCTTTGCGCCTTGCTGCCTCTGCTTCTAGTGCTGCTTTCTGCTTTATCATGTCTGCTTCTTTTACAGCATAAGAAACTTGTGCCTGGGCTGCTTGTGCTTTAGCACGGGCTCTGAGTCCTGCAGAACTGGCTGATGATCTGCTGGAGCGCATTGAATATTTAGAGCCAGAGGCATAGGATCTGGTCTCTAAAGTTTGCTGCATCATATCAACACTCTTTTCTTGGTTCATAGTGATCAGGTTAAAGTAGCACAATATTTTAAATGCAGTTCTTGTGCAAATTAGTTTTACTGCCTTTCACTTTAAATTGCAGGTCTTGTATGTTTGCTTGTTATTTACTGCTTTTTACTTTAAAATGCAGCCTTTGTATCTTGCTTGTTATTGCTTCTCACTTTACAATGCAGCTCCTATATCTTACCTTGATATAGCATGCCTTTTTACTTTACACTGCAGCTCTGTATCTTCCCCTGATATAGCCTGCCTTTTTACTATACAATGCAGCTCTGTATCTTGCCTTGATATAGCATGCCTTTTTACTGTACTGTCCTCGATACGGATAGCTAGACAGCTAGTTAACAAACCAGACAGAAATAACTTTGTGTTTATTCCAAACTGATTTTACTTCTGAATAGTTATTTTGTAAAACTGCAATACAATAAGAAAAGTTAAAATTACAATATGTAGTTACACGTGGTGTTTGCAAAACATACAATAATACATGTTTCTAACACAGAGAGCTTACATTTAAACCTTACAGCAAATAGCAATGCAATTCAAATGCACAATGAACTCTTAGCAAACAATAACTTACAGGCATATGTATATTTAGAGGCAAATATTAAGAGCTGATTTCCATGCTTCTTGAAGCTAAGATGGCTGCTGAGAAACTGAAAGTAAACATTTTATTAACAAACTTTATTAACACTTCCTGTTTTATTCTTGAGAGGAACCAAGCTGTAATTGCAACATGAAACCACCAAATGTCATCAACATGAACATAATAAGCATATAATAGACAGAAAAACTTTCATGATTCAGATAGGGCATGTAATTTTAAACAACTTTCCAATTTACTTTTATCACCAATTTTGCTTTGTTCTCTTGGTATTCTTAGTTGAAAGCTAAACCTAGGAGGTTCATATGCTAATTTCTTAGACCTTGAAGGCTGCCTCTAATCTAAATGCATTTTGATAGTTTTTCACCACTAGAGGGCATTAGTTCACGTGTTTCATAAAAATAACATTGAGCTCATGATCCTGAATTTACCATGGAGACAGCTCTGATTGGCTAAAATGCAAGTCTGTCAAAAGAACTGAGGCTTAGATACAAGGTAATTACAGAGGTAAAACGTGTATAATTATAACTGTGTTGGTTATGCAAAACTGGGGAATTGGTAATTAAGGGATTATCTACCTTTTAAAACAACAAAAATTCTGGTGTTGACTGTCCCTTAAGCAAAACAAAATCATTGAAATAACAAAGAAACATAAGATTAACATTATTCACAAAACACAAAGAATAGATTTTCCTCAATCAGGAATACGGAACAAATTAACCCTAAAACACCTCCAATACTTTTCCTAACATCTTCCGTTACCTCTCTCCTTCACCCATCCCGCTAAGCCCTAAACGCTAAACTAATATATCAACACTCGCCCTTACCCAACCCTCACACCCCTATTGCTAAAAACAAAGAAACAAAAAGGCAAAAAGAATCATTAAATCCATTTTTTATTTTTTTTAAATATTCCAAACACCTGTAGAATTGAAATACCCACAGTTCTTCCTGTCAAAACAAAAATATGTGATTAACCTGCCACTGATCAAACTAACACATTGCCTAACTTCAATCACATGTTTATTAAACACCCACAGATTCCCAGCATCCCACAAAGACTCTTTCACACAATTAACAAGCAACAATAAATAAAATAATTTCTTCTTTACGACATCAACATCACACATACCAAACAAAATCAACTCAAAAGTCACCAGTTACCCTCCACTCAAACCCGTAATCAATTTGGCTAAACTCTTCCAAACATTCCGTGCATATTCACACTCCCACAATACATGCACAACATTTTCCACTACCCCACATCTCCATATCTCGGACACTTTTCCTCAATTATTTCATCCTCATAAATTCTCTGGTGGATAAACATACATGTATTGCCATCCAGGACACGTCCTTTTGATGATCAACAACATCCTTCATATTTACCCTCTTCCAAAATATCCAAACTCTCATTAGAATTTCCGAATTACGGTAGTACCGAATCTACCGAATAAATCCGAATTAGTTCGGATTTATTCGTTACATTCGGATGGCCATGGATTACACTAGTATTGTACAGTATATTAGGTTATATCACTCTGCTATGGGTTACACCTAATATACAGTACATAATACTAGTCTAATAAACAGCACATCCCACCTAACACATACCGAAATTCCGAATTTCCGAATCAAACCGAATCCAGACGAATTTATTCTAATCAAAATGAATCCGAAACGAATCAGAAACGAATTCATTCAAATTTTTCCGAATTCGAATCGATCCGAACCGAAATTCGAAAACATCCGAACCGAAACAAATTTTTTCGCCGTGCACAAGTCTACCCAAAAGTTTAATCATATTAATAGCAACACGCCAACCACACACATCCTTCTCTTTCCATTCACCAAAAAACTTACATAATACTTATTCCAATTTACACGAGATCCACTTATGCCACAAAAAATATCCAAAAAAAATGTAATCCTCATAAAACCAATATAGAAGGAGTCCTCATAGGGTAGACAGACCGCACCAGATGAACAAACAATGGGGATATAGTGATTCTACTCACATTTGTGAAAGCACTAGAGTGTGCATTTCAGGCAGGCCGGATCCTCGTAGTCGCCCTGCAAACTCATCTCCGGTACTGGAGTATGGCCCTCCATCAACAATCCAGCAGGCTCCAGCCGTTACTTGAATCAAACTCCCAGTCACAAAAGGTGTCTGATAGGAAATACAGTATATCCATACAACGTAATAGAGGTAAAGTTAAAAAAAAAATATTTGTACAATAATGAAAATAGCAACACATTTCTCAGTGCCTTAGCACCGTTTCATCATATATATATATATATATTTTTTTTTTCTTTCAAATATTCCAATCTCACTTGCCACGTTTCATACTCCTCACGTCCCTTACGCACTTTCTCACAACTCCTTAAAAAAAAAAATATTTTGATTCAAATTTAACCCATTCCAATGATGGCGACCAAGCTCTCAATAGCAAGGCACTGGAAACTGCAGGCAGCTTCCACTTTTTCCAAAGTTAAAGAAATTCTTGCATACATTAGAAACATGGAAGAGGTAGTATTGCTGAACAGAGGAATTATTGACCTGCACTGTGAGATATGGGGACACTGGGACTCACTACCCTCACCTGCCTAATGAGAGATGCTACCTTTTATCAAAGCAACACTGACTCCCACCTCTCCTACCTTCCCTCTCCTTCAAACCCCTCCTTTTTTTTCTCTCCCCTCCCCGAGAAGCTTGAGAAACATTGAAGCTCCTATGTTTCATTTGCTCGTTAGAAAATGCTTGGAGATGTTTATCTTAGAGTTGTTAAATATATATTCGATTCATAGAAATTTTGCCCGAATATATATGTTAGACCTGAGAAATGTAGCTATATACAAAATGTATATTTAGAGAAATACTCAACCTCAGTGTCATCCTACTAACTTCGGACATTTACCAACGATATATGAAAACCTGAAGCACCACCTGTCAGAGTTTTTACCTGTTTTGTTTGCCATGTGCTGCTGGCAGCCATGTTATTCACCTCTCTTGCAGACTGTGGTGCATTGTGGGGGATGCTGCTCATTTCCTGCACTTCCTTTTATGGCAAGACTGGTGTGCATCATCCGTGTGAGACAGGATGCAGTCTCAGAGTTGTGATGTCATCACTTATTATTTAAAGGGCCTCTGTTCAGTATGCTTTGCCTTTGCGTTGTCTCAGATCTGTTTGTGAGAGCTCCTGTATATTACCTGGCTATCTGACGTCCCTCCTGGTTCCTGATCCCTGGCTTGTTCCTGACTCTCCTGTTTTCCTTGTTCCTGATTCCGGCTCGTCTGACTACTCGCTTTGGCTCCTGACTCGGCTCGTCTGACTATTCGCTTTGGCTCCTGACTCAGCTCGTCTGACTACCAGCTCTGGTTTTTTATTCCTGGCTTGTTATTTGACTTGTGGACTTTTTATTATTTTTTGCTATTAATAAAGGTGTGATTATTTTTGCACTTCTCGTCTCAGTCTGATTCCTGGCACCCTGACATTACGCAAAGGCCATGAATCCTGATGTTGCTGATAATCCACCTTTACCTGCCATAATTTCCAGGATGGATGAACAGGATCACCGCTTGGATAAATTTGCACTAGCCCTGCAAACCCTGCTGACTCGCATTGCACATTTGGACCAAAATGTCCCGCAAGTTATGGCTGCTCCTGTTTCCGCTGCTGCACCTAGTCCTACCAGGAGCATGTCCGGTTCTGCACCTCTATCTCAGCGATATGGAGGTGATCCTAATCAGTGCAGAGGGTTTTTGAACCAGGTGGGCATTTACTTTGAGATGTTACCTCAGGCGTTTCCCTCTGACAGAGTTAAGGTGGGATTTCTCATCTCGTTACTCTCTGACACAGCTCTTGCCTGGGCTAATCCCTTGTGGGGGACTAATAAACCTGTGATTTCAAATTACCCTGAATTTGTGGCCTCCTTTCGAAGGGTATTTGATATTCCGTCTCGCTCCTCCTCTGCTGCTAAACAACTCATGTCCATTCAGCAAGGTACAAGATCTGTTGCTCAGTATGCCATTGAGTTCCATACACTTGCCGCAGAGGTATGTTGGAACAATGAAGCCCTTGTTGCCGCCTTCTTTCATGGGCTCTCTGATGCGATTAAAGACGAAGTTGCTGCCAGAGATTTACCAGAGGATCTTGATGCATTGGTGTCTTTTTTTATCCTAATTGACATCAGACCAAGTTAGAGACCCTCTTTCAAGGAGCACTTGCGGAAGCCTCCTGTTCCGTTGTCTCCTATGTGTTTGTTCCCACCCATGCCTCCCTCTCCTCCCTTGCCTCCTGGTCCCGAGTCACCAGGTACTGCTGAGCCGATGCAGTTGGGATTCACGCGTCTCTCCACGATGGAGAGGGCCTTTAGGAGGAGGGAGGGGCTCTGCCTCTATTGTGGGTTACAGGGCCACCTTTTGAAGTCTTGTCCTACACGGCCGGGAAACGCTCACACCTAAGGGGACAGGGGCAGATCTTGGGTGGTTTATCCTCGTCCCCAGAACTGCTAAAGGAGAAACCTTTGGTCATGGTTGTCCTTTCCTGGGTGGACTCCTCCATAGTCTCCCAGGCTCTTGTTGACTCCGGTGCTGCCAGCTATTTCATTGACAGTGCTTTTGTATCAAAACACTCCATTCCTGTTTTGCCTCGGTCCGTTCCGCTTGCTAATGAGGCCATTGATGGCAGGCCCCTTCAGCCCGCACTCGTTACTCACGAAACTGCTCCGTTATCCATGGCTGTTGGGGCTCTCCATTTTGAAACCCTCCAGTTCCAGGTGATAAACTCTCAGCATTTTCCGGTTGTTCTGGATTATCCCTGGCTCCAAAAGTACAATCCCAGTCTTGATTGGTGCAGGTCCGACATTTTGTCGTGGTCTCCGCAATGTATTTCCACTTGTCTTCGGAAACCAGTTAAAGTCTTGTGCACTTCTTCTGCCAGAGGAGTTCCGAGAGTTCCTAGACATTTTTGACAAGGTGCGTGCCGGTACGTTGCCTCCTCACCAGTCTTACGATTGTGCCATAGATCTGCAACCTGGAGCCATTCCTCCTCGGGCCGGGTTTACCCTCTGTCTGTGGCGGAGAATTGTGCTATGGAGGAGTATGTTGCCGATGCTCTGTCGCGGGGGATCATCCGCAAATCCTGCTCTCCTGCAGGGGCTGGCTTCTTCTTTGTGAAGAAAAAGGGTGGCGAGTTAAGACCATGCATCGATTATAGGGGTCTTAATCGTCTTACCATTAAGAATGCTTACCCTATTCCACTCATTACGGAACTCTTTAACTGCCTCAAGGTAGCTATGGTCTTTACTAAACTTGATTTGAGAGGAGCGTACAATCTCGTTAGGATCAAGGAGGGCCATGAATGGAAAACAGCATTTAACACCAGGAGTGGGCATTATGAGTATCTTGTAATGCCCCTTGGCCTTTGTAATGCCCCTGTTTTCCAGGAATTTATGTCCTTGCAACAGTGTGTTGTGGTGTACTTAGACGACATCCTCATTCACTCACCCACACTTGAGACTCATCGTTCTGATGTTACACAGGTTCTCAGAGACTACGTGAGAACGGCCTGTTTTGTAAACTTGAGAAGTGTGAGTTCCATCAGACTTAAGTAACCTTCCTAGGTTATGTTATCTCCGTTGCAGGATTCTCCATGGATCCTGACAAGTTATCTGCAGTTCTGCAGTGGCCTCGCCCAGTTGGTGTTCAGTCTATTCAACGTTTTTTGGGGTTCGCCAATTACTATAGAAAGTTTATTAAAAACTTTTCTTCCTTGGTCAAACCTATCACAGACATGACCCGTAAAGAGAATGATTCACTCCATTGGTCACCTACTGCTATTAAGGCCTTTAATAGTCTTAAGACTGCCTTTGCTGCCGCTCCAGTTCTGGCTCATCCTAACCCTGTCCTGCCTTTCGTTCTTGAGGTCGATGCGTCTGAAACTGGAATAGGTGCCCTCTTGTCTCAACGTCCTATGCCTGACAGTTCCTTGCATCCGTGTGGTTTCTTCTCTAAGAAATTGTCTCCAGCAGAGAGCAATTATGAAATTGGCGACAGGGAATTACTGGCTATAATTTTGGCACTCAAGGAATGGAGGCATCTTCTCGAGGGTATTAGCGTGCCAATGCTCATTCTTACTGACCACAAGAATTTAACTTATCTTTCTGAAGCAAAACGTTTGTCACACCGACAGGCCAGATGGGTGCTATTTTTGTCTCGGTTTAGTTTTGTTGTCTCCTACCTGCCTGGTAGTAAGAATGTTAGGGCAGTAAACTGTTCAACAGCTGATATCTCCAGAAAAGGAATGCCACTAACAGAAGAAGCCGTATCCCTCTATATACCAGTGTCCTCAGGGTCCCCAGCTTCAGAACACTTAAACTCCTTGATTTTACAGAAGAGTCACTTTCCCCTGGAACTTGCTTTCTCTTCAAGGATTTTTGACGCACATCCATAGGATCACCTTTTCAACAGCAAGTAGAAGACATGAACTAGTTTCAGAAATCTCTGAATCTTCAACATCAGATAAAGGAAAAATTAAAAAGATATGAAACCCAAAATGCTTCTTTCATGAATCAGATAGAGCATGCGATTAAAAAAAAACTTTCTTATTTACTTCTATTATGAATTTTTCTTCATTCCCTTGGTATCCTTTGTTAAAAAACAGGGACGTATGCTTAGGAGCTGGGCCAATTTTGGAGCAATATATGGCAGCAGTTTTGCAAGAATGTTATCGATGTGCAGGAGCACTAGATGTCAGCATTATTTACTGCCATGTATTGCTGCAGATGCCTAATAAGGTATCTCTTTAACAAAGAATATCATGGGAGCAAATTAAATTTGGTAATAGAATTAAATTGGAAACTTTTTAAAATGGCATGCTCTGTCTGAATCATAAAAATACATTTTTTGGGTTTCATATCCCTTTAATTTGTCCTCTGGCATAACAGCTGGAACTCCTCCAGAATTAAGAATACATTTCTCAGACACATCTCTTAAGCTTTCTTCTGTAACAGCCATAGGATCAGGAACACAACCATCTACAACATCTGCAAAGGTACCCTTCTTTACAAGAAGCTTAGGACACGATCTAGCCTATGGTCAAATGCTCCACACAAGTCACACTTGAGCCTTTAAATAAAATGCAGATTTGTGACCTACAACGCCACAATTTCTGCAAACTAATTAATCAAGGCTCTCATGTTTTGAATGACCAAAACGTTGGCATTTTCGACAGAAGACAAAGTGAATACCTTTATTTTCTCCAATCGAGAAGGTTTGAGGAGGATAATGGAGCTCACCATCAACGTTCTTCAGAAACTCAACCCATTACCTCCTCTTTCCATTAAAAGTCCTATAAGGATTTTTTAGTCTTTCAGCTTGAGAGACTTAACTACAGAACATGTGTAGCCACACAATATTCTGAGAGTCTGGCACAAAAGAATTATACATATGTACTATAACCAGAACCCTGTTTGGCTTCTCTCTAGGCGTCTTCACCACAACATTAATCCCCTCCATTTCTGGACATGAGGCAATATCCAAACTTTTCAAACAGTACAATATAAAATCTTCAGTCTTGTAAAAAGTCACATCAAAGTATCCTTGCTGGGGAAAAGGTTGCACACACAACAAAAACTCTCTCTGTAGGAGACTTTTGAATATCTTCACAGAGTCGCAAAGAATGGGCCTCCCACTCCTGACCCTGTCTTTTGATGCCGAAAAAGCCTTTGACAGGGTCAGGTGGGATTATATGGATGAGGTTATGAAACAAATGGGTATCCCAAGAGCCTTTCAAGTGGCCGTTAGAGCCTTATATTCTGGCCCCACAGCCAGAGTGATAGGATTGGGCTTCTGTTCCGACCTCTTTTCTCTCAGTAACGGAACCAGACAGGGGTGTCCCCTGTCCCCACTTTTATTCACTATAGCCATTAAGCCCTTAGTGGCCGCGATACGTCATCACCAAGACATTAAAGGCCTCTTTCTTCATGGTACCCTTCAGAAACTGAGCCTCTTCACTGATGACCTCACAATCTTGCTATCGGATTCCATTAGATCGCTACCCCCCCTCTTGGATCTATTTAGACTCTTTGGTACTCTTTCGTACTATAAACTAAATGTTGATAAAACTGAGGCCTATCTCCTAAATATACCTGAGAGCCAAATTGTCAACCTCCGGGAGCAATATTCCTTCAGATGGAATAGAGATGGCATTAAACATCTTGGGGTGTTCATCTCACATGTCCCAAAAAGGGTGGTGGAGGGGAACTACTCTCATATATTACAATCCCTAACCCACAATGTCACGTTACCCAGATACAGAGAGATATCCTGGATGGGGAGAATCTCTGCTTTCAAGATGATGCTGCTCCCAAAGCTTACCTACCTCTTTAGATGCTTGCCCTTAGGAGTTCCGAAAGCTCTCCTAGACCGATTTCAATCGATCTTAAACACCTATGTTTGGGGCAACACCAAACCCCATATAGCGCGTGCTACCTTACAAGTACCAATAGCAAAAGGCAGGCTAGGGTTACCTAATTTAAAATCCTATTATGACGCCACAATGTTGACACATATCTCTAACTGGCAGGGTTCAGGGGAACGCCCCAGATGGTACGAGATAGAGCAAGCATTGCTTCCTGCCAATGTTCTTTTACAAGATCTCCCATGGCTCCCACAACACTGCTTAACTAAATTTTCGATCACTAATTCAGTCTTACTCGATTGTCTAAAAGCATGGCACAAACTAAGACACTATCCCCAGGAAGCTCCTCACCCTTCCCCAATCCATAGTATCAGGGGCCTGATCTTGGGCCTCCCTGAATCTAACCCCAAACTTTGGGAAACCTCGAGATTACGTATCCTCACAGACTTATATGATGGGGCCAGTTGGCTCACTACCAACGAAATGAATCTAAAATTCGACATCCCCCAAAAACTCACATTTGAGTCAATAAGATTTCGATCCATTTTACATAGTTGGGGATTTACCACCTCGACCCCTAGAGACATGACCTCATGGGAGACAAGATGGAAGGCAGGCCTACAGGGACGGAGACCTATGACAATACACTATAAATGCTTAATAGACTCCATAAAACTAAAAAAGACCCATAACATCCTAGCATGGGAAAGGGACCTTAGATTTGTTGGGGAGCCAGAAAGCTGGGAGAGTGCAATTATATTAACTAAAAAGACAATCCACTGTGTCCCGCTGTTTGAACTTTATTACAAGCTCCTGACTAGATGGCAGTGGGTTCCGGCTAGACTGCACAGGCTTTCACACACTCACTCAGACTTATGCTGGAGGAATTGTGGAAATAGAGGTGATGATAAACACATATGGTGGGAATGCCCCTGCATACAAAATCTGTGGAAAGAGGTACTAGATCTGTGTGACAAACTAGGCATCCCAACAGTACGAACCCCAGAGAGATGCTTATTCCACATAGACCTTCCCCAGAGCACCAAGGCCCAAAAACACCTATTCATATATATCATGATGGCAACGAAACTCGCTCTGGCGAGACACTGGAAGCAGAAGGTTACCCCCCCACTACACAAAGTGTTAGAAATTATCAATTACATCAGAGGCATGGAGGAGGCGGTTTCTATCAATAGAGGCACCCTTGACTTGCACTCTCAGATATGGGAGCCTTGGAACTCACTGCACGCAAGAACTAGAGACTAGAATAGACTATGCTGCATCCCTTATTGAGAGTATCCCAGAACTTTCCTCCCTCTTCTTCTCTTTAGGATTCTTTTCTTTTCCCTCTTCTCTGAGCTTTTCCCTTCACCTTCTTTCCCCTATCCCCCTCTCCAAATACACCTGATTTTGTATGTTTTGCTCTGATGAAATCGCAGATGTTTGATGATGGCTGTGACTGGACCAATGCTTGCTTATATGTTATTACCTTTTTTACCTAAAATTATGTGGTTATGGGAAGCAGTACCCATCTTCTAATAACTTTTATGTATATATACACGATTTTTCTTATGTTTACTGCACCAAAAAAGGAAAATAGGCACTTCTATAGATAGCCTGCAAGGTTCAGACACCTGATTTACTGTTACACTGATTTCTATGTAAAGCGAATATGCTATTCCTAATATGTCTGGACCTGCGGTCCTATCTGCATTCTGTAATCTGCCCATTATAATATGTTTGTTGCCTTCAATAAAAAATTTATTTAAAAACAAAAAAAAAAACTGTCTCTCTGAAATGCCATCACATTCTCCAACACCACAATCTGCACATGGGCAAGACCAACCATCTTCCTCTTCACCTCTACCACATATAGTCGTACTGTAGTTTGGATGCTCCCCTATAGCAGCATGCACCCAACCTCAAAGGGAATGAGTGCAAAGCCGAGGGGCAGATTCTCAGTATGAAAAGCAACCTTCTGATAGACATTATTTTCCCACTCAGACAAGAGGGCCTGATACCTTAGAACCTCATTTTAGATTATATTGAATTGGATTGAACCTTCAAATCCATGAAGTTCTGCTCAATCACATCATAGTGAGAAAGAAAAGAAAATGTTGTTTGTAAAATCATTTCAGTGCATTTAACATTAAAACCACCCACAAACAACTAAATTAAAAAAAATGAATATAAAACTATATGTCCCTCAAAAATCCTAAACAAATGTGACATTCTCTTCACCCATCCCACTAAATATCCACACAAAATTGTCCATACAAAATACTGCCCCTCAAACTGTCCCAGTAAGAAACAGAAAATAACTTTACCAACACCAATCACTCAAACCAAGTGACCGAGACCGACCCTCTCTTCACCACACCCAACTTACTTACCCTACAAACTGTCCCTATAACGTACCCTACAAACTGTCCCTATAACTTACCCTAAAAACTGTCCCTATAACTTACCCTAAAAATTGACCCTATAAATTACCCTACAAACTATCCCTTATGAAGAAAAGAAGAAAAAGAAAAGATGACAGAGAAATAGATCTGTTCCACACAAAAATAACCCCATTATCGTTTTGCACTTTTTTCATCCATGGTTTTACAATCTCTTAAAAAATAAATATGAATGAACCTTAGAGCGTACTGTATGCAATGTTGTGGTAAAATAGTTTTTGTTTACAAATTAAAAGAATCCTTGCTAGCCATGGAGCTTATTTAAATCAGTTACCAACACCAATCACTCAAACCTGACCGACCCTCTCTTCACCACATCCAACTTACTTACCCTACAAACTGTTCCTATAATGTACCCTACAAACTATCCCTATAACTAACCCTACAAACTGTTCCTATAATGTACCCTACAAACTGTCCCTATAATGTACCCTACAAACTGTCCCTATAACTTACCCTACAAGCTGTCCCTATAAATTACCCTACAAACTGTCCCTATAACTAATCCTACAAACTGTCCCTATAATGTACCCTACAAACTGTCCCTATAACTTACCCTACAAACTGTTCCTATAACTTACCCTGCAAACTGTCCCTATAACTTACCCTACAAACTGTCCCTATAACTTACCCTACAAACCGTCCCTATAACTTACCCTGCAAACTGTCCCTATAACTTACCCTACAAACTGTCCCTATAACTTACCCTACAAACTGTCCCTATAACTTACCCTACAAACTGTCCCTATAACTTACCCTGTAAACTGTCCCTATAACTTACCCTACAAACTGTCCCTTATGAAGAAAAGAAGAAGAAAAAGAAAAGATGACAGAGAAATAGATTTGTTCCACACAAAAATAACCCCATTATCGTTTTGCACTTTTTTCATCTATGGTTTTACAATTTCTTAAAAAAAAAAAAATATGAATGAACCTTAGAGTGTACTGTATGCAATGTTGTGGTAAAATAGTTTTTTGTTTACAAATTAAAAGAATACTTTCTAGCCATAGAGCTTATTTAAATCAGTTTAACGTTAACCATGTATATAAAAACTTGTCTTTGTCTTTGCATAGCAGCCTTCCATATAAAATAGCCTCCTCATTTAAAACTTTACGACCCCCCTACCAACATTAAAAGAGAACGAACCTTCTTCCACACCTCTTGCGCAAAAGAACAATATGGCATTTGGCTCTGGCCACCAAGCCGCTTCTATGCTGAGAATCCAGGGTGCAGAGGCAACAAGCAACAATCCCCCAAGCCATTGTTTTTTTGTGCGTTACTCAACATTATATGTGATACGATCTTCCAGATTAAAAAAGAAATATAATCTGAAAATTGTAAAACTGTAGAGACCAGCTCACCAGATTTAAAAACATGTAAAAGCTTCTTATGGTCTTGTAAAATATCTACATTAGTGGCGTATTAAGGCCTAGGCCAACAAGGCCCATGCCTAGGATGGCAAATTGGGGGGGGGGGCGGCACTTTTGGTGCCATATGTCCGTTGTCACCGGGCCGCTGCAAAGATTGTGGACTTTAAAAAAATAATATTGACTTCCTATGCTATGGTTCTGCTTACCGTTACACCGCCGAAGTCACGTGACATTTTTTTTCACCCAATAACATTCCTGCTGTCGGCACATGACTCAAGTCACATTTGGCCCATGTGATCTCCCAGGCGGCAATCGGGTTTCGCTTCTCATCAGTGGCAGTGGACTGGAGCGAGTCACTGGATAGTGTTTGCGGTGGGTCTGGAATTCTATGTGTCGGAGTGTCTCTACTTTGTCTTTGAGAGTTCAGGTGGGTGACCGGCTGTGTTAAAGGATTACTTTCTGTTATCATTTTTAAGCTAAACAACTAACATATTAAAGTTAATAAACATTCATTAAAACCTACTGACCTATATTTTCTCCAAAACGAAGTTTCATAACGTTCTAAAAGTTATATCTTTTATTCGCCGATGATGTCACGTTATCCTGCCCACTATTTTCAGCACTGAGTGTTCAAAATACTTAAACCAATAACTTTGTGTTTAAAGCGCCATTTTGAAACCTAGGTATTGTAAACGGATTGGTACAGAGCAAAGGATACCCACGGAGTGGGTTTGGAAAACAATTAAATTTGCAGACAAGATTTCTAATATACGGTAGAGATATGTTAATGAAATGCTATTGATAAAAAGCGTATTTGGGGTAGTTAGTTAGTAACAGGCATAGAAAATATTTACTTACAGTGGCCCTTTAAATTCACTCTCAGAGGAATGGATACATTTTTTTTATTTATTTATTATTACCCGGTCTGCTTTGGTCCTCCTTCACTGACTGAGCTAGCTAGTTCTCTAAGTAGGGCAAATTTAAATAATATTTATAGCACTGAGCTGACGACTGTTGAGCAGTGAATGAGAAATGAAGTGTATGGAGGTTGCATGGTCTGTGGGGCATGATATAGAGTTTAGACAGTGACACAGTGCTCATGCTACCTAAGTGCTCTGGGAGTGGGGCCGGGCCGGAGATCAGCACGCAGGCAGAGATAAGAAGTTAGAACTAGTAGCGGACTGGCCCTGGGTAAGGCCTCTATTTTGAGAAGGGCTGCTCCTTATTTATGTATAAACGTTGTTAGGATACAGCGCCTGAAAATCTGTCACCTGTAGCTTCTTGATAAAGGCCTATATACTCGGCCGAAATGCGTTGACAAACAGCTGGTAAGCCCTATTTCAATATTCTACATATAAGTTTGGACAATCTGCACTTTGTTTTATATTTTCACAGGTTACTATATCAGGAATGAGAAGAAAGCTTAAAGGACACTAGGATTTCACAGCACCATCGTCACAGCAATTCCCACTTCTAGACACAAGTTTGTTCTTTTATTTGACATTTATTTGACAATGATTTGACTGTTATTTTCACACTTGGATTACACAATTTATCCCGGATTACAACACTTTTTGGTCAATATATTTATATTTGAAATTTTGTATCATTTTTTTCTTTAAATTGTATTTTTCACTATTTTTATATTGCACGTGCAAATTAATTTTTCATTTTTATTTTTTCCATTTTCCCTCTTCTTGAGTGGCACCACACACTGGTTTTATATTGTCCAACAGCTACAAGTTGCTTGGGTAAGATTTTACATTTGTATGATCTGCATTTGACATTTGTTGATTTTAGATACCATGTTTTAAATTGGATGGTCTTGCACCAATTTATTTTAAGAACCATTTATTCATTTTATTTTATTTGTGTAATGTGGATCCACATTTGTGTTATTTTGTAATAAACAGTTTTAGACGTACCATAGCCATTTCACCTTGCCTCAGGCGCTTTGAACACATCACACACATATTGCTCCTTATTTTTGGACAACAGGTAGTACCCAAGTCCCTAGCACAACCTTAGGGAACATTACAGCACAGGCCGAGGCAGAAAATAGGTTAATGCTGGCACTGGCAGGGCACACTCTGAGGATTAAAAACACAATGTCACAGACATGATGACCCAGCTACAGAGGAAAGGGAGGTTCAAGTGACAGCAATCTGCCAGATTTTATACTGCCATGAATTTCAAGAAACTCCAGCCACCAATTTTTTTAACAGACCTTTATTCTTTTGTCTTGGGTCCCATTGATAATACAACGTTTCAAGCCAGCATTAGGCTCTTAGTCATGTACATGACTAAGAGCCTAATGCTGGCTTGAAACGTTGTATTATCAATGGGACCCAAGACAAAAGAATAAAGGTCTTTTAAAGAAATTGGTGGCTGGAGTTTCTTGAAATTCATGGACTTTGGTGAGACTTGGCAAGTCTGTTGCTCTGTGCCCCACTGAAAGAAAATTTGGTGTGCTGTTTCCACTATTTAGATTTTATACTGCCCCAGGCTTCCTCCTTGAGCTCCAGTCTCCACTCACCCAGCAGCTACTTCTTCTTCCCTGGACCTATTCTGCCTCATCTTGTCACATTTATATCCCTAAAACATCTATTGTGCCTTTTCCTAAACTGCACTGAGCTGTGTCACCCAGCTGGTGCCCACTCTTCACTCATGCATTCTCACCAGGTTCATTGGCACATCTCCTGCAGCTCCTTCTGCTACTGCCGCACCTTTTTCTATACCACTGTCTTTTCCAGCTTCAACTCATTCAGATATAGCAATTTATTTCCTGTAGAGATCACTCTCTCACCAGCACCACTCTTTATAATCACAATCTCTCTCCTCTCTCACTCACATACACACACAGGCACACACTCATACATTTTATTAAAAGGTTTATTAGAGGTTATTTAGTACGGGCCCAGTGTCAGCCAAACCTGTGTTTTTAATGCTGGCAAATAGAGAATTTATGGCTGCAGCTTCAATGACCATATGTGTGCCCTGTACTGTGTGCACGTGCTGATTCAACTTACCTGAGAGTATGCAAGCGTTTTACAAGCCCTGGCTGGTGAACATTTAATTAGGAAATGGAGTGAAATTTTTTTTGAATTACTCCCTGAGCAAAAGATTTTATGGTGAGTGCCTAGGGCAGCACAAAACCTAAATACGCCACTGATCTACAGTTCGACTTTGTAACTTAAAATCTCTAATAATTTCATCTAAAATCATAAAATGTTTGGGTAGATTAAAAGCATGGAGGTTTGTTTAATAAAAATGGAACCCAGTTATATTTTTTAAAAACAAAACCTTAAAAAGAGGCCAACCGTACAATCATCGTCCCGAAGAGCCATCTTTATATTAACCTTTTAAAGCCGTTGTGCCGTTCTATTCCGTCATAATTGCACTGGGCTTTAAATCCGTTATGACGGAATAGAACGTCATAGCCAACGGCTGTCCTGAAGCCTACTGTGCTTCTCAGATTTGATTGCGGTCTGGAGGGTGTTCGTAGGGTTATAGGGACGCCTCCCAGACCCGATCCAATAATTGAAATCTCGCGATCATATGCACGATCGCGTGATTTCAATTTGTCTACATCTGAACAGTTGTTCCGATGTAGACACTTTAACCCCGTCAGGAAAGGGTTAAAGCAAGGAATTAAAAACTCAGAAACATATTAATATCTAGAGCATTTTTCCCACCATGCACATGTAGCTTTTGTAGTTCTGTTCTCTTATGACTCTCCATCTTAGCACCCCAGATAAAGATAAAACACTCCCTAACTATTTGTCTTATCCATAAAACTGGGGGAATAAAACCAAGGCTATATACAAAAGAACTGGTAAAATAACTTGTCTTATAATTAAAATCTTCCCATCTTGAGTTAATTTCTTATAACCCCATAAATCAAATTTCTTTTTAACTGTAGCTAGAATAATCTGTTCTGAGTAAAAGGGATTCCTAAAATCTATTTATTTATTAATTTATTTGTTTATTTAAATCATTTTCTTTTATTGAGGTGTTGAGATAAAATAACATATGCATGTAAATCGGATAAACAAACAACATAAATATAAAAAAGGTCGACATGAAATAAGGAGAAAAATAACACCAAAACATTTGTATCAATGGAATCAGTAGGAATGAGAACTGAAATCATCTCCTCTGCTGACGTTAAATCATACAGTGACAATATTAGAAGTGTACACTATGAGGAGAGAACATTAGATAAAAACCGTTACTAATTAGGCCAATAGAAAATTACAACCACGTAATATAGAAATTAAGCCAAAAAAAGGTTTGTCTTTGGGTGATAGGGATTTTTCTGTGGTTTGTGGGGATTCTAATTGTATTTTGAGTGCTGGGTATCGGGAAAGTCCAGGGGAAAGTTATGTTGATGTTTATGGGAAGTTCTTAGTTGAATTAATTTATTTATATGGTTTAAAGGATGCCTTCAGAGTTAGTAAGTTATCTGGTAAAGGTTTCACCTTTTTTAATGAGTGCGTAACTGTAAGGTCAAGAATTGATTTTTTCTTTTTGTCCAGGACGGTGTCTATAAAGGGTTTCCATAGTGTTGTGGTGCCTTTCACGGAAGTTAGCATAGAAGTGAGTTTAGTGTATGGGAAGGGAGTGTGTGGAAGTTGCAAAAGTGATTCTGTTGGAAGATGATGGTGTGAAAGAGCATTTTGTCCAGAAGTATAAATGGATGCATAAGAAACGGAGTGATTTTCTAAATGTGTTTGTCACCGATACCAGGCTGCAGGGATTAAAGTCCTATCCCCCTACCCCTCCCTGTTGTTTCTCAGCGGTTTTGGGAACAACAGAGCAACCACAATCTCCCAGAGCTTTGGTTTCCCTTGTTTTCATCTGTCCACCTGATCTTAAAAGAGCTGATCTCTGACCAACCTATCCCTCACTGGCCGGCCGTGCTCCTGGAACTACTGGCCGGCTGCCGCACCCTGCACCCCTCGGGACACTTTACCTCCGGCCCCTTCAAAGGCCCCTTGCCCCAGAGCTCTGCTCTCTTGGGGATTGGTACCCCGTGGAGAGGGCAAGAGGTGGGCTTATTGCTGGAGTTGAACTCCATTGGGAACTCGGGTTTCCGAGCCCTAATCAACAGACCACCCTTCGGCTGTCTGGCCCCATTGAACAGCCGGCCGCATCAGCTCAGATCCCTGGGCCCCTTCATCCAAGGTCGCTCCAGCGGTCTTTTGTCCCAGAGCTCCGCTCTTTGGGGAATTATTACCTGTGGGGAAGGACCTGAGGTGGGTGATTTACAGGGGAGAGCTCTCTCAGAAACCGGGGTTTTTGGACACCCCCTCATTAAGCCCTCTTACAATGGCTTGCCCGGTGTAAGTTGGATGATAACAATATAACTCCGACCCCTAGCCATGGATCAAGGTGCTTTTTGGAGCAAAGTAGCTGGGGGCCAGGGGCTTTCCAATGACACCCTGGAAGGGCCACCACTCTCCTGGATCACCCAGAATACCCCATCCTGGTACCGCTGGACACTGGGGAACAATGGACACAATAGAGGTGCCAGCCTGTCTGGAGGGGCAGGAATGGCGGGAGGTGTGAGGGGCAGATAAGGCTTGTTATCAAGATCAGTTTTTGTATAAATATGTGTTTTTACCAATAAAGTGTACTTTGTGTTTTCACCTGAATGCTAGTCTGTCTAGTTATTTGGGTGGGCTCTGCAAAAATCACTTTCTCCGGTACATAGTGGCAGGTTCCAGGCATCAGGAGGATCCATTGGCAGAGCTACCCAGTGGTGGCAGCGTTGGGATGCTTCCGATTACCTGGAATGTCCAAACCACCCCCTGAAGTCCATGCCGGATGGAAAAATATCAAAGGCTCCTGAATGACGAACTACAGAGCTTACTGCAAGCCAGAGGAGGAGTAGCTGGTTCCAAGACAAAGACTGCCCTTGTAGCCAAGCTGATGGAAGGTGATCAGGCTAATGAGCCGGCAGTGGGTCGAATGACGGCCAAGAAAGCAACCGTCCCAGCACCATCTCCACCCCGGAGACTACCATGTCGGATCTCCAGAGACAGATCCACTGGCGACTGGACCTCTATGGATCTAACCCCCCCGAGGAGATTGTTACTCGGGTCATTACCGACGCCCCTAAAGTACATTTGATAGAACTACAGAAGTCTATGGGGGGAGTTGTCCCGGATCCCATGGCTTCTCTGACCCAATCCAAGAAGCTACCCCATGCCGCCTTCTGGGATTTCCAAGATGATGGGGCAGAGGAGATTGACCACTACCTTCAGCTTTTTAAGACACAGTGTCGGTTACAGTGGGTCGCCAATGCTGACAGAGTCACTATCCTGCTCCCAAAACTGTCCGGTCGGCTTTGGAGGCTTTCCACACCATCCCCTCTGACAAGTCAATTTCGACCGGGTGAGGGAAAGCATCATTGCCCGCTATGGACTCACGCTGGAGGCACACCGGCTGAAATTCCGGGAGCTTCAGAGGCAAGAGGGGCAACCATACACTGAGTTTGCCCACTGGTTAGCACGGTCCCTGGAATTTTTGGATCACCGATTGCCATATAACCACCCTGTCAGAGGCGAAACAGCTCATCCTTCTGGAATAGTTTTACAACAATGCTCCAACAGAGATATGGGACTGGGTGAAGGACAAAAGACCCACCACAGTGGACCAAGCAGCTGCCCTGGCCAACCAGTATGTAGATGCCCGGTGCAAGGGCAGCCCAGGACCACAGCCTGTACCTCGCTCTGCTTCCACCCCTACATGGCCCCCAACAGCTCCTCAGCAGTCCCAGGCCCGGTCAACTCCTGTTTCCCCGGCCAGGGCCAGCCATTCCAGGGGATTCTATGGGTGTGGGCAGTGGGTCCTGCTAACTATGCAGAATGGCCAGATAAAGAGGTTGGCATCCTGCATGAGGTTGGCCTTGTAACCAAATATAATCGCCAGCACCATCGGCAGGATATCTAGGTCAATGGGCAGGTGGCCCAGGGATTGAGGGACACTGGAGCCACTGTCTCCCTGATCCAACCCCACCTAGTCCCCACCTCCGTCCGAACAAGGAGAACCCTTGCTGTCCGGGTAGCCAGAGGTGCCATCCTGGAGGTCCCCACAGCCTGGGTACACTTGGACTGGAAAGCCGGCTCCCAGGATGTGGAGGTGGGCATTATGCAGCAGCTCCCAGCTGAGGTCCAATTGGGAAATTACTTTGGTCACCTTGTCTGAGCCTTCATGGGGAATACCTCAACGGATACCTGGCCAGTGACCACCAGCTAGCAGGTCAGATGGCAAGCAATCACACTTATTCCGGTGAACCAGGTCTGACATTCTGCTCCGACTCCAATCTTACCCCAACCTTCCGCCCCAACTACCCCCCTAACCCCCAACCAACCCTTCTGGGTGTCCCTCTCTGACTTCAGCCAGGAGACCCTGAGCGACCCAACCTTAGCCCCTACAGAGACCAGGTGGGTACAGACCCCAGGGCCCTGGGGAAGAGTGGTTCCAATGGGAAAGGGGGCTCCTGTACCAGATCTACAAGAGGAGAAAGGGACCAGTGCCCAAACATCAGCTGGTTGTACCGAAGAAGTTTTGGTCCGACCTACTAAAAATAGGACACAACATTCCCCTAGCTGGTCACTTAGGAAAGGACAGGACCCACCACTGCTTGACCCAAACCTTTTTCTGGCCAGGAATTACAGTAGATATTAGAGAATACTGTAAATCCTGTGAGGTGTGCCAGAAATTAGGAAAAACAGGGGACCACACTAAAGCCCCCCTACACCCTATGCCTATTATCAATGAACCCTTTATCAGGGTTGCAGTGGACATAGTGGGGCCATTAGCCCGGCCCAGCCCCTCAGGGAAAAGGTACATCCTTACAGTAGTGGACTATGCCACTCGATACCCGGAGGCAATCCCCTTGACTATTATCCAGGCGGAGACTGTAGCAGATGCAATGCTCCGCATATTCACCAGGGTAGGCTTCCCCTGGGAAGTAATTTTCACTTTTCACTGTGGAAATCACTCAGCAGTTATGGAGATTGTGCAGGATCAAACCCCTGCACAGTGCCCCCTACAATCCCCAGACGAATGGGCTATGTGAGCGGTTCAAAGGGGACCCTAAAGCAGCTGCTTAGGATGTTCTCGGCCACTCACAAGGACAGGGAAAGATTCTTCCCGCACCTCCACTTTGTATACAGAGAGGTGCCCCAGGAATCCACAGACTTCTCTCCCTTTGAATTAGTGTGTGGCCAAAAGATAAGGGGACCCCTTGACTTAGTAAGAGCCCACTGGAAAGAGACTACAGGGGGGGGAAACACTCCGTTGTAGAGTACATTCTCCAACTCAGGGACCGACTGAAGGACCTTGCTGACCAGGTGCGAGAGAACCTTCAGGTCGCCCAGCATAAACAAAAGAGGAGGTACGATCGGAATGCTCGTACCTGCACCCTGTCAGTAGAACAGAAGGTCCTCGACCTGAAGCCTGTCAAAACAGACAAGGTACAGGCCTCCTGGCAAGGACCCTACCAGATAGAGGAACAACTGAACAACACCACCTACCTGGTAGCCAAATGCTCAGATGACCGGGTCCGCCAGTCCTTGAATGTGAACATGTTGAAGGCATATGTAGAAAGGGCCAAGGATGTGGGTGCTATCTGTGCTCTGGAAGTGGAGGACTCTGAGAGTCTTCCAATGCCAGAACCCTCCGGACCCACTGACGCTCCCCAAGGAGTGGCCGACATACCCCTAGATGAGAGGTTAGGGACTGAGCAGAGAAAGCAAATCCGACAACTCCTGGAAAAGAGACAAGATATGTTCTCTACTGTCCCTGGGTACACCACAATGGCCATACACTGAGTGAAGACCCATGACAGGCAGTCTACAGGGTCCCAGAGGCAGGCAGGGACAGCATGCACTGTGAGCTCTGGGGAATGTTGGACCTAGGTGTCAATGAACCGTCCAACAGCCCCTGGGCCTCCCCGGTGGTGCTGGTCCCCAAAAAGGACGGAACTACACAGTTCTGCATTGACTACCGTAGGCTCAATGACAGAACCACCACTGATGCCTACCCTATCCCCCAAGTTGATGACCTATTAGACATAATCACCTGCACCCACTTCCTGAGCACCCTCGACCTCTGCAAGGGATACTGGCAAATCCCTCTAGACCCTGAGTCAGTCATCAAGTCTGCCTTTATCGCCCTCTTTGGCCTCTACCAGTTCAAGGTCATGGCGTTTGGTATTAAATATGCCCCAGCCACCTTCCAAAGGATGGTGGATCGCCTGCCAGATGGCCTCCAGGACTATGCCTGCGCATACCTGGACGACATTGTGATCTATAGATACACCTGGGAGGACCATCTGGCCCACCTAGGTGTTGTTTTAGATCGCCTCAGAGCCGCCGGACTGACCCTAAAACCATCGGGTGCTCGGAGGTCCAATATCTAGGCCACCGAGTGGGCTGCGGGAAGCAGTGGCCAGAACCGGCTAAGGTTGAGGCAGTGCCCAAGTCCTAGCTTTTCTAGGGACCGCCAGTTACTACCAGAAATTTATCCCCAATTACAGTGCCCTGGTCAAACCCCTGACTGACCTGATCCGTAAGCTACTACCTCGACAGGTCCAGTGGTCCCCCGAGTGTGAAGCTGCCTTCCAGAGCCTTAAGTCTGCCTTGATCTCTGCTCCAGTACTGGCCACTCAGAACCCCACCAAACATTTTGCTGTGCACACAGATGCCTCCTCCATGTTCAGGTTGGGTGCAGTATTAAGCCAGACAGGCTAAGTCAAAAACACATAAGAGAGGCGCACAGCAGATTAACAATTTATTCCAAATATAGAACAAAGTGACATACAAGCACTTACATATAAAATAGTAATGTCCGATGTAACTCGCTGAAGCACTGTAAACCCTCACGGGCTGTGTTGCTATCCCTCTTGTCAGTCAGTGGAAAGTTGAATTGAGAATGCACATGTATTCGGCGTCTGACGTCACTGATGATGAGGAGACTGGAGCGTCCCCCAGCTTACAGCAGCCTGACAGTCCGATCGGGATACCTGCCTTCAAAGGTTTACACTGAGTTCTGTTTCACAGACCAACCCTACGCGTTTCGTCTGGAACTTGGCCAAACTTTCTCAAGGGAAATTTTCCTGATCAAGTGAGCAGCTGATTGTTGCCATAGTATGAGTAGAAAATGTATACAGACAGCGCTCCCTGATATTAACCTTTAAAATTAAGCCAGACAGATGAAGAGGGGCAGGACCACTCCATAGCCTACATCAGTAGAAAACTGTTGCCCAGAGAGGTAGGCTATATGGCAGTGGAGAAAGAGTGACTGGCCCTGGTGTAGGCCCTGAAGAAGCTACAACCCTACCTATATGGGAGACCCTACACGTCCTCACAGACCACAACCCCCTGGTATGGCTTAATAGAGTTTCCGAAGACAATGGTAGATTGTTGAGGTAGAGTTTAGCCTTACAGCCATTTAAAGGGTCACTAAACCCAAATTTTTTCTTTCATGATTCAGATAGAGCATGCAATTTTAAGAAACTTTCTAATGTACTCCTATTATCAATTTTTATTTGTTCTCTTGCTATCTGGAATGCGATGCATAGGAGCCGGACCATTTTTGGTTGAGAACCTGGGTTATGCTTGCTTATTGGTGGGTAAATGTAAGCCTCCAATAAGCAAGTGCTATCCATGGTGCTGAACCTAAAATGGGCTGGCTGCTAAGACTTACATTCCTGCTTTGAAAATAAAGATAGCAAGAGAACGAAGAAAAATTGATAATAGGAGTAAATTAGAAAGTTGCTTAAAATTTCATGCTCTATCTGAATCATGAAAGAAAAAAATTGAATTCAGTGTCCCTTTAGCTTTGACATTCATTACCGGCCAGGAAAAAGCAATGGGAACACTGACGGACTTTCCCGACGGACTGAAGTGGTATAGACTCCTCGGACAGTCCCAGGCCGACCCGGATCTAGCCGGGTCTGCCGAACTAGAAGGGGGGAGTTGTCATGGATACCGGGCTACAGGGGTTAAACTACAGCCTCCCTACCCCCCTGTTGTTTCTCAGCGGTTTTGGGCACCCCAGAGCAACCACAATCTCCCAGAGCTTTGGTTTCCCTTGTTTTCATCTGTCCACCTGATCTTGAAAGAGCTAGTCTCTGATACAGCAATCCCTCTCCGGCCGGCCAGGCTCCTGGAACTACCGGCCGACCGCCGCACCCAGCACCCTCCATGACACTTTACCTCCGGCCACTTCGAAGACCCCTTGCCCCAGAGCTCCGCTTTCTTGGTGATTGGTACCCCATGGGGAGGGCAAGAGGTGGGCCAATTGGTGGAGGTGAGCTCCATTGGGAACTCGGATTTCCGAGCCCTATTCAACAGGCGTCCTTCGGCTGGCTGGCCCTATGGAACTGCCGGCCGGCTGCATCAGCTCGGATCCCCGGGCTCCTTCATCCCAGGTCACTCCAGCTGTCTTTTGTCCCAGAGCTCCGCTCTTTGGGGAATTACTACCTCTGGGGAAGGACCCAAGGTGGAGTTATTTACAGGGGAGAGCTCTCTCAGAAACCAGGGGTTTCGGAAACCCCCCTCATTATCCCCTCTCACAATGGCTTGCCCGGTGTACGTTGGATAAGCCATAACTCTGACCCCGAGCCATGGATCAAGGCACTTTTTAGAACAAAGGGGCTTTCCAACGACACCCTGGAAGGGCTGCCGCTCCCCCGGGATCCCCCCGAATACCCCATCCTTGTACCGCTGGACACTGGGGAACAATGGACCCAATGGAGGCACTAGCCTGTTTGGAGGGGCGGGAATGGTGGGAGATGTGAGGGGCAGATAAGGCTTGTTATCAAGATCAGTTTTTGAATAAATGTCGTATGTTTTTACCAATAAAGTGTACTTTGTGTTTTCACCTGAATGCTAGTCTGTCTAGTTATTTGGGTGGGCTCTGCTAAAATCACTTCCTCCACTACATAGCGGCAGGTTCCAGGCATTGGGAGGATCCAATGATGGAGCTACCCAGTCAGGGTAGTCGGAATCCATCACAGTGTTGCAGTGGTGGTAGTGAATAAAGTGTGAATGTAAGAAATTTTGTTATTAAATAGGGATGTGAGAAGGCAAGGAATGAAAGGATAGTGTATGAAAGATGTCAGGTGAGATTGGAGTATTTGAGAAATTCAGGTGTAGATGTGGGGGAGTTGGAAGAAGTGAAAGAGGATGTGCGCAAATGTTTGGTGGAGAAAGATTGTGATGTAGGTTAGTGAGAAGGATAAGAAGTGTACAAGATATTTCTTTAAGAAGGTTTTTGCTGGTAAAGATGGCATGGTTTGTGTGTGGGATAAGTGTGGGCAGGAAGTGAAGGTTTTTTAGTAGAATTTTGAATGTAGTGCGTGAGTTTTATGGTTACATATAGTTTTAGGGTGAGAACATTTTGGATGAGTCTTTTTAAAGAAATCTTGAGGATTTGGATGTTAAATTGAAAGGTGTTGATGCATGTTAATTAGTAAATTAGGTATCTGTAGAGGAGTTTCATAGAAATTTAAAACTTTAAAATACAAAAGAGCACAGCAACTCGTTTCTGTGCTATTTTGTATTTTAAATTGCTTTTAAATAAAGTACCATCTTTTATCCACACCTTGCTCTTGCTTTTGGACTTTGGAATTTGTATATTAAGTATTTGAGTATACCTGTGGGTAATCCCTATAGAGAACTCTGGTTTTCTTCCATGGGTCCGGTGACGTTTTTGGAGGACGTGTTTCTGTTCAGCCTCTTACCAGAGTGGATTAAGTCAGCCGAGCGGCTCTGAAGTCTCGGTCTGCTGATTATTGCACTAGATGTGCACCTGGGCTTGTGAGTATATTTGGATACTCGTACCTGTACTCCTTGTCAGTATTTGCGTTATTACACCATCATGCATCTCTTTTCTTACCCACTTTTAAGACTTGGCTTGTTTCTATTATCTTTACAAGAGAGCTGCCTCTATAGTTGCTACCTGGTTCCAACACATTTGATACCACTGTTGCCAGGCTATATACTACTGCAAAGAAATCACGAAGTGACATTCCTATAATAATCACTAATTGGTTGGACTTTTTATGGTTTGCTGATGTTTTTTTGTACTGTATACATTTTTTCACGAGAAATAGAGATTATTAATCTACAATTCACTTTGCAAGCTATTTATTATAACCTGTTCTTTTTTTCACACAAATTATTTTAATTACCTTATTTAGAATCACAAATTATTTATTGTCTATAATTTTCATCTATTGTATACATATATACTTTTTGTAATAATTTTTAAACTTTTAATTTTTTTATACATTTTTTGATATACATTTTTTCAGTTGCACGTTTGATTGAATTGGCGCACCCTTTTGTATACAGTTTTTTTTACAGTATTTTTCTGTACTGTAGTTGTTCCTATAAGAAGATTGTCAAGACCCTGAAACTGAGCTGCAGCACGGTCGGCAAGACCATACAGCGGTTTCACAGGACAGGTTCCACTCAGAACAGGCCTCGCCATGGTCGACCAAAGAAGTTGAGTGCACATGCTCAGCGTCATATCCAGAGGTTGTCTTTGGGAAATATACGTATGAGTGCTGCCAGCATTCCTGCAGAGGTTGAAGGGGTGAGGGGTCAGCCTGTCAGTGCTCAGACCATAGGCCTCACACTGCATCAAATTGGTCTGCATGCATGGCTGTCGTCCCAGAAGGAAGTCTCTTCTAAAGATGATGCACAAGAAAGCCTGCAAACAGTTTGCTGAAGACAAGAAGGCTAAGGATTACTGGGACTGTATCCTGTGGTCCGATGAGACCAATATAAACGTATTTGGTTCAGATGGTGTCAAGCGTGTGTGATGGCAACCAGGTGAGGAGTACAAAGACAAGTGTGTCTTGCCTACAGTGAAGCATGGTGGTGGGACTGTCATGGTCTGGGCCTGCATGAGTGCTGCCGGCACTGGGGAGCTTCAGTTCATTGAGGGAACCATGAATGCCAACATGTACTGTGACATACTGAAGCAGAGCAGGGCAGTATTCCAACATGATAACGACCCTGGCAATTAGACTGAAGAGTGTGGTTGGAAAGATAGTTGGTGAAGACCAAGTGTGTGCTGTGCATGGTCAGCAGATTGCTGACAGTTTGGGGTGTTTGAGAGAAAGGGAGCAATCTGTTGCAATTGCGACTATTGATTTTGAGAAGGCGTTTGATAGGGTGGTGTATAAGTTTATGTGTGAGGTATTAGAGGTTTGATGTGTCTTGTAAAATGTTGGGGTGGATTAAGTGTTTTTATGGTGATATTATGAGTTGTGTTATAGTGAATGGTTATTTGACTATTTAATTTTTTATAAAGTCTTGGGTACATCAGGGGTGTCCTTTGTTGATCATTTTGTTTATATATGTGATTGAGCTTTTGTTGCATCTCTTAAGGAATGATAAAGTAATCAGGGCCGGACCAGTCCGGCCCTGGAAATGTGTATGGCCCGGACCAGCCCCCTCCGGATCAGCCCCCCTCAGCTCATGGCCCAATCCGGCCCTGCACTTTAATAAGCTTTTTTTTTAAAGAAATAATTGCCCCCAACACCCCATTTTCAGCAGCTTACCTGTCAGTGGTCCAGACCAGCAAGCTGTGATTATCCAAAGGATAAACTATCTCATACACACATACACTGACTGTCCTGGCTCAGCTCTGAGTTACTACACAGTCAGCTGCTATTTAAATCAGAGATTACGGAATCTGGAGATCCCTGAACAAGGCGCGACTTGCTCTACAAGGCATGGTTATTGGCTGGTGAGCGTGGCTTTACTAGACTCCTGAGACAGACGGCCCAGCTCTGTTTGCTAGAGCTGTGTATGTGTGTAAAATAATGTTTATTGAACATACGAACCACAACTGTCTGATAGTCACAGAGAAAATATATAGCTGTGCATGCTTGGTATTATTACTGCATTCAAAAAACTGAAGTGTATAACGCATTAACGTGTTGTCTGCCAGGGAGGATGCCAGCCCAGATATCCATGCAGGAATGACAGAAGCCTAGCCCACTAATAATTTACTTGTGATTTTTTTTTTTCGAGCTCCAAAAATATCAGTCTGAAGTGTAAAACGTTTCTACCTGCAGCTTGGTGGTGTCGGTGTCACCCCCTCCCTGAGCTAAGAGCTTGTCTCCCCGGCCTCCTGCTGTCCACGCCCCCCCAGTGACGCAACTGCCCACTCCCACATGATGCACGCACGGTCCATGTGTGAGTGTATATTATTGAACAGCCGAAGTGGCCTAAAGGTTCTCAGTGTGGGCGGGGCTAAGGGAACCGGCGGCACACTGGTGACTTGCCCTTTGCGCAGAATACATTAGTTAGAAGTTGCGCATGCATGGTTTGTGAGCATGCACATCCCTCACAACTGTGCTTTTCTGCTCTCCACACACTGCAGCTGCCGCTGCCGGCCCACTAGGATTTTTCCCGGTATCCCGACGGCCCAATCCGGCCCTGAAAGTAATTAGAGGTGTGCAGGTGCCTGGCAGTGGTGGAAGAAGTGTGAAAGTTTTGGGCTATATGGTGACTATTGTGTGTTAATTTCAGGCTCGTCTGAGGAAGGCAACAGTTCAGGTTGAGTGTTTTTGTATGGCAAGTGGTATTAGAGTGAACTGGGATAAATGTGCAGTGAAAGCTTTTGGATTGTGGAGTTAATTAGAGTTGAGTGGATGGCCTGTGCAGAGAGAGGCAATTGAAGTGTTGGGTGTAAAGTTTAGTGAAGATTTTAAAGGATATGATAGTTGGAATAAAGTGTGTGAGAAAGTGAAGAAGAAGATTAATGTTTGGTTGTTGAGAAGTTTGAGTAAAAAAGGCAAGGTACTTGTGACAAAGGCTGTGGTGGTTCCAATTTTGTTGTATGTGAATTGCATTTTTCCTGCCCCATATGATAGTTTGAGGAAGAGTGGTGAAAAAATTGTTTGTGCGAAAGAAAGGGTGGAAGAAATATGACTGAGATTGATTTTTGTTAATTAAGTATGTTAGTTTGTGTGTGCGCATGAGTAGGAAGGATAATGTTTCTGGATGTATGTTAGATATACGACTGCTAGTGTCTTGCATAGGTTTAATTTGATCGTGTTGAATAATAGGCATCCGGTGTGTGTTTGAATGCTCCTTGATTTTATGGTTTGGTGGACAAGTGTGTTCAGAAATATGGTCTGAGAGGTTTGTCGAGAGAATTATGGTGTGAAAGTAGAAAAGTGATGGCTTTGTTGCATGAGAAAGAAAAAGTGCAGTTGATTAGATTTTTGTCTTGCAGTAGAGTGTGTGTGTGTGTCTAGAAGAGAGTGAATGATAATGTTATAGTGAATGGACAGAATGATATGGTGTGGATGGCACTTCAGAGGTGTCTGCTAATGCGTGAGTTTTAGCATAAAAGAAGCTTGGTTCAGAACGCATGTTGTCCGAGGGCCCTTTGTGGGGCAATGGAGAGTGTGGTACATGTGTTCTGGAGTTGTGCGTATGCGCGAGAAGTATGGAAAGTGCTTGGGAACATTTTTATGGGTATAACTGGGGCGCAGTTGGTGACATTTCATATGATGATGATGAATGTTTTATGTGGAGTGGATAAAATTAGGGCAAGCGTGTAATGGTTGTTGTCATGTTGTGTTAAGGAAAGCTTGTGGGATGTTAGGTATATTTTAGTATTCAGATGTGATATATGTGGCAGGGTGTGTTAGGTTGATTCATGGACCGTTTACCTTGACAGGAAAAGGCTAGGAACTGAAGACTCTGGGGGCATCTGGAAGACTAAAAAAATTAAGGAATGGTGTAGTTTTGTTTTATTAGGAGCATTGTTAATACTTTGGTTTTGTTTCATTCTTATTTTATTAACAATATATATATACACTCAAAATCATTATACAAAGAATCATGTATATTACTATTGATTATTACTGAGTTACGTTCGGGGAGTGGGGGCAAAACACCTCTTCTGAGTAGGTCCACTACTGATTCCCAGTGCACCACCAGATACAGCCAGTGGGATAGCCAGGAGGCACCAGTGATACCAAACCTGGCGCATCATGTGAGTGTGCTCAACTCATGGTTTTGACAATATGAGAATTAGTTTACTAATAACCATTAATGCACATTTCTGCATTGCATATGTGCGTGTATTAGGTTATATGTCATGCAACTACTCATTTCTATGTGTTGCATGTAATATTGTAGCACACACTGTCTACATAATTCAATAGACTGTTCTATGGTCCAGCGCTGTATAATGTGCTTTACAAATAAAAGATAATAAGTATGGTAAATATAGCACTGCTATCTTATGGATGACAGCTAACCCTAATCTATCTAGCTACATACAACTCTGTAGCTGACAGAAATACTTGTTAAAGCTTTGGGAAATATTTCAAACGAGCACAGTGGGACAGCTGTGACATACACAAGCCTTAATGATATCTGTAAATGAGATGGGAGAACAAGCTGTGTAAGAACAGACTGAACAGAGATGAGAACAAGCATTCTGATATAGTTGTGCTCAGACCAAAAACAAATCCTATTGTACCTGAGCAGTTTCCCTCTCTCCCAGACTCACAAAGCAACACCTATAGCCCATCGCATTAGGTACCAGATCTAAGGGACGTTAGCATGAGAGTCAAGACTCTGAATGTGTTGTGACCAGGACTTTCTCAAACAAATCACTGTTTTCCTATTTGAGACCATGTAAGTGGTTTAGAATATATTTATGCAAAACATATTTACATATTCAATTACAATGTACATCAAATGCCCCCATCCAAAACCACTCAGCAGCCTTGTGACACGTTGAGAAGCCTTTGGAGATTCACAGTAGACCATGATGTTTTGTGCCGATTTATTATTTAACACACCTTTTATAATACTTTTGTTCTATAATACTCAGTCATTTTATACATATTTTTTTCTTATGATTGCAGATATACTGTAGTGTGACAACAAGCAGAGTTATAGAGATAATACAGTGTGTATACTCATCCTGATGTTAAGACAGGTGAGAATGTACTGGAAGGTTTCCTAACTCCAGTCCTCAGTAGCTACTTAAGTGTCTATGTTTATGTTATATCTTTTCTTAGCAGACAGAATGAAGATAGTCAGATAGAATAAGGAAATATCTGGTTGAAGTTGCGATGGTTACTAGATGATCCAACTTGTATATCACCAAGGGTCTCATATTCAAAACTTCACCGCTCAGGCAAGATATTCTAAGAAGTCTCGTCTGTGCGGTGAGGGCCTTAAAAATAAATTTAGAAAGACAAACGTTTTCTTGAGACAGGTTTATGTTGTTATATAGTGTTCATTATGTGAGACTCCTTCATTACAATACAAGGTCTAAAAAAATCCCAAAGATTTTGTGTGATTTCTCTCCATGCCGGGAAGGTTTTTATTATCAGGCCCCAAGAGAGAAGTCCTTATTACTGAGACCTCGTCTCCTTTCTGCAACCAAAGCGTCTCTTCACATAAACTGCTGCTGTACAGCTGCCTCAGATTCACTGCCATAGGACGATTACCTGAGTTCCATACTGCAACCTCCCTTCCATGTCCAATACATACATTTACCAACATGCAATAATTACAGCAAAACAATATTGTGTTGTTCTCATTGTCTCTTGCCAATGTATCCTTTTTTTGTTCAGTACTTTATAAATTGCCTTTTGTATTAAATCATAATTTTGTGATCTTTCTTCAGATGGATTATGGTCATCTTGTGTCATGGAGCCCGATACCATGGTTGTGTCACTTATTAATTTATTTCTTGCACATCCTCTTCCAATTGTTGCTTAACTGATATTCCATTTGATTCAACACAACCCTCTTGATTGTCTGCCATGTCCCCTGTCTTTCAAGCCTATGGGGCTGATTTATTAAGGAGCGGATGCTGCTCATTCCGTGTGAGCCTTCCGGCTCGGCGGAATCAGGAGTTAAGAAGCACGGATCAGATACAATCAGGATGATTGACACCCCCCTGCTAGCAGCCGATTGGCCGCAAATGTTCATGGGGCGGCATTGCACAAGCATTTTACTAGAAATGCTTGTACAATGATAAATGCCGACAGCATATGCTGCCGCCTTTATCAATGTAGGGCAGACATCGATGTCTACAGCGAATCATGTCCACCTGCCCTTTTGTTAAATCAGCCCCTATACTGTATGTCAAATTCCATCCTCCTCATTGGTTGATTTCCCATTTTAATATTTTTCTCCTGTGGATTTACAACTAATAGTCACAATTGTTCATTATGTTATAGCAGAGGTATCTGTAAGACAGAACAAATAGAGCGCACAACACATCTAAGTGTAGTATTAAAAGTGTTCATTATGTTGTCTGTACATTTTTACCATTTCTTTTTGCACACTGCATATTCTCGTACTTTCTACCTTTATAATTACTTGCTGCTCAATTTCTCTAGTTCTTTTATACCCTGAACCAAACAGGGTCGTTACTATTGGCTAGATTATGAGTGGAGCACAAATTAGTGCTCCTGCTTGCTCGTTAACTTCTCTAGATGGAGGGCTTTTTATGTGTCAGGTTGCACTCAGGGCCGTCTTTAATATTGACTGGACCCTGGGCAAACATTTTCTTGCCTCCCCCCCCCCCATGCAATTTCGCTCTCCACCCCAACATCCCAAAAAAACAACTAAATGAATTTATTTTATAATTTTTTTTTAAATGATTAGCCCTGCCCAGCAGTGGATTATCCACTGCTGGGCTAATCATTAAAAAAAAAAAAAATGAAATAAATTGCAATATGTAAAACTGGACCTAAGCAGTACTAATAAGTAAATAAATATATAAATTCCTCTGTTGTGGATTAATTTAATATATTTACTAATTAATTAATTAATTAATTAATTGTTGGTTTTTAATTTATATATTTTTTTAAGTACATAAATATTAAATGCGATGCATGGCAAAAATCAGTGGCGGACCTAGGGGGGGTAGTTATCAACGTGTCAACTTTCCTTACTTCGCCGGCCCAATACGCTCGCCTAAGCTCGCCTACCTTCGCCGCCACGGACCTGAAAAAATTTGCCTAAATTATCAATAAATCTGTCAAAAAGCCGCGCACCAAGTACGGGGCGATGAGCAGCGGACTGTGAGAGTTATCACTCATCCGATCTCGCTGCTCTTCAGCTTTTTGACAGCTTTATTGACAAGCTGTCACTAAGCACCCACACTAACTACACTGTTCTACCCCCTATACCGGCGCCCCCGGAGCCTCCCGCAACTAAATAAAGTTATTAACCCCTAAACCACCGCTCCTAGACCCCGCCGCAACTCTTATAAGTGTATTAACCCCTAAACCGCCGCTCCCGGTCCCCGCCGCAACCTACATTATACCTAGTAACCCCTATCCTGCCCCCCCATACCGCCGCCCTCTATAATAAAGTTATTAACCCCTATCCTGCTGATCCCGCACCTCGCCGCAACTAAATAAATAGTTTAACCCCTAAACCGCCGCTCCCGGACCCCGCCGCAACCTATAATAAACTTATTAACCCCTAATCTGCCCCCCCTACACCGTCGCCACCTATAATACATTTATTAACCCCTATCCTGCCCCCCCTACACTGCCGCCACTGTAATAAATTTATTAACCCCTAAACCTAAGTCTAACACTAACCCTAACACCCCCCCTAACTTAAATATTAATTAAATAAATCTAAATAATATTTCTATTATTAACTAAATTAATCCTATTTAAAACTAAATACTTACCTTTAAAATAAACCCTAATATAGCTACAATATAAATAATAATTATATTGTAGCTATCTTAGGATTTATTTTTATTTTACAGGTAACTTTCAATTTATTTTAACTAGGTACAATAGCTATTAAATAGTTAATAACTATTTAATAGCTACCTAGCTAAAATAAAGAGAAATTTACCTGTAAAATAAAAACTAAAAAAAAAAAAAAAACTAACCTAAGTTACAATTAAACCTAACACTACACTATACTTTAATAAATTAATGATCACTTCATCGGATGGAAGACTTCTTCAGCGCCCCTTGGAGGATCACTTCTGCCGCTCCGGATCTCCTCTTCGGTTCCAACGGTGGCTCGGCTGAGTGAAGACGACTCAAGGTAGGATGATCTTCAGGGGGGTAGTGTTAGGTTTTTTTAAGGGGGGTTTGGGTTAGATTAGGGGTATGTGAGTGGTGGGTTTTAATGTTGGGGGGGTTGTATTCTTCTTTTACAGGCAAAAGAGCAGTTTTCTTTGGGGCATGCCCCGCAAAAGGCACTTTTAAGGGCTGGTAAGGTAAAAGAGCTTTGAACTTTTAATATTTTTTAAATGTTTGTAACTTATTTTTTTTATTTTTTGTAACATAGCTTTTTTTATTTTTTGTACTTTAGTTTAGCTGTTCCGATCAGCCAATAGAATGCAAGCTCAATCTGATTGGCTGATTGGATCAGCCAATCGGATTGAACTTGAATCTGATTGGCTGATTCAATCAGTCAATCAGATTTTTCCTACCTTAATTCCGATTGGCTGATAGAATCCTATCAGCCAATCGGAATTGAAGGGACGCCATCTTGGATGACGTCCCTTAAAGGAGCCTTCATTCGTCGGTAGTCCGTCGGTAAAGAAGGATGTTCCGCGTCGGCGGGATGAAGATTGAAGACCCCGCTTGGAAGATGACATCGCCCGGATAGAAGACTTCTTCAGCGCCTCTTGGAAGATGACATCGCCCGGATGGAAGACTTCTTCAGCGCCGCTTGGAGGATCACTTCATCGGATGGAAGATTTCTTCAGCGCCGCTTGGAGGATAACTTCTGCCGCTCCGGGTCTCCTCTTCGGTTCCATCGCTGCTCGGCTGAGTGAAGACAACTCAAGGTAGGATGATCTTCAGGGGATTAGTGTTTTTATTTTGGGGGGGTTTGCTATTTTATAAGGGGGCTTAGATTAGGTGTAAGTAGCTTAAAATTGTTGTAATATTTTTAAAATGTTTGTAACTTATTTTTTTTATTTTTTGTAACTTAGCTTTTTTTTATTTTTGGTACTTTAGTTTATGTAATTGTATTTAATTGTAGTTATTTGTAGGTAATTTATTTAATTCATTTAATGATAGTGTAGGGTTTAATTGTAACTTAGGTTAGGATTTATTTTACAGGTAATTTTGTATTTCTTTTAGCTAGGTAGTTATTAAATAGTTAATAACTATTTAATAACTATTCTAACTAGCTAAAATAAATACAAAGTTACCTGTAAAATAAATATAAATCCTAAGATAGCTACAATGTAACTAATAGTTATATTGTAGCTATCTTAGGGTTTATTTTACAGGTAAATATTTAGTTTTAAATAGGAATAATTTATTAAAGTATAGGGTAGTGTTAGGTGTAATTGTAACTTAGGTTAGTTTTTATTTTACAGGTTAATTTCTCTTTATTTTAGCTAGGTAAGCTATTAAATAGTTAATAACTATTTAATAGCTATTGTACCTAGTTAAAATAAATTGAAATTTGCCTGTAAAATAAATATAAATCCTAAGATAGCTACAATATAATTATTTGTTATATTGTAGCTATATTAGGGTTTATTTTAAAGGTAAGTATTTAGTTTTAAATAGGATTAATTTAGTTAATAATAGAAATATTATTTAGATTTATTTAATTAATATTTAAGTTAGGGGGGTGTTAGGGTTAGTGTTAGACTTAGGTTTAGAGGTTAATAATTTTATTACAGTGGCGGCGGTGTAGTGGGGGGCAGGATAGGGGTTAATAAATTTATTATAGGTGGCGACGGTGTAGGGGGGGCAGGATAGGGGTTAATAAGTTTAATATAGGTGGCGACGGTGTAGGGGGGGCAGGATAGGGGTTAATAAATTTAATATAGGTTGCGGCGGGGTCAGGGAGCGGCGGTTTAGGGGTTAAACTATTTATTTAGTTGCGGCGAAGTGCGGAATCAGCAGGATAGGGGTTAATAACTTTATTATAGAGGGCGACGGTATGGGGGGGGGCAGGATAGGGGTTACTAGGTATAATGTAGGTGGCAGCGGTGTCCGGGAGCGGCGGTTTAGGGGTTAATACATTTATAAGAGTTGCGGCGGGGTCTAGGAGCGGCGGTTTAGGGGTTAATACATTTATAAGAGTTGCGGCGGGGTCTAGACACGTTGATAACTACCCCCCTAAGAGTTCCGTCGATCGCAGGCAGAAAGATTATAAAGCAATCGCTACAGAGCTTACACTGAGCATGCGCGACTCACGAACGAGCACGGGTGGAAGTAGGTTGAGTTTAGTCCCACGCATGTGCTCAGTCATCGAGTGACGTCAGAATGGATGGGCTAAACCCCTGAAGGGGAAACAGCAGATTGGTCTATAATATCGGTAGCGACTGTCAATCAAAGTTCCCAAAATGTCGGGCGGACGCAAGATTGGTGTTGGAACAATAGTTCAACATTAGTAAAATATGTAATTATGTGAAATATTACTCGAACGATGAATGAAACTTATGTTATTTTTTAAAAATAGTAAACATAGCGTTAAGTAGTGTGCTCAACTTTACCTCACCTTTAAATCTATCACTCGTATATATAAATTATAATATTCACAAACATATATCTTGAAATATATTTTATACAATTGTTGTTCCTTTGGTAATATAATTCTTTATATACAATTCTATATACAATTAGATGACCAATATTTTTAATAGTCTCAATTCGACAATAAAGAGTTTTAAATTGAACATGAAATATGCAATTTTTCTTGATTTGCGGCTTCACTATATAAGAAGCTGTTTTTTGTATTGACAGTAGAAGCTTGAGAAAGGATTTCCGAAACGCGTTGCTTCTTTTTGGCCAAGTGGGGCCACCGTGGTCTGAAAAATCAGACCTCCTCCATTGACCCGATCCTGGCGATACAGCTAACTCTGACGGGTACACAGTTGCTTGCTTCCAGACCCGGTTAAGCCTCTTTTGAAAGTGGTGCCGACTCCCTGGAACTGAATTGTAAGTTCGGATAGTCATGCTTATGATATATTTCTCTGCATACTTGTGAGAAAAGTTCTCTGTCTGTATTTTCAGAGAACCTACTACACTCGTAACTCCATTTCCTGTATATACTTCACCTGGATATAACCTCCTGGATTATAGTCATTTGAATTCATACTGTGCATTCAGAGAACTTTGCTTCTAAAGGACAGCTCTTTGCTAATATACACTTGCAGTGTCAGTTGTTTACTAACTTTCTGGCTATGCAATTTAAACCTTTAGGCATTTGCACATTTTTTGTATGCTTGTTATCGCTTGCTTCCTATTGCTTGTTTTTAACTGCTTGAGTTTTTTAACTTATTGTGTTCTAACCTTCACTATCTGTGTTTTAACCTTTAATGTAATTAACATTTAATGTGATTATTTTTTTTTTTTATATATATA
The DNA here is from genome assembly GCF_027579735.1 of Bombina bombina. Classification (NCBI taxonomy): domain Eukaryota; kingdom Metazoa; phylum Chordata; class Amphibia; order Anura; family Bombinatoridae; genus Bombina; species Bombina bombina. Next base: position 152,824,751 of record NC_069508.1, read on the forward strand.
TATTTATTTATATCCAACAGTGCATACAAGTAAACAGTTTACATATCTTATCATCGCACCAAGGACAAATGTCTTGCTACATATATGACAAAAAGAAAAATCAAAGACATATGTACCAACAATAATAAACACATAGCTTCAGGGCCGGACTGGGAAATCAGACCGGCCCTGGAAATTTATATCGTCCGGGCCTGCCACGCCCCCTTCGTGTTAGCAACACCCCCTCTGGCTCAGTCTCGCCACCCCCCCCTCTGGGGGAGCTGCTGCCCCAAACCATGTAAATCCCTAAAATATTGAGTTATGAAGAGCCTCTCTTGCATTTCTTTGCGCAGGGCAATAGGGTCCTGGGTGACTAACAGGTTTAGGTACCATGTCCTGGCTCCCTTGCTGCAGTGGGCAGGTTTATGTTGCTTTTCTCTCCCACACTCCTGGCTGATGCTAGCTTGCTTCATTCACACGTAAAGAGAGTGTACAGGCAGCTTCATTCACACCGCTCTCATCTCTCCAAGATAATGCTTCCCCCGCCTCTCTGTGCCCTCCCTCTCTCTCACTAGAGCAGAGCTCTCCCAAGATAATGTGTCCCACTTCTTTGTGCCCTCCCTCTCTCTCTCACTAGAGCAATCAGCAGAGCTCCCCCCTACCACTCAGGATAGTCCCCCTGCATCTGAACAGTGAGAGCAAGAGTGTGCTCTCCCCCTGGCTTATTTAGACCGACCCTCACCTCCTCAGTCCTCCTCATGCAAATCGGCGGATGCTCCACTCCTAGCCTCCTTCACTGGCTTCGGCTTAGCTCGCCCCCTTCCAGCCTTGGCTCAGCCCCACCCCCCCCCATGGCTAAGGACACCCTCCTTCACATCCGCTCCTTAGCTGAGTCAGCTCACAAGTAAACAAAACAATGCCAGAAAAGCTTGCTTAATGGAGTGGAGCGTCCGCATCTGCAGCTGAGCTGCTTGAGCTCCTTCTGCTCTGTCTGAGACTGTGCAGCTGCCAGTGCAGTGCTGCCGCCGGCCCACTGGGATGCCGGCCAACTGGGATTTTTCCCGGTATCCCAGTGGCCCAATCCGGCTCTGGATAGCTTACTTGAATGTAATATCCTTCAAGGTACTACTAGCTGTTCAAATGGCTATTACTCATGTGATCTAAGTATACATTATTGGAAAATGATATTATAATTTCAACAAAATTAACCAACAAAATCAATTTCCTGTCAGGGTAAAAAAATCCTACTGTAATAAAATACAATACAATTATATTGTCGTAAGCTTATACCAGTTCAAAAACATTTTTTTCCCCTTTCGGGTAAATGAGAAAAAATAAAAAAAAATGTATACTCTGCGCTCAAAACCAAGGAAAACAAAGGAAGACAGTAGGGTCATAGACAACCTGCAGGATGTTGCATAACATCCTTAATTTTCCCCCCTTTCTAAATAGAAAAACTTTAATAGTCTATAATATCTTGTCATAGGGGTGGGCACTTTCCGACCCTCAGTCATTGTTATACATCATAGTTGATTTTTAACTGTGTTAAGAACTCTATCAGCACCATAGAGAAGTCGAGACAAACACAAAAAAAACGAAACAAAAAAAACCCCTAATACTCCCACCCTGAGCCCGCTGTCATCAACCCTCGTTGTCTGTTTATCCTTTTGCCCATTCAGAAGGTAGTTTCCTTTCTTAGATTCAAAGAGTGAATAGATTTGATTATTTTAGCCCAGCAACCAATTGTAACTGGACCTCCAACGTAAAAGAATAAAATTTTCCCATTTAAGCAGGTACTCTTTCAGCTTTTTGTCCGAAAAATGGGTCATCGCTATTTTCTCTAGGATGATTACATGTGCAATTACTTTATTGAAGGCTACAAAAGAGGGAGCCTTCTTGGACTTTCAGTTTGATAAGATCAAATTCCGGGCTGCTAGGATGCAGGCATTAATAGTCCTGGAATGTTTATATTTGTCTGACCTGCATAGAAAGATTATGTCTTGACCTTCTAAGTTAATTCCTAGCCCCAGTGTCACATTTAACCAGAAACTAATTTTGCCCCAAAATTGCTTAACCTTGGGGCAACTCCAGCAACAATGGAGCAGATCTGCCGAGATTTTACTACATTTAAAACACTTACTGGAATTATTTGGGGACCATTTACTTATCTGGGCAGGAGTAATATAGACTCTGTTGATAAGTTTACAGTGCGATTCTTTCCATGCCACCGAAGTAGAAGCCTTTCCTGCCAATCCAAAACTTTCCTGTATGGTTTCCTGTGTTAACCTAGGAAAAACCTGTTCCCAGCGTAAGAGGAGAAGATTCAAATGTTTCTGGTCCAGGTCATTAATCAAAATGTTGTAAGGAAATTAAATGGAATATTTACCTTGTCTATAGAAATTTATCACTGGCTCCAGATTACCAAGACTCCAGGAGAAGTTTGCCTTACCTATATATACTCTGAGAGAAAATGCCGCAATTGTAGATAGGCGAAAAAGTCATTTTTGTGTAAGGAGAATTCTTCACTAAGGGCCATAAATGTCTTAATCGGTTCCCGTTTGTCATCCATGACTTGTATCACATACTTAAGACCTAGAGTAGACCATTGTTTGAAGACTGGTGAAGTAAGACCTGGGTTGAAAGTGGGATTGCTGGCTATCGTTAGGAATCTAGAGAATTGGTATTCTAGCTTCAATTCCTTGCAATAATGCTGCCATGCCAGAATAGGATATTTAAATACAGTTAATTGGGAGACCAAATTAGGTAGTTTTTTATGTGGACAATGGATTAGTGCATTTAGTGAGAAAGGAGCAACCATAGCTGCTTCTAAGTCTAAATTTGCAACATATTCTTTCTCAGTTATCCAGTTCAAAAAAAGGTGGTCAGAGCCACTAAATTGTAAAATCTAAGGTTGGGAAATCTCCCTGCCTTTGTGTGGGAAGTTAGTTTCAATGCTGCAATGCGTACCCTCTTTTGCTGCCACAAGAATGACGCCGAAATCCGATTAAAAAAGAGCAGATCTTTAGCATAAATCAAGAGTGGAAGATTCTGTAATATATATATAGAATTTGAGGGAAAAAAATTGTTTTGATTAAGGCTAACCTTGCCGATAGAGAAATTGGAAGGGACATCCATTTTATAAGATTACACTTATAGTTTGAAAAAAGGGGGACACGATTCAGTTCATACCATTTTGCAGGATTCTTATTAATTTTAATCCCTAGATAATGAATTGAGTCTACAGCTTTGAAAGGACAACCATGATCTGAAGATTTATTTTTCCTAATCCATAAAATTTCAGATTTTAAAGGATTGATTCTGTAGCCTGAAAATGAACCGAATTGATCCATTAGTGTGAGAAATTGTTTAATCAAATTTTTGGTATTACTTAAAAATAATAGCAGGTCATCTGCAAATAAAGTAAGTACTGATTTAACCCGTCTCACTGTGATGCCTTCCAGCTCACTGCGCAGGAGAATTTCAAAAGGTTCAAGCGCAAGATTGAATAGCAGGGGTGACAGCAGGCACCCTTGTCTAGTTCCTTTTCCCAGAATAAGACTCTCAGAAAGTTCGTAATTGATCAAAAAAAATTGACATTGGATTCTTATACATATTCTTGAGCAGGCTTAGAAAATTCCCATGATAGCCAAATGCTGTGAGACTTGTGAAAAGATGATCCCAACCTATTAGAGCAAAAGCTTGCTCCACTTCAATGGAGAGAATAGCCAAATATGTTTTGATCTCTATGCTCCTGCCCTTCTTCTTGTTTCAGAAATAATCTACTATGGATAGAGTTTTGCGGATTATCTTAGCTATGTTCCTGCCCTTCATGAAACCCACTTGGTGTCAGGGTTTTATCCCTGTTGTGTTTGCCATGTGCTGCTGGCAGCCATTTTACTCACCTCTCTTCCTGACTATGGTGCATTGTGGGGGATGCTGCTCAATTCCTGCACTTCCTTTTATGGCCAGACTGGTGTGCATCATCCATGTGAGACAGGATGCAGTCTCAGAATTGTGATGTCATCACTTATTATTTAAAGGGCCTCTGTTCAGTATGCTTTGCCTTTGCGTTGTCTCAGACATGTTTGTGAGAGTTCCTGTGTATTACCTAGCTGCCTGACGTCCTTCCTGGTTCCTGATCCCTGGCTTGTTCCTGACTCTGCTGTTTTCCTTGTTCCTGATTCCGGCTCGTCTGACTATTCGCTTTGGCTCCTGACTCGGCTCGTCTGACTACCAGCTCTGGTTTTGATTCCTGGCTTGTTATTTGACTTGTGGACTTTTTATTATTTTTTGCTATTAATAAAGGTGTGATTATTTTTGCACTTCTCGTCTCAGTCTGATTCCTGGCACCCTGGCACTTGGTCTTCATGGATCAAAAGACCCAGATTTTTTTTTAGTCTATCTGCAATAATGGCCATAAGAAATTTATAATCCTGATTAAGAAGAGAAATGGGTCTGTATGATGTCACGTATTGTGGGTCTTTATCTTTTTTTGGGATAAGAATAATTGTAGAGCTTGAAAAATATTTAGGTGGTATTTCATTGTCCATAAAATATTTATTGTAAAGATCTACCAAGCATGATGGGATATGTTGTATTAAGATCTTATACAGTTCTGCAGGGAGATGGCCGGGTCCTGGGGATTTGTTTAATTTGCTTAATTTAATCTGTCTGATCACTTCGTCCCGTGACATAGGTTTATTTAATTCCACCAAGTCTTGGCTAGTTACTTTGGGGGTTACAAGTTTAGACCAGAAACCCTGTTTGTTCTGAGCATCTATGTTGTCTTTCTCATAAGTTTTTTTCTAATGTTCTAGAAAAGCTTTTCTAATTTCTGTAGGGTCTGTGGTTACCTTCTCATCTATCTTCAAAGATTTGATTGCTTTAACTTGTTTTTGACTAGTGTTGCTAGTATTTGGCTGATTTACCATAGGAACACGCAAACTTCACCTTAACTTTTAGATCCTCCTGGCACATTTTATGTTTTAAGAAGAGATCCCTTTCATGTCTTGAGTTGAGATATTTCTCTCACTTGCTTTTGATTGGGTTCGTTATGTACGCTTCTTAACTGTTTCGTACCTGGTTTGCGAGTTGGATTTCCCATGCTTTTGTTTTCTTTTTCCACTTGCAGAGATATGCTAGGATTTCGCCTCTTATAAACGCTTTAAAGGCTTCAAAAAAGATCTTGGGTTTTGATTTGTACTCCGCGTTGTTGGCTGCATATTGTAAAGAGAAATGAGGACTATTCATTAAATATTTGGGGAAAAAGAAGCTTGAGAGTCTGGAGCCCGTGTTCCTTTCCAAAAGTATTTGCAGGGAGATGACCACATGGTCGGAAATAACAATGTCTTTAATCCCTGCTACAATTTTTTGTTTAAAAAGAGCATCTGAAACGAGAAATAGGTCTATCCGTGAAAAGGTGCCTTAAGTTTTGGATTCACAGGAAAATATTCTCTGGTCAGGGTTCTGTAATCGCCAGAGGTCATACAGATTTAAATCCATGGTAAATTGTTTGAGTATCTGTACAGAGCTCTTCTCGCTCCTCCCTCTCTGCTTTTTTGAAAATCTATCTAACCATAAACCCATTGTCATGTTGAAATCGCCTGCTACTACCACCTTCGTGCCAGCTCGGGGGAACGAGGCCGTATAGTTAATTAATTTCACTTTCAACTGTTGCCAGAAGGTTGTATCCTCTTTATTTGGGCCATATACATTACATAATATTAGTTCTACCTCTAGAATTTTAAGTAATACGATTAAAAATCTACCTTGTGGATCTGCTTCTTGCTCTATGATCTTGTATGTTATACTTTTATGAAAGAGAATCGCCACTCCCTTCTTCCGTCCACAATAAGGGGTAGACAGAGTACCCCCAACCCATCTGGTTTTTAATTTGGCTGTTTCCTCTGGGCTTAGGTGTGTCTCCTGTAGAAGCACTACATGAGGTTGAAATGAATTCAAATGTTTTAAAATCATCTTTCTTTTAATCGGGGAGGTTATTCCTCCTACATTCCAGGACAAAATATTTAGTTTTTCGCTAGACATAGCCAGCTGGAAAACATGACCTGCTTAAAAAGCCCTTACGTGTAATCTTCGGCAAGGGGAGAGCGGGTGTGGGGTAGAGTTGGAAAGAAAAAAAACCACACCACATAACACAACTACAAAGAGAATCTCGTTAAGCCACATTTATAAAAAAATAAATTGTATTTTAATTAGGATTATTACGCTCATCATTAATTACCCAGCCCAAGCTCTGTACATAACGTCAGAGCTTCCATGGGGTTCTTTAAAACTTGCGCCTGACCATTTATTTCTATCAGAATTTTAGCGGGGTACATCATTCATGCATAGTATTCTGCTTTGATGAATTTCGTGCAGAAGGGTGCCATTTTCCTTCTCTTATTTGCCGTCTCTGCTGAGAAATCTTGAAAAGGAAGAATTTTGTTTTGTTCAATCATACATTCTTTAAGCTTCCTGTAATGTATTCAAATGTTAACCTTATCTTGAAAGTTTACGAACCGAATCATTATCGGGCGACCTTGGTTTTTAGCAACTGAGTTTTGCCTTACTGTGTCCATTCTATGGGCTCTTTCAACAGCTACTGGCGTATTAACAGAGAGGCCTAGCACTTGCGGTAGTTGGACTGAGGCAATAAAACAGAAGATCTTGGGGGGGGGGGGCGTGACTAAGCCGAGGCCAAGACAAGATGCATAACTTTTGAGCTCCGATCTCTTTCTGAATATTTGGAAGTTTTTCCCTAACTGTATATATGGACTTAGACTTCGTATATCAGACTACTGGGTTGGGAATCACTGCTGCATCAAAAGACACCATTTTCATTGAAAAGGATTTGGTAGAAGCTGAGTTAACCAAGCTGGAGAGCTGCGGCCTACCTCACGATAACATCTATCCCCCCCCGGTTCCAGGTCTAACCGGGTAAAGCAGTGTTCATCTGCTACGTAAAGTTTGTGGAGGGGAAGCTATCAATTTGCTAACTTATCTATTCTCACATGGAGGAGGATATGTATTTGCAGATACAGGCTCTCTTGCAAGATCTAGATCTCCGGATCTGCCGTAACTATGAAGACCTCACGCACACAATACGCGTTTTAAGAGAAGAGAAATATGGCGATATACCTGAATGTGGAGCCGGTGTACATAATGATCTATTAACAGCTACACCACTTGCCAAAGTGAATTACAATTCTTTTGCAGATCTAAGATTGACATCCAAGGTAACATCGACCCAGGGAAACACTCCCGTTCAGGAAGAAATCATAACACACCGATTTATACTGGGATGTGATGCTTCCACTTACATTGATAGCCCATATGCGGCTTCTGGTATGGCAGAAACCCGTGATGGCACGGCCGGCCTCCGGGTATGCGAGAGGAAGCCTACGGGCGTAACTGTGTACAACCCAGATCAACATCTCACAGTTCAGCTTACACAAAGAGGGGCTTGGAGCCACGGATTGTATCACAGGTCAGTACCTGTCACGAATCACAGATTACATACCCAACTGCAGGTAACAGGACCTTGAGCACTAAGTGAGCGGAGTTCCCCGGGCATTGAGACTCCTCGCAAGGGGTTTGAACTTTTCTTCAGATATTCTTCCACAACGGGACCGCTGCCCAAGAGAGGTGTAGGCTGAATAGATCTGACTTTAGAGCAAGGGGACTACAAAGCTGTTGGCCTCTGAACTATACTGGACTTCCCACTGTTACTGGGGTTTAGAGACATAACTGGGATTTATTCAATATTGTGGTAAATTTGTGTTACAGTTAGGCTTAACGTTAATCATAATGTTGATGGTAGGTACTACGAGTATTAACTACAAGTTAAGATCATTGCATGTACCCTTTGTCATCAGAAATTATTTTAGGCTGTAGAAAGAGTTCTCAATTGGTTGTATTTTGCAAATTTGTGCAGACCCTTATATGGCCAATAGCTAATACTGTCTTCTCAACCCACGCTAGACACTACTGGGTAATATCTCAATTATTTCAATCACTTCAGTCATGTAAGCTAACCTCCTTCACATTGGCTATATTTAATATATATTTCTCATGGGGTTCCAGAGCCATATTTGAGGTTTATATGTTCCCCTACCTGTACTACCATATGTTATACAGCTTCTTACTGCACTTCATAAGTTAAGTCATAATACCTCATTATATAAAGCCATATAACTTAACTACAGCTATTGGTATTACATCATAATAAAGGAGCTTTCTTAGAATCATTTTGTAATATGGAAACATACATCTGAGTTAGACTTGCTCCTCCACAGACCACAAGCTTTTATCATAGTTATATGATAATAAAGTACTGTACCTCTCATATTATATGCCATTATTCTAAGTATTCTAGTTTAAATTATCTCCCTAATAGGCAGTTTATTCTTATAAAGAGGTATATCAGAAATTTTGAAAATATATAAAAACTTTAAGGTATCAATTTGGTTTACCACTCTTGCACTAGTAATGGCTATTGCAGTACTCTTTACATGTTATAATATATTGTATAAGCTCATCTACTTTCTGGAATGTTGCCTTGGAATTTAGGTGTGATATCTTTGAGGTGTATTGTATATAGAGGATTGTTGTTTTTGTTTTCTTTTTCTTCTGTTATAGAGATGATACACCTATTGTAATGACGCATATCTTGTACTGCTAAATACCTTAAATAAAAAACTTTGATTTAAAAAAAAAAAACAGAAGATCTTCAAAATTCGTTGTCTCCGGTAGGCCAACCACTTTAACATTGTTTCGCCTTGGCCTATCTTCAAGATCCTCTATTTTTGCCTGCAGAACCGCTAGCTGTTTCTTTTGAAGGGAAATAGTGCCCTCTACATCCGTCCTCAAATCTTCAATATTAGATACCCTTGTCTCTACTTCTGCTATTCTGCCTGCAAATTGCCTAATTTCAGTTGCTAACCCAGTGATCTCGCTTTTAAGATCAATTTTAAGGCCTTTCAATTGTGGTGTAATGAGATTGGATATTTGTTGTAGTAATGTTTTACTATCTAGTGTACCAGTCTGTACGTCTTCAGCCAGTGAGGTTTTAGATATGAATGTGAAGACGCTTAAAAGACATCTAGCTACGATGTAACAAAATGTACTGAGAGTTACATTACAATAATATTCCAACAAAACATGGACTGTAAATTCTCATTAAACCACCAATAACTTATACAAATGTCACAATATCCTCTAGGCAGGTGCTGTATCAGTAGTAGAAGGAAACCCTTTAGCTTTGAGTTTAAGCCCTGCCACTGCTTAAACAAGGAGGGTTTATTATTATGTGGACCCTATGTAAATACACCAACCAAGTTCACCTGGTTTCAGCAGAGAAGGGTCAGTCTTTAAGTGTCAGTGTAATTGCATAAACGTTATCTGTTTCCAAAAGTGATATATAAAAAAATGAAGGCGCCTAAATATGCAAACGAATAAAGTGTACAAAAAGTAATCATGTGATGTATATCCCAAAAACTCGACTGCCCTCTTCAACAAAGGACAAGGATTAAAAATATGTGTGATATGTGTTCACAACTGTATTCTTAAAGTGATAGATAATTATATATAAAAGTACATATGAGTGTACAAAAAATAAATATATAACAAAATAACAGTGAATATAGATATAAACACTGTGCCTATAAAGTGTTACTATTGTGTCTTCCAAATCGAAAACAACCTCCAGCAACTATGTTGCTGAGATGATGTAACTATCAATACAAGAGATGTTACAGACGCACAATAGTAACAAACAGTGTTAGAGACACATATTGGTGGAGGTATAACATAAAAATACCAGTACAAACAATAGGTGCCCAAAAACAAAATAGGGTGTATAAAAAGTTCTTATCCAAAGTTCATGGAGTGGAGATTATTTCCTCCGGGTGTTCCCTCAGATAGCGGGTATGCGGCAGCAAATACTCCTTCCAAAACTGATGGCACCAGCGACGATCTGCAGATAGAGGGGAGAAAAGAAGGAGGCGCATTGTCAACTGGTGAACGCCGAGATTTGTTTTAAATAGTGTGATGACTGTTAGTTCTATACACCTGATGAAACGGTTGTTGTGACCGGGAAACGCGTAGTGTATTAGGTTTTAATAAACTTATATGTTATATTTTAACCTATCTGTCATCACGCTTGTTTTTATCTTTGCTTTGAAAAGCTATTTTTAACTTTTAACTTGTTATCAGCTATCAGCTTTTGACACAATAATATTAGCTGTGCATTTGCCCTGAGGAGGATACTTGTACCATCATTGGGCATTTTTGCAATCCCAAGTACCTGTGGGGTTTCATGAAAGGAGCATGCGCATTGTCAACTGGTGAACGCCGAGATTTGTTTTAAATAGTGTGATGACTGTTAGTTCTATACACCTGATGAAACGGTTGTTGTGACCGGGAAACGCGTAGTGTATTAGGTTTTAATAAACTTATATGTTATATTTTAACCTATCTGTCATCACGCTTGTTTTTATCTTTGCTTTGAAAAGCTATTTTTAACTTTTAACTTGTTATCAGCTATCAGCTTTTGACACAATAATATTAGCTGTGCATTTGCCCTGAGGAGGATACTTGTACCATCATTGGGCATTTTTGCAATCCCAAGTACCTGTGGGGTTTCATGAAATCTTTACTTTGGCTACTGGATCGGAGTTGATCGTGAGGATAAGCTCGCTGGACAGCTTGTGAATAGTTCAGCCTGCGCTTGTGGCACTTCTCAAGTGCTTTGAATCTAGTAAGTGATCTTGTATCGTTGTGTGGGGGTCATATTCATCTACGATTTCACACTATTGTGGCGCCTCCTTCTTTTCTCCCCTCTATCCGTTATCTGTTTCCAGCTTATTACCACCACTCAATCTGAGATTTTTAGACAGAACTTGCGGGGTTAGACTTCCGAGCACACCGCTTCAGATGGCTAAGGAAACGCTGCAGGTGTGGGACGATAGTTCGGCGCGCTCTCTCCTCGAGCGACTGGCTAGCGGCTTGCTATGCTAGCTCCTCCCACCGGAACACCACCCTGCCAATGTGATTAACTTTTTGATGTGATTTGCATTATTTGAATGTTATTCTTTTGTGTTTATAATAACTATTACATTTGTGTCATATAGATCTACTTTTATATATTCATATACTAAAATATGTTTATTTCCTATTGAATTTAGCCTCATTTTATAGATTCACCTCATTTGAATTAGTTTTTATGTAATTTATTTCACTTCTAGCGCAAAAAGTTTTTTCTTTTAAAGGTTTTCACATTATCTTGGGGATTTTAGTCTACTTTTTGCTTTCTTTTTTGGCGAATATATTTCAGCGCTTTCTCCTCCAATACCCTTTTTTATCTGAGGCATATTGTGGTACCTCACTGAACCAGAACAGCGGCGCTTCTGTGAAGGCTGCAAAATCCGACAGGCAGTGTGTTCTGTCGGATTCTGCAACCGTGATGTCACCGCACTCCTGAGCACACACGTGACGGGTCGCAGAATCCGACAGAACACACTGCCTGTCAGATTTTGTAGCCTTCACATAAGCGCTGCTGTTTGGGTACAGACCGTACAGTGAGGTACTGCAATATATGCCTCGCAATATCACCGTTATCCAGACCACTACCAGCAACAGAAATGTCCCAGTGGGAAGCCCTGGCTTATTGGTCCAAAGTAACTATTGTTTTTTTGTTTTTTTGAAATTGCGGAAGAGCGCTGCACGTGGCTTAATCCCCCATATAAAGCCCTAGTAACCAAATCATGCGCAAGTCCCTCCCACGGTCATCTGGTGCTACTTATGCTGGTTACAAGGGAGGACCAGGATGGAGGCAATTGCCGTCTGACGGTTGTCACCTGTTATGGCTACAAATGACTTTTTACACAGGACTGCACCGCACATGCAGACTGGTTTAACCGGCTGTCCCCGACCCCCTATACGTTCAGGCTGCAGCAGGAGGTAATAGTTATAATTATTTTGAGAAATAATTTTGAGATTTGTACTTATTTGTCTTACATTTTTTTCCAACTTTGAAAAGGAACCATTTCAAAAACTTTTTTTCTGTTATTTGGGATTTTTTTTAAAAAAAACTGCTATTTCTAGAAATGTATGTGATATACAAATCACATTACAATGTACATAATGTCTGCAATTAAACATTCTAGCCACCCCCCCCCCCCAAATAAAAAACCCAGTTATTTAAATTGTATGGGGTTGTAAACATTTCACTTTACCATCTTAATTTAAAGTTTCAATTATTCCAAAATATAACTGTTCTTCTCAAGAACAACAGCTATAGGCAATTGAAATGACTGCAATATATGTATGTATATATATATATATATATATATATATATATATATATATATATATATATATATATAATAAAACTATATTTTATTCCTGGGGGGGTGACACTATGAGTTACCGCACCGAGTTACACCAACCCTAGTGACGCCACTGCCGATAGTCACATACCTGGATTCTTGTCTACAGCCTTTGGTGAATAATATGGGTTCATTCCTGTTAGAATCTTCAGCTGTGATAACAAGACTAATTAAAGAGGTCAGAAATATTGAAGTCACTGACTCTCTGCCTCTGGTGATTCTGGATTTCACCAACTTATATATATAGTGATTTCTCATAAAGAAGGCATAGTAGCAGTAACTAAACAACTGTCAAAATATCCTTATATTAGACAACCTGTGGAATTTTTTATAGAGCTACTTTAAATTTCAGCAACAGTATTTTTTGCAATTAATGAGTACAGTGAATGGGTCAAATGTGGCCACATCATATAAAAATGTACTTATCACTGAATTTGAAACTGAAAGGTACCTGTTGTTTTAAGATTCCACATATTAAGATGTTTAAAAGATACATTGATGACTTGAGAGTTATCTGGAGAGGTTCAGAGATGGATCTCCTTGAATGGATTAAAGAGTTAAATAATGCTCATCCAATGTTGAGATTTTAGGCATCCTATAGCCAGCATGAAATTGAATTTCTGGACCTTTAAAATTATTAAACATGGACTAGAGTTGCCTGCAACGCTGTTTAGAAAACCAACAAATAAAAAGTACCTTTTAGAAGCCTCAAGTTGTTATCCAGCTTTAAAAAGAGCGCTGCCAAAGTCACAATTTCTGCATGCTTGGAGGAACAATAAACATAAAAATAAGGCTTCAGAACTGCTTTTAGAAATGCAACATAATTTTGAGGATATCCTAGACATCATTTACAAGATACAAAGTCTCTATTTACTGGAAACCAAATGGAGTATAAAAAAACAAAATGCTAAAATAAGTTTTATAGGATGTATTTTCTGAGTAAATATACAGCAGATAAAAATAAGTTTCCAGAAATAATGCAAAAAAAAAACTGGGAGATACTGGCTACAGATAATAATTTCCTACTATGGTTAGCGTTAAACCTGGGAAATCACTAAAGGATTTATTACAATTATGACAATTTCAACATCCTCTCCATAAAATAATTTTTTTCATGTACGACACCGAATAAAGTATACGTGGTATACTGTCCGTCCGTGCAGTTTGTTCTATGTAGGTAAAACATGGGACAATTGCAGAATTCGGATAGATAACCACCGCAGTGCTATTAAAGCAGAAAAAAAAATCAAGAATGCAAGAGCAGCCAGTAGCAAGGCATTTTGCTCAAATGGGGCATAATGTTGCAGGTTTACAGTATATGACCACTGATCATGCCCCCCCCCCCCCTCTAACAAGAAGAAGGAATAGTGCTCTAATTCTTTTACAGAAAGAAGCCAGATGGACAAATATTCTGGACACTTTAGTCCCTAAAGGTTTAAATACTAAACTAAAATGGCAATGCTTTATATAAGTGCACGGCAAGGGAGATGTTCTAATGCAGGATGTATGTATATGGAGAAGTTAGTATGTAGCAAAAATTGAGTACCACATTTACAGAGGTTTATATAAGTTGAAATAGAATTCTGGTGGGCAGCGCATCTGAAAGGGCATGAAGTTGGAGCTCAGGCCACGGGACCGCCATGAGTAAGCAAGCCGTTCCTAGGTTACCTACAGGCTGCAAGAGCATCAGAAGCTAATGCTGGAACTACCTGTGGGGGGAAGGTAATCAAACAAGGCTGCTTCCTGACAAGGAGACAGAATCTATGGAAACACTACCCTATAAAGGGGTGAGGTAATTGCCTGCTTGGGTTTAACGAAGACCACAGCCATACAAGGAGGGATCTTTGACCTTAGATGATTGGAAAAAAAAGCACAAGCTGTAGCTGTGTGCTTAGAAGCTTTAAGTGGAAGGTGGAACAAGAATAGTTGTAAGATTCTAAGGTCCCTTATGGGGGATTAGAACCCTGTGAGACACTATAAATGCTGAGATATCCTATGCAGTAAATGACTATATAAGCAAAAGGTTCTTGCCTAACACTGAAACTGTTTACTGACCGGATCAGTTCTGTTTGAAATATGCTGCTCTTTGGTTTGAAAGGTTTGTAAAAGCAGGACCGGCTGGCTCTAAAAGCTGAATTGACCCTGTTTATAACTGCTGTGCGCTTATGAAAAGAATCTAAAAGCAAAAATATTTGGAGAGACCCTTTAGAGAATATAGGGAAAAACCTTGATATGAAGCAGCACTGTGCTTTGAATGAAACATCTACAATAAAGATTGCCTTGTATGGGTAGAATATACAAAACAAAGAACTAAGAGTCAAATACACGCTGTTATATTGGGGATACGCATTTCGGCCTCTCAGTCTTGAAAAAGGCCTGTGAGAGGCCGAAACGCGTTGACCAAGCATCTGGTAAGCCTTATTTCTACATTTATATCTACTTTGAGCATACTAAACTATATTGATTATCTTTCACAGATAAATCCAGCTAGGAGCAGATCTTTCACAGTTAAATCCAGCTAGGAGCAGAACATCCCCTAAATCTCTGGATTTCCACCTGTGGTCGCAGCACTAACCCTGCAGCACCCAGCTGCACTAATCTCGCAACACCCAACTGAACCTTGAGAAAAAAAATTCAGTCACTAACTTTCATCACTTAGACTTATATTGCACCGATGAATGTATTTATCCTAAATTCAACACATTTTTTTCATCTTTTTTCATCAATGGCATCTTTTGGAAATTTCTGCTAAAAAATTCAATTTTTTTCACATTTTTTATTTTTATCCTTTGTTGAAGGATTTTTTTTTTTTTCCCACTATTTTGCGCTATTTTTGAGCTTTCAGTCACATCCCCTTTTTTTCTCCTACACCATCACTAATGAGGGATCATCTATAACATAACTATATTGGACTCTACCTAAGTATACGCTTGGAAATTCTACATCATATTTTCACTGAACCTGGGATTACAAATTACACTCAACTGATAGGAACAATTTGTGACTTCTTACTACACCACGGCCAAGACCCCCTGGGTGCTTAGTGCCCCATTTGTGTACCAAGGTGGTGTAGTACTGCTTTAGTGGTACTTTCTTTAGTGGTACTTTTTCCATATATATATATATATATATATATATATATTTTTATTTTTTTTTATTCGCATATTATTATCAAGATTGTCTACTGTCATAATTTACCAGTCTTTTTTTATGGTGATAAACATGGATCCATGTCAATGTACTATTTGAATATTCCACATAGGTACCTTTGCATATTATTTATTGTTTAAACTTTTGTTTTAATTATTGTTTTAATTGTTTTAACTGTCAACAATTATTGTCATTAATAAATACACGTGTACTACCTATTCTTACCCTATTTTTATATGGGCTTAGGGATAATAGAAATTAACTGATCTCTGTTAATACATTCTCTTTTTGGGGGGGGACAATATACTGTCCCTTTTCCTTCATTTTTGTGTTCTCATCTGCGGCTCCCTAACAAATGTATGCATGAAAATGAGGAGTATAACCTTACCGAGAAGTGTCATTTAAATAATGGAGAGGTAGATGTTTCTTTGTAGAGATGCTTCTAAGGAGAGTGAAGAGGAAAATAATATCTTGCAGGAAAGTAGAACCATATTAGTTTTTTTTCTGTTACTGTTTTCTATATGGAAAAATTTATGTGAAAAGCTAAGATGTCTCCGAAAGTGAAACCTAATGAGAAAAAAGGTCTCCCTAGACAAATGTATGGAAAATCTTTATCCTATTTTGGATAAAGGAATAGATAACTTAACATATTCCACTCTTATTACAAATGCACTAATCCTGAGGATGGATAGTGTAAAGTCTGAGCTCAAAACGATATTAAAAACCTGACACAAGAGATTAAGCAGTTTCAACACAGGATTAGTGAAGCTGAAAATAGAATGGCAGAATTTAGAGTTTCTGAATTGTCCAAACAAAATGATAACCTATCTCAGAAAGCTTTAGAGAAAAGATCAAGGAGGAACAATATAAGAATATTAGGCCTCCCTGAGTCTATAAAGGAGTTTGAATTGATAGATTTTGTGGATATTAAAGCTTGATAGAAAACAAGGACTCTTTAAGACGGAAAGAGTCCATAGAATGGACCCAGTAAGAAACTCTAATGTAGAGACCTCATTGCCAAGATTAGTAATGGTAAAGTATTTTAGTTTTATGTAAAAAAAACTACTATCATGAAAGCACATTGCAAAGAAATAAATGTGTATTTTATGGATAAAAATATTTCTGTGTATCAGGATTTCTCAGCAGAAACTGCTAAACTCAGGAGAGACTTGATCCCAATTTGTAACAATTTTAATAAATTAGGTTATAAAGCATTTGTAATTTACCCAACCAAATTAAAAATACTTATAAGAAATGGCCCAAAAATCTTGCAGGATAAATCAGAGGCTGGAGAATGTTTGAACTCCCAGAGAAGAATAAGGAGATAGATGTTATATTATATATCTGTTGTAGCAAAAGAACACTGGGTCTTTAAAAAAAATAATAATGTGTAACTTGCACATTTTGTTAGTGATTAATCTTTGTATAGCACATTTACCTTTTTATTTTCTGATTAATGATTGTTTGGCACAACCACAATAATAATAATTTTTATTAGTGACCGAGCACTGTGTGACACAATCACAATCATAATGTGTTTAGTAGTGACTAATCACTGTGTGACACAATCACAATAATAATTAGTTTAGTAGTGACTAATCACTGTGTGACACAATCACAATAATAATGTGTTTAGTAGTGACTAATCACTGTGACACAATCACAATAATAATTTGTTTAGTAGTGACTAATCACTATGTGACACAATCACAATAATAATTTGTTTAGTAGTGACTAATCACTGTATGACACAATCACAATAATAATTAGTTTAGTAGTGACTAATCACTGTGTGACACAATCACAATAATAATGTGTTTAGTAGTGACTAATCACTGTGTGACACAATCACAATAATAATGTGTTTAGTAGTGACTAATCACTATGTGACACAATCACAATAATAATGTGTTTAGTAGTGACTAATCACTATGTGACACAATCACAATAATAATGTGTTTAGTAGTGACTAATCACTGTGTGACACAATCACAATAATAATGTGTTTAGTAGTGACTAATCACTGTGTGACACAATCACAATAATAATGTGTTTAGTAGTGACTAATCACTGTGTGACACAATCACAATAATAATGTGTTTAGTAGTGACTAATCACTGTATGACACAATCACAATAATAATTAGTTTAGTAGTGACTAATCACTGTGTGACACAATCACAATAATAATGTGTTTAGTAGTGACTAATCACTATGTGACACAATCACAATAATAATGTGTTTAGTAGTGACTAATCACTATGTGACACAATCACAATAATAATGTGTTTAGTAGTGACTAATCACTGTATGACACAATCACAATAATAATTAGTTTAGTAGTGACTAATCACTGTGACACAATCACAATAATAATTTGTTTAGTAGTGACTAATCACTGTGTGACACAATCACAATAATAATTAGTTTAGTAGTGACTAATCACTGTGACACAATCACAATAATAATTTGTTTAGTAGTGACTAATCACTATGTGACACAATCACAATAATAATTAGTTTAGTAGTGACTAATCACTGTATGACACAATCACAATAATAATTAGTTTAGTAGTGACTAATCACTGTGTGACACAATCACAATAATAATGTGTTTAGTAGTGACTAATCACTGTATGACACAATCACAATAATAATGTGTTTAGTAGTGACTAATCACTGTGTGACACAATCACAATAATAATTAGTTTAGTAGTGACTAATCATTGTGTGACACAATCACAATAATAATGTGTTTAGTAGTGACTAATCACTGTATGACACAATCACAATAATAATGTGTTTAGTAGTGACTAATCACTGTATGACACAATCACAATAATAATGTGTTTAGTAGTGACTAATCACTGTGTGACACAATCACAATAATAATGTGTTTAGTAGTGACTAATCACTGTGTGACACAATCACAATAATAATGTGTTTAGTAGTGACTAATCACTGTATGACACAATCACAATAATAATGTGTTTAGTAGTGACTAATCACTGTATGACACAATCACAATAATAATGTGTTTAGTAGTGACTAATCACTGTGTGACACAATCACAATAATAATGTGTTTAGTAGTGACTAATCACTGTGTGACACAATCACAATAATAATTAGTTTAGTAGTGACTAATCACTGTGTGACACAATCACAATAATAATTAGTTTAGTAGTGACTAATCACTGTGACACAATCACAATAATAATTTGTTTAGTAGTGACTAATCTCTGTGTGACACAATCACAATAATAATGTGTTTAGTAGTGACTAATCACTGTGTGACACAATCACAATAATAATGTGTTTAGTAGTGACTAATCTCTGTGTGACACAATCACAATAATAATGTGTTTAGTAGTGACTAATCACTGTGACACAATCACAATAATAATTAGTTTAGTAGTGACTAATCACTGTGTGACACAATCACAATAATAATGTGTTTAGTAGTGACTAATCACTGTATGACACAATCACAATAATAATTAGTTTAGTAGTGACTAATCACTGTGTGACACAATCACAATAATAATGTGTTTAGTAGTGACTAATCTCTGTGTGACACAATCACAATAATAATGTGTTTAGTAGTGACTAATCACTGTATGACACAATCACAATAATAATTAGTTTAGTAGTGACTAATCACTGTGTGACACAATCACAATAATAATGTGTTTAGTAGTGACTAATCTCTGTGTGACACAATCACAATAACAATTAGTTTAGTAGTGACTAATCACTGTGTGACACAATCACAATAATAATGTGTTTAGTAGTGACTAATCACTATGTGACACAATCACAATAATAATGTGTTTAGTAGTGACTAATCACTGTATGACACAATCACAATAATAATTAGTTTAGTAGTGACTAATCACTGTGTGACACAATCACAATAATAATGTGTTTAGTAGTGACTAATCACTGTGACACAATCACAATAATAATTTGTTTAGTAGTGACTAATCACTGTGTGACGCAATCACAATAATAATGTGTTTAGTAGTGACTAATCTCTGTGTGACACAATCACAATAATAATTTGTTTAGTAGTGACTAATCTCTGTGTGACACAATCACAATAATAATTTGTTTAGTAGTGACTAATCACTGTATGACACAATCACAATAATAATGTGTTTAGTAGTGACTAATCACTGTGACACAATCACAATAATAATTTGTTTAGTAGTGACTAATCACTGTGTGACGCAATCACAATAATAATGTGTTTAGTAGTGACTAATCACTGTGTGACGCAATCACAATAATAATGTGTTTAGTAGTGACTAATCACTGTATGACACAATCACAATAATAATGTGTTTAGTAGTGACTAATCACTGTGTGACACAATCACAATAATAATGTGTTTAGTAGTGACTAATCTCTGTGTGACACAATCACAATAATAATTTGTTTAGTAGTGACTAATCTCTGTGTGACACAATCACAATAATAATTTGTTTAGTAGTGACTAATCTCTGTGTGACACAATCACGATAATAATTGTTTAGTAGTGACTAATCACTGTGTGACACAATCACAATAATAAAGTGTTTAGTAGTGACTAATTACTGTGTAACACAAACACAATAATGTTTTTAGTAGTAACTAATCACTGTGTGACACAATAGCAATAATAATTGGTTTAGTAGTGACTAATCCCTGTGTGACACAATCACTATAATAATTTGTTTGGTAGTGACTAATCACTATGTGACACAATCACAATAATGATTTTAGTAGTGAATAATCACTGTGTGACACAATCACAATAATAATTTGTTTCGTAGTGACTAATCACTGTGTGACACAATAATATTTTTTAGTAGTGACTAATCACGGTGCGACACAATCACAATAAGTTAATTAGTAGTGACTAATCACGGTGTGACACAACCACAATAATAATGTTTTTAGTAGTGACTAATGACTGTGTGACACAATCACAATAATAAGTTGTTTAGTAGTGACTAATCAATGTATGACACAACCATAATAATAATGTTTTAGAAGTGACTAATCACTGTTTGACACAATCATAATAATAATTAGTTTAGTAGTGACTAATCACTGTGTGACGCAATCACAATAATAATGTGTTTAGTAGTGATTAGCACCTATGTTTTACAATCACAATAATATTGTTTAGTAATGACTTAAATGTGTGACATGATCACAATAATGTTTTTAGTAGTGACGAACCACTGTGTGACACAATAACAATAATAATTTGTTTAGTAATGACTAATCACTGTGTGACACAACCACCATAATAATGTTTTTAGTAGTGACTAATCACTGTGTGACACAATCACAATAATAATGTGCTTAGTAGTGACTAATCACTGTGTGACACAATCACAATAATAATTAGTTTAGTAGTGACTAATCGTCGTTTGACACAATCACGTTTTTTTTTTATCTTACCCACCTCGTATACTCTAGTAGAGATTGTTTGATACAATCACATTGTTTTTTCTTCTTTTTTGCAATTACTTTGACAAGTACTCACTTTTTTTATATATATATTTTATTTTATCATTCTAGAGAGAAGTTGCAACTGGTTTATTAAAAGTTTGTGAATCTAAGTGAAGCGCTAATTAACGTTCCAGCTCGAGTGTTAACTGCGCTAGAAGCTTTTTTTTTTTTGCACATTGGGTTGTGATATTATTATGTATTGAAAGTAAACTGTTTTCGCTTGTGCGCTCACCCGACGACCGCAAAAAATGTAATTTATGTAAGAACTTACCTGATAAATGTATTTCTTTTATAGTGGCAAGAGTCCATGAGCTAGTGACGTACGAGATATAAATTCCTACCAGGAGGGGGCAAAGTTTCCCAAACCTCAAAATGCCTATAAATACACCTCCCACCTCACTCATACCTTAGTTTAACATTTAGCCAAAAAGTGAGGTGTAAAAAATAAAAGGAGTAAAAAGCATACAAAAAGAGGAACTGGAAAAAATAATGTGCTCTATACAAAAAATCATAACCACAAAAAATAGGGTGGGTCTCATTGACTCTTGCCACTATGAAAGAAAGGAATTTATCAGGTAAGTTCTTACATACATTACATAACATAAACATAAATTATGTTTTCTTTCATGTAAGTGGCAAGAGTCCATGAGCTAGTGACATATGGGATATAATACCCAAAATGTCGAAGTCCACGAGTCACTAGAAAGGGAGGGATAAAATAAAAACAGCTATTTCCGCTGAGAAATTAAATCCCCAAAATAATTAAGTTTTCTTAAAAAAACACTCAAATCAAAGGCATTAGAATCAAGCAGAAACAACTGCCTTAAAAACCTTTCCACCAAAGGCTGCTTCCGAAGAAGCAAACACATAAAAAAGGTAAAATTAGAAAAAGTATGCAAAGAAGACCAAGTTGCTGCTTTGCAAATTTGATCAACTGAAGTTTCATTCTTGAGAACCCAAGAAGTGGCAACTGATCTAGTAGAATGAGCTGTAATTCTCTAAGCTTTGTGAATTAAAAATCTCAACCAAAAGAACAAAGAAATAACAGAGGCTTTCTGACCTTTCCTGTTGTCAGAAAAATAGACTAGAAGTCGTTCTGAAATCTTAAGTAGCCTCAACATAATATTTCAAAGCTCTTACCACATCCAAAGAATATAAAGACCCTTCAAGAGTATTCTTAAAATTAGGACACAGAAAAGGAACAACAATTTCCTTATTGATGTTGATAAAATTCACAACTTTAGGCAAAATTTTAAATGAAGTCCGTTCTTGATGGAATATGAGATAAAGAGAGTCACAAGAGTGAGCAGACAATACAAAAACTCTTCAAGCTAAAGAGATAACCAAAAGAAATAACACTTTCCAAGAAAGTAATTAAATGTCTGGAAAATTCATAGACTCAAAATGAGGAGCCTGTAAAATTTTCAAAACCAAAATTGAGACTCCAAGGAGGAGAAATAGATTTAAAACAGGTTTAATATAAATCAAAGCCTGAACAAAACAGTAAATATCAGGAAGTTTAGCAATCTTTCTATGGAATAAGACAGAATGAGCAGAAATTTGTCCTTCAAAGAATTTGCAGACAAAACGTTTATCCAAACCATCCTGAAGAAACTGTAAAATCCTAGGTATTCTAAAAGAATGCCAAGAATAATCATGAGTAGAACATCATGAAATATAGGTTTTTCAAACCCAAAAATAAATTCTCCTAGAAACAGACTTACGAGCCTGTATCATAATGCTAACAACTGAGTCAGAGAAACCTCTATGAATAAACACTTAAGCATTCAATTTCCATGCCTTCAAAATAAAAGATTTGAGATCCTGATGGAAAAAAACAGCCCCTGAAACAGAAGGTCTGGCCTTAAAGTAAGCAAGGCTGGCAACTGGACATCCTGACAAGGTCTAACCTAAAAGACTAAGCTGGTGCTATCAGAAACACATAAGATCATTCCATTATGATGTTGGAGATCACCCTTGGAGAAAGAACCAGAGGCGGAAAAAAGTAAGCAGGTTGGTGAAAACTAAGAAACTGCTAGAGCATCCACCATTTCCATCTGAGGATCCTTGGACTTGAAAAGGTATCTGGAAAGCTTGTTTAGATGAGAGACCATCAGATCTATTTCTTGAAGACCCCACATCTGAGCAAGATGGAAAAAAAAACACATCTGGATAGAAAGCACTCCCCCAGATATAAAGTCTGACGGCTGTGACAATCCCCTTCCCAATTGTCTATACCTGAGATATGAATCGCAGAAATTTAGACAAGAGTTGGATTCCGTCCAAGTAAGTATCCAAAATACTTCCTCCATAACGGAAGGACTGCAAGTCCCTCCTTGATGATTGACAAATGCCACTGTT
The DNA here is from genome assembly GCF_027579735.1 of Bombina bombina. Taxonomy (NCBI): domain Eukaryota; kingdom Metazoa; phylum Chordata; class Amphibia; order Anura; family Bombinatoridae; genus Bombina; species Bombina bombina. Next base: position 152,848,129 of record NC_069508.1, read on the forward strand.
GTGAAATTGTCTGTTTAAAAAACAAATGTAAAAGTTGTCTCTTCAATAGAGGCCACGTCTGAAGGGCCCTGAAAATAGTATGAAGTTCTAAAATATTGATTGGTAACCTTGTCTCCTCAGGTTTCCAAACCCTGAGTGCTGTTAGAGGCTCTCAGACAGCTCCACCACCTGAAAAACTTGCATTTGTTGAGAATACAGTTCAGGTAGGACAAACAAATGAGGCCCCCTGAACAATAAGGTGATAGTCCAATCACCAAAACAAAGAGAAAAAAAGTGTTGGGATTTAAGTATACCAGTTATGATAACTGAAAATAATCCCTGCACCTATGGTGCAACATGCAAAGCTATAGAGGCCCCAAATGATAACAAGCAAAGAGGATTGTACCTGATGCTGCAGTAATGAGACCAAAAACTTCCATGCACATAACCACTGAAGGAAAAAATAGAGACTAAAGGTTTAGACAAACTAAAATTAACTTCATTCGTCTCTAGTCTATCAGAGAAAAAACCATAGATACTAAAATTTATCCGGAAACCTAAAAAGGTGACTCTTGTCTAACGAATCAAGAAACACTATTGTAAATTGATCCTCCAACTATGTCTTGAAGAAACCACACTAGTTGCATCAAGTGAAATTCTGCTGAATGAAAAGATTAAAGCTAATACCAAATATCATCCAAATGAGGAAAGACCGCAATACCCTGCTCTCTGAATACAGATAGAAGGGCACCAAGAATCTTTGAAAAGAATCTCTGAGCTGCCACTAGCCCAAAAGGGCAAGCGACAAATTGGTAATGCTTATCTAGAAAAGTGAATCTCAGAAAACAATAGTGGTCTGAATGAATTGAAAATAAGCATCCTGTAAGTCTATTGTGGACATGAAGTAACCATGCTAAACAGACAGAATAGTCCCTATAGTCACCATCTTGAAAGTTGGGACTCTTACAAAACGATAAAAAAAATTTAGATCCAGAATTAGTCTGAACAAATGTATTCTTTAGGACAATGAATAGATTTGAATATAAACCCAAACTCTGTTCCTGCAGAGGAACTGGAACCATCACCCCTGAAAACTCTAAATCTGAAACACATTTCAGAAAAACCTGACCATTCACAGGGTTTGTTATGACATTGAAAAGAATCTTCCCATCTGAGGTTTTTAATCTGAAACCTATTTGATACTCCTAAAAAAACAATATTCTGAATCCACTGACTTGAACAGAAACTGTCCAAATGTGTTGAAATAAATTCAATCTGCCCCCCACCAGTAGAACTGGTTAAAAGGCTGCACATTCATTAAATTAGTTTAATTATAAGGCTTAGAATTATTCAAATTTAGAAAAACATCTAAAATCAGAGCCAGAGGCCTTAGGGGAATTAAAAAAACAATTGGGAGTTTAAAAATTACCCTTAGATTTCTTAACTTGGGGCAGAAAAGGCTCCCTTTCCCCCAGTAATAGAGGAGATAACAAAATCCAATAGAAAACCTTTAAAAATTACTATCCTAAAATAATAAGATAGTAATCTAAATTTAAATACCATATCAGCATATTTAAGTCATAAACATTTTTAGTAAAAATGGCTAAAAACAAAGATTTATTATCAGATAAAATGACATAAAATATAGCATCATGAAATGATTAGCATGTTGAAGTAAAAGAACAATGCTTAGACAAATCAAGATCTGATAACTAAACTGTCCAACCAAAAAGTTGAAACAACAGCAACATTAGCCATAGAAATGGCATGTTAAAAAATGTGGCCAATATGTAAATATGCTTCTCTGAAGGAAACAAACTTCCTATCTAAAGGATCCTTAAAAGAAAAAATATCTTCCATAGGATAGAAGTACGTTCGGCAAGAGAAGAAATAGCCCCACCTTAAGGGACTTTTACCCCAAAACACTAAATTAGCCATAGATAAAGGATATAACTTTTTAAACCTAGAAAAAAAAGGTAAAAAAAGAAGCACTAAGTTTAGATTCCTTACTAAACATATGATAGATAGCATCTGGAATAAGAAAAACTTCAAGAGTTACCTCAGAAGCTTAATAAAACAGAATTCCAACATTTGCTATTCTTGTTATCAAGAGGACTAGATTCCTCAATACTCAAAGTAAACAATACTTTGTTAATCAAGAATGAATACATTCAGTTGAAAGTTTGATTTATCAAAATAAGTCTTTGAAATAGGATCCTTTGAGTCAGAGAAAACCACATCAGCAAAAATACTACAGTATCCTGACAATCAATACAAACTTCAAAGGTTTATGAGAAGTTAGGAGAGATTGTTTACGTTAATTTGAAGGTGGAATAGCAGTCATAGCCTTCTCTATATCTTTTGTAATATAATCCTTTATATCAACAGTAATATCATGTACATTAGACTGTGAAGGTAAAACAGTAGATGTATATGTACTATAGAAACATTATCAGCATGAATAATAAAACATAACAAGTGCCACATATTTGAGCTGAAGAAATAAAGTCAGCTAATTAAACAATATACACACTTAGCTTTGGTAGAAATTGTGTACAGGCAGCATAGTTTCTACAGTAACATCAGAGGCAGGATCAGTTTGAGACATCTTGAAAAATGTAACAAAAAAGAAAAAATAACACAAACAAAACATCCAATTTCCACAAAATAGCAGTTTCAGAAATGGGGAAAAATGCTTATATGAAAAACAAAAATGACGCCAAAAAAAATGACGCAAATCCTGAGAAAAAACTTTTGCCGCCAAGGTTAACAGGAGATGACACAAATTATACGTCAACAAAGATGCAAGAAATGACGTGACTCACGTCACAACAAACGCAACCTTTGCGCCAAAAAATTGCGCCAAGAATAACGCAATAAATAGAAGCATTTTGTGCCATCGCGAGCCTAATTTGCCGGCAAAAATTAAAAAAAAACAAGACCGAAGTTACAACTAACTGGAACCTCAGGTAAGAAAAAAATGCACAAAATTTCTCCCAAACATTATTTTCCATGCTTAAACTGTTAGACTGCAAAGGGAAATAAACATAGACCTGACTCATGGCAAATATATGCAATATATATTTAAAACTTTAAAAATATAAAGTGCCAAACATAGCTGAGTGTCTTAAAAAAAGATATATACTTACCTGAAGACACCCATCCACATATATCAGACAGCCAAACCAACATATCAGCAGAGGTAATGGTAGAGCAGTATAATGTTGATCTGTAAAGGGAGGTGGCAGATGAATCCCCATGACCAAATTTACAGAGAGCCTTAGAATAGATTTCCCATAGGTGAAAACATGGCATTATTAGGCAAATACTCCCTCACAGCCCTCAGACAAACACTGAACTTTGAGAGGAACTGGGCTTCAATACAGGGAGTGCAGAATTATTAGGCAAGTTGTATTTTTGAGGATTAATTTTATTATTGAACAACAACCATGTTCTCAATGAACCCAAAAAACTCATTAATATCAAAGCTGAATATTTTTGGAAGTAGTTTTTAGTTTGTTTTTAGTTTTAGCTATTTTAGGGGGATATCTGTGTGTGCAGGTGACTATTACTGTGCATAATTATTAGGCAACTTAACAAAAAACAAATATATACCCATTTCAATTATTTATTTTTACCAGTGAAACCAATATAACATCTCAACATTCACAAATATACATTTCTGACATTCAAAAACAAAACAAAAACAAATCAGTGACCAATATAGCCACCTTTCTTTGCAAGGACACTCAAAAGCCTGCCATCCATGGATTCTGTCAGTGTTTTGATCTGTTCACCATCAACATTGCGTGCAGCAGCAACCACAGCCTCCCAGACACTGTTCAGAGAGGTGTACTGTTTTCCCTCCTTGTAAATCTCACATTTGATGATGGACCACAGGTTCTCAATGGGGTTCAGATCAGGTGAACAAGGAAGCCATGTCATTAGATTTTCTTCTTTTATACCCTTTCTTGCCAGCCACGCTGTGGAGTACTTGGACGCGTGTGATGGAGCATTGTCCTGCATGAAAATCATGTTTTTCTTGAAGGATGCAGACTTCTTCCTGTACCACTGCTTGAAGAAGGTGTCTTCCAGAAACTGGCAGTAGGACTGGGAGTTGAGCTTGACTCCATCCTCAACCCGAAAAGGCCCCACAAGCTCATCTTTGATGATACCAGCCCAAACCAGTACTCCACCTCCACCTTGCTGGCGTCTGAGTCGGACTGGAGCTCTCTGCCCTTTACCAATCCAGCCACGGGCCCATCCATCTGGCCCATCAAGACTCACTCTCATTTCATCAGTCCATAAAACCTTAGAAAAATCAGTCTTGAGATATTTCTTGGCCCAGTCTTGACGTTTCAGCTTGTGTGTCTTGTTCAGTGGTGGTCGTCTTTCAGCCTTTCTTACCTTGGCCATGTCTCTGAGTATTGCACACCTTGTGCTTTTGGGCACTCCAGTGATGTTGCAGCTCTGAAATATGGCCAAACTAGTGGCAAGTGGCATCTTGGCAGCTGCACGCTTGACTTTTCTCAGTTCATGGGCAGTTATTTTGCACCTTGGTTTTTCCACACGCTTCTTGTGACCCTGTTGACTATTTTGAATGAAACGCTTGATTATTCGATGATCACGCTTCAGAAGCTTTGCAATTTTAAGAGTGCTGCATCCCTCTGCAATATATCTCACTATTTTTGACTTTTCTGAGCCTGTCAAGTCCTTCTTTTGACCCATTTTGCCAAAGGAAAGGAAGTTGCCTAATAATTATGAACACCTGATATAGGGTGTTGATGTCATTAGACCACACCCCTTCTCATTACAGAGATGCACATCACCTAATATGCTTAATTGGTAGTAGGCTTTCGAGCCTATACAGCTTGGAGTAAGACAACATGCATAAAGAGGATGATGTGGTCAAAATACTAATTTGCCTAATAATTCTGCACTCCCTGTATGCTTAGAAGTGCCTTTCAGAGAAGAAATCAAGCACAATTTGCTTCACCATCCTCCAACAAAGACAACGTTTGTAAAACTAGGGTATGAGTGAGGTGGTAGGTGTATTTATAGACAGTTTGAGATTTGGGAAACTTTGCCCCCTCCTGGTAGGAATGTATATCCCATAGGTCACTAGCTCATGGACTCTTGCCACTTACATGAAAGAACGTGAGAATACTGCGTGTGCATTCACGTATTCCCCTATAGAAGTAAATGGAGCAAAAAATGGAAAAAAACCCTGTTATCACTGTTATTATGTGACCTTGCGCTGGAACGCCTGGCTAGTCCGTTCTGAGATACATTTCCAAATTTTCCAGGTATGTTGATTGGGGAATGTCGTCAGCATTTCTCTCTATATGCTGACGATATGATGCTATTTGTCCAACATCCCCATAAGCATTTACCCATTATGGGCCAGAATACAAGTGGCGCGGTATTAAACACTACCGCTTGTGTGCCAACTCCTCTAGAAGTATGCTTTTTGCATGCGTCCAGTAGTGCTCATATTACAAGGTGTAAGTAAAACGTTTTCACTCGCGCGCTAACCTGCTGCGCACAAAAAGCCACAGTTAGGATATTGCGACCGCATTAATGTATTCCCATAGAAGTCAATGTAGTAAAAAAAGTGGGGGGAAAAACTAACACCCTACTTGCATGCAAAACCGATTGCATATTCTCAAGTGCGCTAACCCCACATGACAATATGAATATTTCACATTCCAATGTTCTTCACATAGCAGAATATGTTCTCTTTATTCATAAATACTTATTCTTATATATATCTGATGTTTTTTTGGTAAAATATATATCTATACCTATATGTATGTATGTATCTATCTATCTATCTATTTATCTATCTATCTATATATACTTATATATAGGTAAAGATATATATATATATATATATATATATATATATATATATATATATATATATATATGAATATCTATTTAAAAATACTTAGAACATATTCTGCTATGTGCAGAACATTGAAATGGGAAATATTTACAGTAAATACACAGTATAACACTTTATTAAATATGAATATTGCATAAATATGTTTCATCTACTTGACTGCAAAGGGCTCCAATGCACTTCTATATATATATATATATATATATATATATATATATGTCTATATATGTGTACATATGTATTTATGTGTTTATATATGTCTGTAAGTACCCACATATAAACATATATACATCTTTAGCCATGTACAGTGGGGCAAAAAAGTATTTAGTCAGCCAACAATTGTTCTCCCACTTAAGAAGTAATTTTCATCATAGGTATACCTCAACTATGAGAGACAAAATGTGGAAACAAATCCAGACAATCACATTGTCTGATTTGGAAAGGATTTATTTGCATATTATGGTGGAAAATAACGGCTAGATTTAGAGTTTTGTCGGTAAAGACCCGCGTAGCTAACGCTGCTTTTTTTCCCAGCGCACCCTTCCAACAACGCTGGTATTGAGAGTTGTCTGAGGGGCTGCGTTAGGCTAAAAAAAGGGTGCGTTGAGCCTAACTTAGCTCCACTTCAACTCTCAATACCAGCACTGCTTACGGTAGCGGTAAGCTGACAAAACGTGCTTGTGCACGATATCCCCATAGGAAACAATGGGGCTGAGCTGGCTGAAAAAAAACCTAACACCTGCAAAAAAGTAGCGTTCAGCTCCTAACGCAGCCCCATTGTATCCTATGGGGAAACACTCTCTAAGTCTGCACCTAACACCCTAACATGAACCCCGAGACTAAACACCCCTAACCTTACACTTATTAACCCCTAATCTGCAGCCCCCGCTATCGCTGACCCCTGCATATTAGAATTAACCCCTAATCTGCCGCTCCGGACACCGCCGCAACCTACATTATCCCTATGAACCCCTAATCTGCTGCCCCTAACACTGCCGACCCCTATATTTATTAACCCCTAATCTGCCCCCCCCCCCCCAACGTCGCCGCTACCTTACCTACACTTATTAACCCTAATCTGCCGACCGGACCTCGCCACTACATTAATAAATGTATTAACCCCTAAAGCTAAGTCTAACACTAACCCTAACACCCCCCTAAATTAAATATAATTTTAATCTAACGAAATAAATTAACTCTTATTAACTAAAGTCTTCCTATTTAAAACTAAATACTTACCTGTAAAATAAACCCTAATATAGCTACAATATAACGAATAATTATATTGTAGCTATTTTAGGATTTATATTTATTTTACAGGCAACTTTGTATTTATTTTAACTAGGTACAATAGCTATTAAATAGTTATTAACTATTTAATAGCTACCTAGTTAAAATAAATACAAAATTACATGTAAAATAGATCCTAACCGAAGTTACAATGAAACCTAACACTACACTATCATTAAATTAATTAAATAAATTAACTACCAATACCTACAATAAAATACAATTAAATAAACTATTCTATAATCCAAAAACAAACAAACACTAAATTACAAAAAATAAAAAAGAATTACAAGCAGTTTAAACTAATTACACCTAATCTAAGCCCCCTAATAAAATAAAAAATTCCCTACCCTATTCTAAAATACAAAAGTAATCAGCTCTTTTACGAGCCCTTAAAAGGGCTTTTTGTGGGGCATGCCCCAACGTAATCAGCTCTTTTGCCTTTTAAAAAAAATACAACCCCCTCAACATTACAACCCACCACCCACATACCCCTACTCTAACCCACCCAAACCCCCCTTAAATAAACCTAACACTACCCCCCTGAAGATCTCCCTACCTTGAGTCGTCTTCACCCAGCCGGGCCGAAGTCTTCATCCGATGGGGCAGAAGAGGACATCCAGACCGGCAGAAGTCTTCATCCTATTTGGGCAGAAGAGGACATCCGGACCGGCAGACATCTTCATCCAAGCAGCATCTTCTATCTTCATCCATCCGACGAGGAGCGGCTCCATCTTCAAGACCTCCGGCGCGGAACATCCTTCTTCACCGACGACTGAAGGTTCCTTTAAGTGACGTCATCCAAGATGGCGTCCCTCGAATTCAGATTGGCTGATAGGATGGGTTAGAGTAGGGGTATGTGGGTGGTGGGTTTTAATGTTGGGGGGGTTGTATTTTTTTTAAAAGGCAAAAGAGCTGATTACTTTGGGGCATGCCCCGCAAAAAGCCCTTTTAAGGGCTGGTAAAAGAGCTGATTACTTTTGTATTTTAGAATAGGGTAGGGAATTTTTTATTTTGGGGAGATTTTTTATTTTATTAGGGGGCTTAGATTAGGTGTAATTAGTTTAAACTGCTTGTAATTCTTTTTTATTTTTTGTAATTTAGTGTTTGTTTTTGGATTATAGAATAGTTTATTTAATTGTAGGTAATTGTAGGTAATTTATTTAATTAATTTAATGATAGTGTAGTGTTAGGTTTAATTGTAACTTAGGTTAGGATTTATTTTACATGTAATTTTGTATTTCTTTTAACTAGGTAGCTATTAAATAGTTATTAACTATTTAATAGCTTTTGTACCTAGTTAAAATAAATACAAAGTTGCCTGTAAAATAAATATAAATCCTAAAATAGCTATAATATAATTATTCGTTATATTGTAGCTATGTTAGGGTTTATTTTACAGGTAAGTATTTCGTTTTAAATAGGAAGACTTTAGTTAATAAGAGTTAATTTATTTTGTTAGATTAAAATTATGTTTAACTTAGGGGGGTGTTAGGGTTAGGCTAAACTTTAGGGGTTAATACATTTATTATAGTAGCTGCGAAGTCTGGTCGGCAGATTAGGGGTTAATAAATATTATGTATCGGTCGGCGATGTTAGGGGCAGCAGATTAGGGGTTCATAGGGATAATGTAGGTGGCGGCGATGTGCGGTCGGCATATTAGGGGTTAAAAATATTTATTATAGTGGCGGCGATGTGGGGGGGCCTCGGTTTAGGGGTACATAGGTAGTTTATGGGTGTTAGTGTACTTTAGAGCACTGTAGTTAAGAGCTTTATATACCGGCGTTAGCCCATAAAGCTCTTAACTACAGCCTTTCCATGGGCGGTAGGAGTCTTGTCGGTAGAGGGTCTACCGCTCACTTCAGCCAAGACTCTAAATACCAGCGTTAGGAAGATCCCATTGAAAAGATAGGATACGCAATTGGCGTAAGGGGATCTGCCAGATGGAAAAGTTGCGGCTTGAAAGTGAGCGTTAGACCCTTTCCTGCCTGACTCTAAATACCAGCGGGCGGCCAAAAGCAGCGTTAGGACCCCTTAACGCTGCTTTTGACGGCTAACTCAGAACTCTAAATCTAGGCATTTGTATTTGGTCACCTACAAACAAGCAAGATTTCTGGCTCTCACAGACCTGTATCTTCTTCTTTAAGAGGCTCCTCTGTCCTCCACTCATTACCTGTATTAATGGCACCTGTTTGAACTTGTTATCAGTATAAAAGACACCTGTCCACAACCTCAAACAGTCACACTCCAAACTCCACTATGGTGAAGACCAAAGAGCTGTCAAAGGACACCAGAAACAAAATTGTAGACCTGCACCAGGCTGGGAAGACTGAATCTGCAATAGGCAAGCAGCTGGGTAAAAAGAAATCAACTGTGGGAGCAATAATTAGAAAATGGAAGACATACAAGACCACTGATAATCTCCCTCGATCTGGGGCTCCACTCAAGATCTCACCCCGTGGGGTCAAAATGATTACAAGAACGGTGAGCAAACATCCCAGAATCACACGGGGGATCTAGTGAATGACCTACAGAGAGCTTGGACCAACGTAACAAAGGCTACCATCAGTAACACACTACGCCGCCAGGGACTCAGATCCTGCAGTGTCAGACGTGTCCCCCTGCTTAAGCCAGTACATGTCCGGGCCCATCTGAAGTATGCTAGAGAGCATTTGGATGATCCAGAAGCAGATTGGGAGAATTTCATATGGTCAGATGAAACCAAAGTAGAACTGTTTGGTAGAAACACAACTTGTCGTGTCTGGAGGAGAGAGAATGCTGAGTTGCAACCAAAGAACACCATACCTACTGTGAAGCATGGGGGTGGCAACATCATGCTTTGGGGCTGTTTCTCTGCAAAGGGAACAGGACAACTGATCTGCATACATGAAAGAATGAATGGGGCCATGTATCGTGAGATTTTGAGTGCAAACCTCCTTCCATCAGCAAGGGCATTGAAGATGAAATGTGGCTGGGTCTTTCAGCACGACAATGATCCCAAACACACCGCCCGGGCAACGAAAAAGTGGCTTTGTAAGAAGCATTTCAAGGTCCTGGAGTGGCCTAGCCAGTCTCCAGATCTCAACCCCATAGAAAACCTTTGGAGGGAGTTGTAAGTCTGTGTTGCCCAGCGACAGCCCCAAAACATCTAGAGGAGATCTGCATGCAGGAATGGGCCAACATACCAGCAACAGTGTGTGACAACCTTGTGAAGGCTTACAGAAAACATTTGACCTCTGTCATTGCCAACAAAGGATATATAACAAAGTATTGAGATGAACTTTTGATATTGACCAAATACTTATTTTCCACCATAATTTGCAAATAAATTCTTTCCAAATCAGACAATGTGATTGTCTGGATTTGTTTCCACATTTTGTCTCTCATAGTTGAGGTATACCTATGATGAAAATTACAGGCCTCTCTCATCTTCTTAAGTGGGAGAACTTGCACAATTGGTGGCTGACTAAATATTTTTTTGCCCCACTGTATATGTATGTATCTCTATGGTAAAGCGCTTTGCCTTTTTGTTTTACACCAAGACCTCATATCTTTGAACCCTTATAACTTTTTTGTGCAATTTTTTACAAATAATTTTTATTAGATGGTGTTATGATTGTAAGTTTTCATGTATTTTTTATTTGTTTTGTGACACTTTTTTGTTTTGCAAAACAGTTCCAGTGCATTAAATACAATTGCACTCAAGCGATCGCGTTTATATTCAACTTGTAATACAAGTGCTACACCCGACGCACATAAACAGCTGCAATAAACCACTTTTCGATTGCATGTAACTATTAGTGCGCCACTCGTAATCTGGCACTATATTGGATATAATTAATTCTTTTGGCAAGTTTTCAGGGTATAAGATAAATGAAAACAAATAAGAAATTCTTTGGTTAAAATAATCACACTTACTGTAGAGTGGAGTTTTCTTTAATTGAAGTTAAAAGCCATATAACATACGTCATAATAAAAATTTCAGCTAATCCGCATAATTGGTATAAAATTAATGTTTACTTAACAGATTAATAAGGATCTGGATAGCTGGATTAATCTCCAGCTCTCTTTAATTGGAAGAGTTAACTTGATAAAAATTTCTATGATGTTAAGACAAAAACAAAAACAGAGGCGCCACATGTGTAGGTCAAAAAAGATAAATAAATCCAAATAGCAGCAGATTAAGGGTACTCACAAAATTGGCGGCACTCTATTGTGCCAACAGGAGCAGGCTGGTATTCTACAGCAAACCAGCTGGCTGTGTGGAAGATCCCCACCGGATGCATGCAGTGTTGGAATTTTCTGCCTGCAGGGCTTCTGAATAATACCCAATGGCAATCCTTCCCTTCAACTGGAACTGCAGGTGGAATGGAGAGATGGGCTGGAATGCCCTAAGGTTACTGATAAGGAGACAAACACACCAACGCCAGACTGATGTAAAAGTTAAAGTTAGTATTTTATTATACAGAATAAAAATACCAAAGGTATAACAATTTACAGCTGGGTTGTGTGGATATCAATCTCCTAATAAAGGTATAGTAGCTACGCGTTTCTCGGGACAACCCCGTTTCCTCAGGCTTGTATACTCTATATGTGTAAAGTTACCCTTTAAATAGGGCTCAGTAACCTCATGAACAAATGTCCCTCCCCTTCCTTCCCAAACAATAACCAATAAGATCCTTCCTTTCCTACTCCCCCCAGTTGCTGCTGTAATTAAAAATAAATTTATGGTAATCTGTGTCTGCTAAAAAATATAATAAACAAGTAACCATGATCATCGTGTTATAAGTCATTTGTGTTTAAAGTGCATACTCCGATCTAAGTTAGTTGGTGCCGATCATGACTAATGTGCATTGCAGTGTATTGCCGTGCAAGTAAACAAACCTAACATGTGTTTAGCAATCAACCAATGATATGCCTCCATTTGAGGGGATTGTATTTGAGTCCTCAGGGATTTCTAAATAATGTACGATGCTCCTCGCTACGGGATAACCGGAAGTGACATGTAGTCACATGATTCAAATTACCCGCAGCTATGAATGTCAACAAATAGTGACGTGTGATCACCTGACCGCTAGAGACCATGTGTGCTCGGCTCTACGCGGTCATTCAGAAAAAGGAAACTCTATAGTTCCCGCCCATGGGTGTTAGTCACCAATAGGGTATGAGTAGAAGTAACACAGTGTAAGGTGCTATCTACTTGTATAAAAGTGCAATGTGCCGTAAATTGATATATCGCAACAAGCTAGCTAAATAATGTCATTGCTGTGATACAATGTGAATAAGTGAAAAGATATTTAATGCTTAAAAAAGATATATATTTTGGTCGCTCCAGGATTATGCACAAAACTATTCCCGTAAATTAAAAACTAATACTGAATTGTACATGTGTACCAACATAAAAATGTGTGTGTACCCACAACAATATGTACAAATAAATGTATGTGGTTGTATACAATCCTGCAGCGAAAAGTGAATTTGGTGTGTAATGGAGATAGGGTGTATGTGAACAACTAATGAAGCTATAAAAATATGTGTATTATATATATGTGTTTAGAGTGTGGTGTGATCTCTAGTGTCCAAATGTAATTTAATAAGAAAGAATAATGTATTGGAAGTGTTCCATAATTTTATATAAAATTAATCTAATAGGGGATTAGGTCAGTGATGTAAATAATATATCATAATCACAACAGCAACAAGTGAGTGGGGAAAGTCCAGAGAGTAAATAAACATGATTCCATAAAAACAATTATATAAACATAGTACTTAAGCATAAAATTAATCCAGGTTTAAATAAACATGATTCTAAAAGAATAATATAAACATGATACTTTAAACATCAAATTAATCACATATGACCCTATCCTATAGACCCTAATATATATTTACAAAAAAGCTGCATAATCTATAACTTCGTTGAGACCTGTGGGGAATAAACTATTGAATTTGTATATCCAATAGGTTTCCCTTTGTCTCAGTTTGGAGAACCTATTATACAAATTGCTTTGTGGAATCCCTTCTAATGGTGTGATTTTGAAGGAACATTTCCCTGGGATATATTTATCACACATATGTCTTGAAACACTATGTTTTGGAGATTTTGATTTTATATTTCTCAGGTGTTCACTCCAACGGGTTCTGATCTTCCTACAGGTCCTACCTATGTACTGCATCCCACATTTGCAGGACAGTACATAGATTACGTAGATGGAGTCACATGATAGTCGGCTTTTTATGGGGACCCTTTCCCCTGTATTATGAGATACTATGTTATCACATCCATGTGTTATATGTTTACACATATAACATAGTTTTTTGCCACATCTAAAAGCTCCTATCCTGTTAAAGATATGATTATTGTGGGACCTGTCTCCCGATCTAGCAGTATTCACAGGTTTCCTTTTTTCAAAACGGGATCTTTTAAGAGGATTGGCCAGTGTTTTTTCAGTATCTTATTAATAATTTTGTGATTAGAGTTATATTGGGTCACAAATAAAGTTTGTTTATTTGAGAATCCCTCCTTGTCACTCTCTTTAGATGATACAGATGATAATAACGGATCTCTATTGAGATCTCTAGCTCTCTCATAGCCCCTAATAATGAGTTCAGAAGGGTATCCCTTTTCTAAAAACCTACGCTTAGGGATGATAGATTGCTGATTATATTGCTCTATTGAACTACAGTTCCTACGTAATCTGCAGAACTGACTAAATGGAATATTAGTTTTCCACTTTGTCAGGTGGTTGCTAGAAAAATGCAAGAAATTATTACAATCTACTTTTTAAAAAAAAGTAGAGGTAGATATACTATCTTTCTGGTCCCAAGCAAGGACTACATCTAAAAACTCTATACTATTCTTTTGTAAATTGTGGGTGAACCCTATACTCATATCATTTTCATTTAAGTGTGAAACAAACCCCAGAGCTTCTGACTCCGTGCCATCAAAAATAAAAATAAGATCATCTATATATCGGCCATAGAACACCAGATTGCCCCTCCATTGCAAATTGTATATATAAAGATCTTCTTTTTTTTATTTATTTTATTTATGGCCAGCAGCCTATACTATTATACAGTTCAACAGCTTGCCGCATCACGCAGGATGCTACGTCAATAGAACATCAAAAATAAGCATGGAGACGAAACAAAAACAGAAAGAAATATATCAATAGATTAGCATAGACAATTAAGTTTCATGCACTCAGTGCCTTATATATATTGCTGCTGTTTTTTACCTTTTTTAAACACCTATATTACATACACGAAAAAAACACAAACAAAAAAAAACTTACAAACTAAGGGAAAGAGGGGAGGAAAAGAAAAAGAAAGAAAAAAAAAAAAAAAAAAAAAAAAAAAAAAAAGGGGGGGACCCCCAGGCGCTGTCTCATCAAATGGGACCCTCTCCAGCCTCTATATATCTGGGAATACATTGTCCATAATGGCAAGCTCTAAATATACCGTGCCCTTGAAAGGGGCAATAAGTTGTTTTTGAGTTTCTATAGGATATGCTAGAATATGGAAGAAGTGCTTAATTTGGGATTCTGAGTTAGTAGAAGTATCCATCTGTTCCATAATTATTAAATTTAATATTTTCTGTTTAAGTTCCAACAAGTTGGGCACCTTTCTAGATTTCCAATATTTCAAAATTAATAGTCTGCCCAATATTATTACCGCATTCATCTGTCGATTATTTCGAAGTTGATTCTCATTATGGTTGTCTGCTAAAAAGAAGACCTGATTCTCTGTTATTCTATCTTGATTCAAATTTACTACATTAAGCCAATAGTTTACCTTATACCAGAATTTCTTTATTTTATAGCAACTCCAAAAGCAATGACGTAAGTCTGCCTTTCTAGTTTTACATTTATAGCAACACGCCCCTGCCTCATCCCAGTAAGCATGTATCTTAGGGGTGATGTAGGATCTATTTATTAATTTAAAGTGTGACTCTCTCCATGATGACGAGCATATTGCAGTATCAGCTAGTTGGATACTTTTCTGTACCATCTCTGCTGTAACTTGCCAGGCCTGTGCAATCTTCTGCAGATGACTCTGGCCCATAAACCTTAAAACTATCCTATAAAAAAAGGAAATGGAATATTTCCCCGCCCTAAATAGTTTGATTACTGGTTCCACTATACCCCAGTCCTCCTTACCATTGGCTGTCATCAAAGTCTGTATATAATGGCGTGCCTGTAAAAAGGCATAAAATTCTTTATTTCTGAGTCCAAACTCATTTTGAAGGTCAGAAAATGTCCTACATCTCCCTAAGTTGTGATCTATAATTTGAGATATATACTTAAGCCCTTTCGACGCCCAATCTCTGAAAATTTTGGAATCAATTGCCGGGATAAAGGCAGGGTTTGCCCGTTATATATAAATATTCAGAAAAATTACTATTGACATTTATTTTCCCAAGTATTTTTTGCCAAGCCTTTATAACATTATATATGCTAGGGACTTGCTTAACCTTACGCGGGACATCAATAGCTGGGCAGTGAAGAAGAGCCGTAAGCTCATAAGGGTATACAAAATATTTTTCGAACTCCTGTGATACATAGTACTCTGCATCCGTTAGCCAGTCAAGTGCTATTTTTGCTATCGTTATTAAATTATAAATCTCTAAGTCTGGTAGTGCCATTCCTCCATCCACCCTAGCAAGTGTTATTGTCTTAAAGGCAACGGCTCTACGTTTGTCTCCCCAGAAAAACTGGAGACATACTTGTTTAAATAAAGCTAAATCCTGACGTTTTATAAACAACGGAATATTTTGCATCAGGTACATCAATTTTGGAAAAATAATCATCTTAATCAAGTTTATTTTACCTGATAACGATAATTTAAATTTCGCCCAATTTTGGAGATCTTTAAAAATTTTAGCAAACAGCGGGGTATAGTTAAGATTGTACCAATCGTTACTGTCTTTGGATAATTTGATTCCCAAATAGGTAAATGCTTCACCAGCATCTTTAAACTGCGAGCAGAGGTAAGAACTTGCTTGTTTCCTTAACCAGTAGATCTCTGATTTCATCGTGTTTACTTTATAGCCTGAAAAGGCACTAAATTCATACAGGATTAGTAAAAGCCTAGGGATGGTTACTTGAGAATTGGATAGAAATATAAGCAAGTCATCTGCATATAATAGTGTTGTAATCTGAGTTGTATTGAATCTGATACCTTCAATCTCCTCTCTAAGGCGAATAGCCAATGGTTCTAGTGCTAGATTAAATAAGTATGGCGACAAAGGGCAACCCTGTCTTGTACCTCGAGATAATTGAAAGTTTTCCGTGATCCTATCATTAATTATAATAGCAGCATTAGGGAAATGATAGATTGTCTGCACAAATTTTGCGAGCGGGCCCTCGACTCCAAACCTGTTAAGAGTAGTGTGCAGATGATCCCAAGTAATGGAGTCGAAGGCCTTCTCTGCATCTAAGGTTATTATTGCTGCATCCGCTATTCTGTCTCCATTTTTTTTCAGTGATATATTATGATAATGGTTCAAGATCAATTGGATTTTCCTAATGTTGCGTGACGAGTTTCTACCCGGCATAAACCCCACTTGGTCCCTATGAATAAGTGGGTCAATAGCTAGTTTAAACCTGCTTGCTATAATACTTGTCAGTAATTTATAGTCATTGTTTAAGAGCGATATCGGTCTATAAGAGCTTATCTCTTCTTTATCTTTTCCTTTTTTTAAAATTAAAGCTATTAGAGATGCTGAGAAGTATTTAGAGCATGGTATACCATCTATGTAATAATTATTAAATAATTTTACCAAAGTTGGAGCAATTTCATCTTTAAGACATTTATAAAGTTCTGCCGGGATCTGATCCGGTCCAGCAGCTTTATTAGCTGGTGCTTTCTTAATGGCAGACAAGACTTCTTGCAGGGAGATAGGCTTATTTAATTCTACTAAATCCACTCTCTCTAGCTTGGGGGTCTTTAGTTCTCTCCAAAAATTCTCTTTACTTTCTAAATTTAGATCTTGTGCTGCATATAAATTCTTATAAAATTGTAGTATAAAATCGTCTATTCTTTTACTATTAGTGATTTTGCCATGGGGGGTTTTAAGAGATTCAATCAAAGGTTTTTTTTGTTTAATTTTGATTAAGTTGGCCAGAAATTGACCTGCTTTACCCCCATATCTATAGAAGGAGAACCTAGTCCTTAGCTCTTCCCGTGCCTGTTTTTGTGCCAAAAATATCTCCCTTTCTTTCTTCTTCCTCTGGTAGGAGTCCCATCTTATCTGAGATGGGTCACTAATATAACTATTACATGCATTGCGGAGCTGGTTCGCCAATTGTGTATCTCTAGCTAGAAATAGACGTTTTTGTGTAACTAGATATCCTTTAATTTCTCCCCTTATCACAGCTTTAAATGCTTCCCATAAAATTTCAGTGCGAATTTCTGGATCATAGTTAAATTTATAGTATTCCCTCCATTTTATCTTAAGCCAGGCTTTAAACTGCACATTAGACGCCAAGTATTTAGGGGAAAAAAACCTATTGCCAGCTACTTGGATACTCTGCGTTTTTATATCTATAGTAACAATAGCATGATCTGAAATTAAAATTTCTTTAATATCTGTCACTATCTCATACTTATACAATTTCTCTGCTATCAAAAAATAGTCCAGTCTGGACATTGTTTGATGGGCCTGGGATTCGCATGTATACATTTTTACATCTGGGTTCTGCGACCTCCATATATCTTTGACCCTGAGTGTTTTATTAAACAATTTAGCTATTCTGGCTTCCCTTTGTGTATTTCTATTTGTCTTCTGTGACAGTCTATCTAATGCAGGGTATAGAGTCCTGTTGAAGTCCCCGGCTATAATTAAATTTCTCTATTGAGATCTCTAGCTCTCTCATAGCCCCTAATAATGAGTTCAGAAGGGTATCCCTTTTCTAAAAACCTACGCTTAGGGATGATAGATTGCTGATTATATTGCTCTATTGAACTACAGTTCCTACGCAATCTGCAGAACTGACTAAATAGAATATTAGTTTTCCACTTTGTCAGGTGGTTGCTAGAAAAATGCAAGAAATTATTACAATCTACTTTTTTAAAAAAAAGTAGAGGTAGATATACTATCTTTCTGGTCCCAAGCAAGGACTACATCCAAAAACTCTATACTATTCTTTTGTAAATTGTGGGTGAACCCTATACTCATATCATTTTCATTTAAGTGTGAAACAAACCCCAGAGCTTCTGACTCCGTGCCATCAAAAATAAAAATAAGATCATCTATATATCGGCCATAGAACACCAGATTGCCCCTCCATTGCAAATTGTATATATAAAGATCTTCATAATAACCCATAAATAGGTTTGCAAAACTAGGGGCAAATATGGTGCCCATGGCCGTTCCCTTAATCTGTAAATAAAAAGTGTCCAAAAACTGAAAATAATTGTGTTTCAAAATAAAATTAATGAGTGAAATTATATAATCCTTTTGAACATTGGGCATATATAGATCTCTATCCAAATATATCTTTGTAGTAAATGCACCCAAGTCATGTGATATATTTGAATAGAGTGATCCAACATCACAGGACAGCCAAAGGTAGTTCTTGCCTTTTTCCAATTTGATAAGAGAACGTTTATTAAGCAGGTCTTTGGTGTCCTTAATATAAGATGGTAAATTGATAACATACCTCTGTAGGTAGATGTCAATGTATTCCGACAATTTGTCAGTAATACTATTCATGCCTGCTATAATCGGCCTACCTGGGGGCACTTTTTCATTTTTGTGCAGTTTGGGGAGATGATAGTAGTATGGTATGCTGGGGTGGTCCGGGGTAAGATATCTTTTTTCTTTTTTTGTTAGAATCTTACAAGTGGTGCCTAATTCCAATAAGGCATTTAGAGTTATCATATACTCTTTAGTGGGATCATATGGTAGTTTTATATAATAATCAGTGTCGTCCAAAATGCGACAAGCTTCTTTCACATAATCGTAGTAGTTTTGAAGAACTATACCACCTCCCTTGTCAGCCTGACGGATGACCAAATTTTGGTCATCCATCAGACTTCTAAGGGCCCTGGCTTCATTAGGCCAGGTCTTCTTTTTTCCCATAATTCTTTTCGGCATAGATTCAAGGTCTTCCAAAACCAATTGTTGGTAAAGGTCAACATAAGAGACTTCCTCATTGGGAGGGTTGAAAGTGGAAGGAGGTGCCAGAGAGGTATGTACTATCCCCTCAAAAAGTTCCTCCATTAATAAATTGGAGTCGTAAAAAAGGACAGTTGAAGGATCTTTTGTTTGATCTGAATTAAGTAATATAAGTGAGCCTTCTGTGTTTTGCTTTCTCAAGGCTTTAATCGCAAAATATCTCTGCAGAGACAGTTTGCGAGTGTACTTATTGAGATCAACGAAAAGCTCAAAAATATTATGGGGGTTCGGAGGGCAATATGAAAGACCTCTTCCCAGAACTCTCACTTCATCGTTGGTGAGTGTATGGGATGAGAGATTAAATATGCCCTTTCTTAGTTTTTGGAGTTTTTCTTTTTGGTTGGTTTTCCCTCTCCCTCCCCGTTTGGGTAAGGTTTTTTCTTTTGATTTGTGGAGGGGTTCGGTCTCCTCCATAGGGGTGCTAGATTGGGGTTCTCTAAAAAAGCCCCAGTGGATGTGGATGGAGTATTAATGGCCCTGGATGTGGATGTGGAGGGTCTTTCCCCTCCAGGATGATCAAAAACACTATCCTGTCCAGGGTTAAGAACCTGGAATCTATTGTGAATAGGGATATAGTTGGGGTTATGGTGTTCCTGATATTGTGATGTTCCTCTATAATCTCTATCTGAATGGGTCGGTTTGAATTGGTGACCTCCTATTTCGGAATTTCCACTAAAACCCCTATTCTGATTCTCATGTGAATACTGTAGATCATGATGGTAGAAATTAGAACGATTGGTATTATGCATATTATTCCTATCAGTATAAGGATATGGCTTGTAATTATGATTATTCTTATTTTTATTTTTATGATGTTGAACTACAGTCCAATCATTTGCTTTATTGGGTTTAGTTCTATTGAAAGTGTAAACATCTCCTTTACTGTAATCTTCCTCGTCTCTCTTTAATTTGTTATTTTTATTGTTAATAATTCCTGTCTGGTACTCATCAACCGATTTTATAGTTTGGGTGTTGAGTTTATGATATTCCGGATGTTCTTTAAACCCTTCCAGTTCTTTCTGGATAGTATCTATTTCTAGACCAACCTCATCAACCAGTTGTTGTCTATGGGATATGAGCAAATCAATTGAATTGAAAGAACATTCATCTAAAAAGTTATACCACTTAGTTAAAAGTTCAGGGTTATTTTTAAAAGAACAATTCTTGAAAATACGTAGACCCCGGGGGATCTGTTTCTTTTCTTTGTATTTTTTAAGACAATTTAGATCCCACAAATGCCTGTTTTCATTTTTGAGTAAATCTTCCAGACTCTCTATACTTGCATTGGTAGCAGGATCCACAATAATACCTAAGTTGCTATCACCCTGCGTGGTGCTTTGTCTCCTTAACGCTCTTTCAGAGGAGGATAACATGGTGGTAGCAACTAAGGATCAGCAGCTCTCTTATCAAACTGTAAACAGGTATACTAAAAACAAATGAAGAAGCAACCGTGATGTAAATCACTGGGCTTCTATAAGAGGCGCTAAAAATATAAATACATAAACACAGTATGATATATAAAAAACCCTGTATGTGCAAATAAAAATAATACACTATAAAATAATACACAATAAAATGAATGAATAGATAGATTAGACAAGCCAGATATGTTAAGTCCTCTCTGTCGTCACCCAAGGGGATGATGTACTTCTATGATGTTAAGACAAAAACAAAAACAGAGGCGCCACATGTGTAGGTCAAAAAAGATAAATAAATCCAAATAGCAGCAGATTAAGGGTACTCACAAAATTGGCGGCACTCTATTGTGCCAACAGGAGCAGGCTGGTATTCTACAGCAAACCAGCTGGCTGTGTGGAGGATCCCCACCGGATGTGTGCAGTGTTAGAGTTTTTCTGCCTGCAGGGCTTCTGAATAGTACCCAATGGCAATCCTTCCCTTCAACTGGAACTGCAGGTGGAATGGAGAGATGGGCTGAAATGCCCTAAGGTTACTGATAAGGAGACAAACACACCAACGCCAGACTGATGTAAAAGTTAAAGTTAGTATTTTATTATACAGAATAAAAATACCAAAGGTATAACAATTTACAGCTGGGTTGTGTGGATATCAATCTCCTAATAAAGGTATAGTAGCTACGCGTTTCTCGGGACAACCCCGTTTCCTCAGGCTTGTATACTCTATATGTGTAAAGTTACCCTTTAAATAGGGCTCAGTAACCTCATGAACAAATGTCACTCCCCTCTCTCAATAGAGATCAGTTATTATCATCTGTATCATCTAAAGAGAGTGACAAGGAGGGATTCTCAAATAAACAACCTTTATTTGTGACCCAATATAACTCTAATCACAAAATTATTAATAAGATACTGAAAAAACACTGGCCAATCCTCTTAAAAGATCCCGTTTTGAAAAAAACTCTCCCATCCCAACCCAAACTAGTCTTCAAAAGAGCACCAACTTATAAACAGAAATTGGCCCCTAGTAAGGTGGTGATGTCCAAAAGGAAACCTGCGAATACTGCTAGATCGGGAGACAGGTCCCACAATAATCATATCTTTAACAGGATAGGAGCTTTTAGATGTGGCAAAAAACTATGTTAAATGTGTAAACATATAACACATGGATGTGATAACATAGTATCTCCTAATACAGGGGAAAGGGTCCCCATAAAAAGCCGACTATCATGTGACTCCATCTACGTAATCTATGTACTGTCCTACAAATGTGGGATGCAGTACATAGGTAGGACCTGTAGGAAGATCAGAACCCGTTGGAGTGAACACCTGAGAAATATAAAATCAAAATCTCCAAAACATAGTGTTTCAAGACATATGTGTGATAAATATATCCCAGGGAAATGTTCCTTCAAAATCACACCATTAGAAGGGATTCCACAAAGCAATTTGTATAATAGGTTCTCCAAACTGAGACAAAGGGAAACCTATTAGATATACAAATTCAATAGTTTATTCCCCACAGGTCTCAACGAAGTTATAGATTCTGCAGCTTTTTTGTAAATATATATTAGGGTCTATAGGATAGGGTCATATGTGATTAATTTGATGTTTAAAGTATCATGTTTATATTATTCTTTTAGAATCATGTTTATTTAAACCTGGATTCATTTTATGCTTAAGTACTATGTTTATATACTTGTTTTTATGGAATCATGTTTATTTACTCTCTGGACTTTCCCCACTCACTTGTTGCTGTTGGGATTATGATATATTATTTACATCACTGACCTAATCCCCTATTAGATTAATTTTATATAAACTTCCAATACATTATTCTTTCTTATTAAATTACATTTGGACACTAGAGATCACACCACACTCTAAACACATATATATAATACACATATTTTTATAGCTTCATTAGTTGTTCACATACACCCTATCTCCATTACACACCAAATTCACTTTTCGCTGCAGGATTGTATACAACCACATACATTTATTTGTACATATTGTTGTGGGTACACACACAATTTTTATGTTGGTACACATGTACAATTCAGTATTAGTTTTTAATTTACGGGAATAGTTTTGTGCATAATCCTGGAGCGACCAAAATATATATCTTTTTTAAGCATTAAATATCTTTTCACTTATTCACATTGTATCACAGCAATGACATTATTTAGCTAGCTTGTTACGGTATATCAATTTACGGCACATTGCACTTTTATACAAGTAGATAGCACCTTACATAGTGTTACTTCTACTCATACCCTATTGGTGACTAACACCCATGGGCGGGAACTATAGAGTTTCCTTTTTCTGAATGACCGCGTAGAGCCGAGCACACATGGTCTCTAGCGGTCAGGTGATCACACGTCACTATTTGTTGACATTCATAGCTGCGGGTAATTTGAATCATGTGACTACATGTCACTTCCGGTTATCCCGCAGCGAGGAGCATCGTACATTATTTAGAAATCCCTGATGACTCAAATACAATCTCCTCAAATGGAGGCATATCATTGGTTGATTGCTAAACACATGTTAGGTTTGTTTACTTGCACGGCAATACACTGCAATGCACATTAGTCATGATCGGCACCAACTAACTTAGATCGGAGTATGCACTTTAAACACAAATGACTTATAACACGATGATCATGGTTACTTGTTTATTATATTTTTTAGCAGACACAGATTACCATAAATTTATTTTTAATTACAGCAGCAACTGGGTGGAGTAGGAAAGGAAGGATCTTATTGGTTATTGTTTGGGAAGGAAGGGGAGGGACATTTGTTCATGAGGTTACTGAGCCCTATTTAAAGGGTAACTTTACACATATAGAGTATACAAGCCTGAGGAAACGGGGTTGTCCCGAGAAACGCGTAGCTACTATACCTTTATTAGGAGATTGATATCCACACAACCCAGCTGTAAATTGTTATACCTTTGGTATTTTTATTCTGTATAATAAAATATTTTAACTTTAACATCAGTCTGGCGTTGGTGTGTTTGTCTCCTTATCAGTAACCTTAGGGCATTTCAGCCCATCTCTCCATTCCACCTGCAGTTCCAGTTGAAGGGAAGGATTGCCATTGGGTACTATTCAGAAGCCCTGCAGGCAGAAAAACTCTAACACTGCACACATCCGGTGGGGTCCTCCACACAGCCAGCTGGTTTGCTGTAGAATACCAGCCTGCTCCTGTTGGCACAATAGAGTGCCGCCAATTTTGTGAGTACCCTTAATCTGCTGCTATTTGGATTTATTTATCTTTTTTGACCTACACATGTGGCGCCTCTGTTTTTGTTTTTGTCTTAACATCATAGAAGTACATCATCCCCTTGGGTGACGACAGAGAGCGGCCTATCAAGTTTTGGGACGTCTGAGGATACCTGTTGGACTTAACATATCTGGCTTGTCTAATCTATCTATTCATTCATTTTATTGTGTATTATTTTATAGTGTATTATTTTTATTTGCACATACAGGGTTTTTTATATATCATACTGTGTTTATGTATTTATATTTTTAGCGCCTCTTATAGAAGCCCAGTGATTTACATCACGGTTGCTTCTTCATTTGTTTTTAACTTGATAAAAATGATGGCTCTCTCTACAGGGAGTGCAGAATTATTAGGCAAATGAGTATTTTGACCACATCATCCTCTTTATGCATGTTGTCTTACTCCAAGCTGTATAGGCTCGAAAGCCTACTACCAATTAAGCATATTAGGTGATGTGCATCTCTGTAATGAGAAGGGGTGTGGTCTAATGACATCAACACCCTATATCAGGTGTGCATAATTATTAGGCAACTTCCTTTCCTTTGGCAAAATGGGTCAAAAGAAGGACTTGACAGGCTCAGAAAAGTCAAAAATAGTGAGACATCTTGCAGAGGGATGCAGCACTCTTAAAATTGCAAAGCTACTGAAGCGTGATCATCGAACAATCAAGCGTTTCATTCAAAATAGTCAACAGGGTCGCAAGAAGCGTGTGGAAAAACCAAGGCGCAAAATAACTGCCCATGAACTGAGAAAAGTCAAGCGTGCAGCTGCCAATATGCCACTTGCCACCAGTTTGGCCATATTTCAGAGCTGCAACATCACTGGAGTGCCCAAAAGCACAAGGTGTGCAATACTCAGAGACATGGCCAAGGTAAGAAAGGCTGAAAGACGACCACCACTGAACAAGACACACAAGCTGAAACGTCAAGACTGGGACAAGAAATATCTCAAGACTGATTTTTCTAAGGTTTTATGGACTGATGAAATGAGAGTGAGTCTTGATGGGCCAGATGGATGGGCCTGTGGCTGGATTGGTAAAGGGCAGAGAGCTCCAGTCCGACTCAGACGCCAGCAAGGTGGAGGTGGAGTACTGGTTTGGGCTGGTATCATCAAAGATGAGCTTGTGGGGCCTTTTCGGGTTGAGGATGGAGTCAAGCTCAACTCCCAGTCCTACTGCCAGTTTCTGGAAGACACCTTCTTCAAGCAGTGGTACAGGAAGAAGTCTGCATCCTTCAAGAAAAACATGATTTTCATGCAGGACAATGCTCCATCACACGCGTCCAAGTACTCCACAGCGTGGCTGGCAAGAAAGGGTATAAAAGAAGAAAATCTAATGACATGGCCTCCTTGTTCACCGGATCTGAACCCCATTGAGAACCTGTGGTCCATCATCAAATATGAGATTTACAAGGAGGGAAAACAGTACACCTCTCTGAACAGTGTCTGGGAGGCTGTGGTTGCTGCTGCACGCAATGTTGATGGTGAACAGATCAAAACACTGACAGAATCCATGGATGGCAGGCTTTTGAGTGTCCTTGCAAAGAAAGGTGGCTATATTGGTCACTGATTTGTTTTTGTTTTGTTTTTGAATGTCAGAAATGTATATTTGTGAATGTTGAGATGTTATATTGGTTTCACTGGTAAAAATAAATAATTGAAATGGGTATATATTTGTTTTTTGTTAAGTTGCCTAATAATTATGCACAGTAATAGTCACCTGCACACACAGATATCCCCCTAAAATAGCTATAACTAAAAACAAACTAAAAACTACTTCCAAAACTATTCAGCTTTGATATTAATGAGTTTTTTGGGTTCATTGAGAACATGGTTGTTGTTCAATAATAAAATTAATCCTCAAAAATACAACTTGCCTAATAATTCTGCACTCCCTGTATATTACTATATCCCTTGTGTATGCTACCTTTATTATTATCAAATAAGAATATGGTAAAGATTAACAACATTTTTAGAGCATTTTTATGGTAAAATAAAAAGACAGATATAAGCATGGATACATTTTATAAGCCTTTAACATTGGGTGGTCTAGCGCTCCCTAACATATTCTGGTATAACATAGCTAGAGACTGGCTGATAAACTCAGAACAGTTCCGTAACTACATAAAGGAAAAATCTATACTATCTGGAACTTCCCCTGCCTTTTTGCTATGTGTTAAAAAATCTGAAATCACAAAAAATACAGGAGAATGTTATGTTTGGCGATATTTTAACCTTTTAACGCCGTTATGCCGTTCTATTCCGTCATAATTACACTGGGCTTTAAAGCCGTTATGACGGAATAAAACGTCATAGCCAACGGCTGTCCTGAAGCCTACTGTGCTTCTCAGATTTGATCGCGGTCTGGAGGGTGTTCCTAGGGTTATAGGGACGCCCCCAGACCCGTCACAATAATTGAAATCTTGCGATTGTTGTTCCGATGTAGACACTTTAACCCCGTTAGGAAAGGGTTAAGAGCATGGGAAAGAAGGAATAAACTAATCAGAAGTAAACATTGCCCAATTACCTTTTTTACCTATTGAAGGTAACCCCATTTTTTTGGGTGGTTACAATGTGAAGACACACAACAAATGGAGAGCTCTGGGTTTAAATAAAATCCGGGACTTTATTAATTTTGACAATTGTACTATAAAGACATTTGAAGAATTGAAAAAAGCTTACTCCAATTCCCATGTTGGTTTCAGGGATAAAGGGACAGTCTAGTCAAAATTAAACTTTCATGATTCAGATAGGGGATGTAGTTTTAAACAACTTTCCAATTTACTTTTATCATCAAATTTGCTTTGTTCTCTTGGTATTCTTTGTGGAAAGCTAAATCTAGGTAGGCTCTTATGCTAATTTCTAAGCTGTTGAACTGCCCCTTATCTCACTGCATTTGACAGATGTTGATAGTTAGACACTGCTAGTTCATGTCTGTCATATAGATAAACAGCACTGTCAGCACTGATTGGCTAAAATGCACGTCTGCCAAAAGAACTGAGATAAGTGGGCAGTCTGCAGAGGCTTAGATACAAAGTAATCACAGAGGTAAAAAGTATATTAATATAGCCGTGTTGGTTATGCAAAACTGGGGAATGGGTAATAAAAGGATTATGTATCTTTTTAAACAATAAAAAATCTGGAGAAGACTGTCCCTTAAAGGGACAGCCTACGCCTATAACAACCTTAGCCCATAGCTACGATCTCTAGCTGACAAGTTTAATGAACCCCTGCATCTGTTTTTTCGGTTTGTCACTCACCAACATTTTCGTAAAAGAAGTTTATATTTTATTCTTCAAATATGGCCGCCAAACTCCTCCCAATAGCTTCTTCTCCTACATTAAAGAGCGGTTCTCTTTCTCTACAACACTCGTGCACGTAGCACCCAGTGACGTAATAGGACTCAAATACGCATGCGCATCTTCGCACGGCTTGAAACCAGAAGTCTATTTGCCTTGTCGGAGCAAACCCAAAACCGCTCAATTTATTTGCAGTTCCTCCGTGTCAGCAATTCTTACACTTTGAAGTCTCTTATAGGTAAATGACAACAGCAAATCTTCTAACCTTTTCAGTGAATATCACACACTCTGATCTGTTATTTTTATAATCTATAAACACTATCTTGTTATTGTTTTTTGGGATCACAGTCGCAAATCTATTATTCATTTTATACACAATATATACAAAAACAATATATTTTTAATCTTATCTTGTTAACCCTTGCCATTTATATTTTATATTACTTGTATAAGTGATGTAATTGATATTTTCTGATATTTTAATATGGCAGGAACATAGAGCGATCTTTTTGTTCCCAGCGACGTTGCGCATGCGCGAGGCACCGAAAGTGCGAAACAGTATTTTAATCAGTGATCTATTTTCGATTGGACCATTGAAAAGAAAAAAGTTGGTGATATATAGGGTAGGTGGAGCTGAGTGACCATTTCAAACCGTCAGAATAAATCTTTTGATTGCAAATAACTCTTGATGTGTAGTTGACTCGATACGGTTGCAGGGGTGACTAATGCAAATCAGAAACAAATCTAATGGGTGGACTAAAGTTGTTATCGGTGTAGACTGTCCCTTTAAAGGGACATGAAACCCAATTTTTTTCTTTCATGATTCAGATAGAGAATATAATTTTAAACAACTTTCTAATTTACTTCTATTATCTAATTTGTTTTATTCTCTTGGTATAATTTGTTGAAGGAGCAGCAATGCACTAATGGTTTCTAACTGAACACGTGTGAGCCAATCACAATCGACATATATATGCAGCCACCAATCAACAGCTAGAACTTAGGTTCTGTGCTGCTCATGAGCTTGCCTAGATAAACATTTCAGCAAAGGATAACAAGAGAAGGAAGCAAATTAAATAATAGAAGTTAATTGGAAAGTTGTTTAAAATTGTATGCTCTATCTAAATCATGAAATCATTTTTTGGGGTTTCATGTCCCTTTAAGTCTCCTTTGGCTAAAATTATTTTGTCTTTTCAAAATAGAAATGTTTCTGTATCTGACATAAATAGAACGCTTAACGATTTTGATTCTAATGTTATGATTAAGAAAATAACTAAATTCTATATAGAATACTTAGACAGTAAAAGTTGACCTGTAATATGGTTCAGATTGTAAGATATGTAATATATATTGTAGTGACTTGGTTACCTCTATAGTATAAGATAGTAAGTGTAGACTTGTAATATGGATCAGATTGTAACAAGATATTTAATATATATTGTAGTGACGTAGTTACCTATATAGAATAAGGCAGTAAGTGTAGACCTGTAATATGGATCAGATTGGGACAAGATATGTAATATATATTGTAGCGACGTAGTTACCTATATAGAATAAGGCAGTAAGTGTAGACCTGTAATATGGATCAGATTGGGACAAGATATTTAATATATATTGTAGCGACGTAGTTACCTATATAGAATAAGACAGTAAGTGTAGACCTGTAATAGGGATCAGATTATAACAAGATATTTAATATATATTATAGTGACGTGGTTAACTATATAGAATAAGACAGTAAGTGTAGACCTGTAATATGGATCAGATTGTAACAAGATATTTAAATACATATTGCAGTGACGTGGTTACCTATATAGAATAAGACAGTAAGTGTAGACCTGTATTATGGATCAGATTGGGACAAGATATTTAATATATATTGTAGTGATGTGGTTACCTATATAGAATAAGACAGTAAGTGTAGACCTATATTATGGATCAGATTGGGAGGACAAGATGTGTAATATATATTGTAGTGACATAGTTATCTATATAGAATACGTCTTAGACAGTAAGTGTAGACTTGTAATATGGATCAGATTGTAACAATATATTTAATATATATTCTAGTGACGTGGTTACCTACAGTATCTCACAAAAGGGAGTACACCCCTCACATTTTTGTAAATATTTTATTATAACTTTTCATGTGACAACACTGAAGAAATGACACTTTGCTACAAAGTAAAGTAGTGAGTGTACAGCCTGTATAACAGTGTAAATTTGCTGTCCCCTCAAAATAACTCAAAACACAGCCTTTAATGTCGAAACCAATGGCAACAAAAGTGAGTACACCCCTAAGTGGAAATGTCTAAATTGTGCCCAAAGTGTCAATATTTTGTGTGGCCACCATTATTTTCAAGCACTGCTTTAACCCTCTTGGGCATGGAGTTCACCAAAACTTCACAGGTTACCACTGGAGTCCTCTTCCACTCCTCCATGACGACATCACTGAGCTGGTGGATGTTAGAGACCTTGCGCTCCCCCACCTTCCGTTTGAGGATACCCCACAGATGCCCAATATGAGTTAGGTCTGGAGACATGCTTGGCCAGTTCCTCACCTTTACCCTCAGCTTCTTTAGCAAGGCAATGGTCATCTTGGAGGTGTGTTTGGGGTCGTTATCATGTTGGAATACTGCCCTGTGGCCCAGTCTCCGAAGGGAGGGGATCATGCTCTGCTTCAGTATGTCACAGTACATGTTGACATTCATGGTTCCATCAATGAACTGTAGCTCCCCAGTGCTGGCAGCACTCATGCAGGCCCAGACCATGACACTCCCACCACCATGCTTGACTGCAGGCAAGACAGACTTGTCTTTGTACTCCTCACCTGGTTGCTGCCACACTCGCTTGACACCATCTGTACCAAATAAGTTTATCTTGGTCTCATCGAACCACAAGACATGGTTCCAGTCATTCATGTCCTTAGTCTGCTTGTATTCAGCAAACTGTTAGCGGGCTTTCTAGTGCATCATCTTTAGAAGAGGCTTCCTTCTGGGACAACAGCCATGCAGACCAATTTGATGCAGTGTGCTGTGCAGCGTATGGTCTGAGCACTGACAGACTGACCCCCCACCCCTTCAACCTTTGCAGCAATGCTGGCAGCACTCATACCTCTATTTCCCAAAGACAACCTCTGGATATGATGCTGAGTACGTGCACTCAACTTCTTTGGTCGACCATGTCAAGGCCTGTATTCTGAGTGGAACCTGTCCTGTGAAACTGCTGTATGGTCTTACCCACCGTGCTGCAGCTCAGTTTCAGGGTCTTGGCAATCTCCTTATAGCCTAGGCCATCTTTATGTAGAGCAACAATTATTTTTTTCAGATCCTCAGAGAGTTCTATGCCATGAGGTGCCATGTTGAACTTCCAGTGACCAGTATGAGTGAGTGTGAGAGCGATAACACCAAATTACTCCTGCTCCTACCCATTCACACCTGAGACCTTGTAACACTAACGAGTCACTTGACACCGGGGTGGGAAAATGACTAATTGGGCCCATTACATTTTACCTCTGTAATTACCTTGTATCTAAGCTTCTGCTGACTGCCCCCTTATTTCAGTTCTTTTGACAGCCTTGCATTTTAGCCAATCAGTGCTCACTCCTAGGTCACTTCACGTGCATGAGCTCAATGTTATCTATATGAAACACATGAACTAATGCCCTCTAGTGGTCAAAATGCATTCAGATTAGAGTCTTCAAGGTCTAAGAAATTAGCATATGAACCTCCTAGGTTTAAATTTCAACTAAGAATACCAAGAGAACAAAGCAAAATTGGTGATAAAATTAAATTGGGAAGTTGTTTTCAAAATTACATGCCCTATTTAAATCATGTTTAGACAGTAAGTGTAGACCTGTATTATGGATCAGATTGTGACAAGATATTTAATATATGTTGTAGTGACGTGGTTACCTATATAAAATAAGACAGTAAGTGTAGACCTGTAATATGGATCAGATTGTAACAAGATATTTAATATATATTGTAGTGACGTGGTTACCTATATAAAATAAGACAGTAAGTGTAGACCTGTAATATGGATCAGATTGTAACAAGATATTTAAATACATATTGCAGTGACGTGGTTACCTATATAGAATAAGACAGTAAGTGTAGACCTGTATTATGGATCAGATTGGGACAAGATATGTAATATATATTGTAGTGATGTGGTTATCTATATAGAATAAGACAGCAAGTGTTGACCTGTAATATAGATCAGATTGTAAGATATTTAATATATATTGTAGTGCTGTAGTTATCTATACAGAATACTTAGACAGTAAGTGTAGACCTACAATATGGATCAGATTTTGACAATGTATTTAGTATATATTGTAGTGACGTGGTTACCTATATAGAATAAGACAGTAAGTGTAGACCTGTAATTTGGATCAGATTGTAACAAGATATTTAATATATATTGTAGTGACGTAGTTACCTAAATAGAATAAGGCAGTAAGTATATACCTGTAATATGATCAGATTTTAACAAAATATTTAATATATATTGTAGTGACGGAGTTACCTATATAGAATAAGGCAGTAAGTATAGACCTGTAATATGGATCAGATTGTAACAAGATATTTAATATATATTGTAGTGACGTGGTTACCTATATAGAATAAGACAGTAAGTGTAGACCTGTATTATGGATCAGATTGGGAGGACAAGATGTGTAATATATATTGTAGTGACATAGTTATCTATATAGAATACGTCTTAGACAGTAAGTGTAGACTTGTAATATGGATCAGATTGTAACAATATATTTAATATATATTCTAGTGACGTGGTTACCTACAGTATCTCACAAAAGGGAGTACACCCCTCACATTTTTGTAAATATTTTATTATAACTTTTCATGTGACAACACTGAAGAAATGACACTTTGCTACAAAGTAAAGTAGTGAGTGTACAGCCTGTATAACAGTGTAAATTTGCTGTCCCCTCAAAATAACTCAAAACACAGCCTTTAATGTCGAAACCAATGGCAACAAAAGTGAGTACACCCCTAAGTGGAAATGTCTAAATTGTGCCCAAAGTGTCAATATTTTGTGTGGCCACCATTATTTTCAAGCACTGCTTTAACCCTCTTGGGCATGGAGTTCACCAAAACTTCACAGGTTACCACTGGAGTCCTCTTCCACTCCTCCATGACGACATCACTGAGCAGGTGGATGTTAGAGACCTTGCGCTCCCCCACCTTCCGTTTGAGGATACCCCACAGATGCCCAATATGAGTTAGGTCTGGAGACATGCTTGGCCAGTTCCTCACCTTTACCCTCAGCTTCATTAGCAAGGCAATGGTCATCTTGGAGGTGTGTTTGGGGTCGTTATCATGTTGGAATACTGCCCTGCGGCCCAGTCTCCGAAGGGAGGGGATCATGCTCTGCTTCAGTATGTCACAGTACATGTTGACATTCATGGTTCCATCAATGAACTGTAGCTCCCCAGTGCTGGCAGCACTCATGCAGGCCCAGACCATGACACTCCCACCACCATGCTTGACTGTAGGCAAGACAGACTTGTCTTTGTACTCCTCACCTGGTTGCTGCCACACTCGCTTGACACCATCTGTACCAAATAAGTTTATCTTGGTCTCATCGAACCACAGGACATGGTTCCAGTCATTCATGTCCTTAGTCTGCTTGTATTCAGCAAACTGTTAGCGGGCTTTCTAGTGCATCATCTTTAGAAGAGGCTTCCTTCTGGGACAACAGCCATGCAGACCAATTTGATGCAGTGTGCGGCGTATGGTCTGAGCACTGACAGACTGACCCCCCACCCCTTCAACCTTTGCAGCAATGCTGGCAGCACTCATACCTCTATTTCCCAAAGACAACCTCTGGATATGATGCTGAGTACGTGTGTAAGAAACAATATATATCAGACTCAGTCTATAAAAGTAGGACTGGAACACAACTGCAGAATACTGAATAAATGTATGTATGTATCACAAAACTGTCTGAAACCCTTATCGCTGGAAAGGCTTCCTTCAGTGTAGTGATTAGATATACTATATCAAGTATGGTAAGTTCATACAGAATGGAACTGGATATTGTGGACTACAACTGTTAATATCACACTCAGATAACAACAGCAAATGCGGAGACAGATAGAGATTTCAAACAGGCAGATTCCCAGAGAAAATATGCAGATAGTAGGAAAGAGCCAGAACAAAGGTTATGGTATGTGCTTAGCGAACATGTAGCAATATAGTGCCTGAGGTTGATATGGTATTTGCATAAACAAGTAGAAAGTACCTTGGAGCAAAGTGAAGTGTGGAGAGCTAGCAGCAATCCCTTCGGTAGCGTCTGAGTGTAGTAAGTTTGAGACCGGAGAAACCGGAAGTGACGTCCGTTGTTTTTTGGGAGCAGCGCTGAATCTTGCTGACAAGCACAAGCGTAGCAGAGAAGGTTGCAGCTGCGGCAAGAGGCAAGGAGGAGAATTATGCAAAGTTAGACAAGTACTTTACCCCATGAAAGTGAGAGAGTGTCCTGAGTAAGGAATCCAGTGTAAATCTGTAGTAGAACCGGAGGCTCAGAGAATCCTTTCTTCAAGGAGAATTAGGAGAGATTTTGGCAAGCAATCCTCACTGTGGCAGAGAACTTCAATACTGAGCAGGGAATGAAAGGTGAACAGCTTATTTAAGGAAGGGCCAACCAATCAGGAAATAATAGGTGTGGCAAGGAGAGGAGGTATTGAGACAGCTGAATCTGACAGAACCCCCTCCTCAAGGACGCTGTTCCACAGCGGCAGGACGTGGGCGGTCAGGATGACGGCGGTGGTATAGGGACAAAAGCCTAGGTGAGTTTAGATTGGAAAGAGGTTCCCAGGAATCCTCATCGCTTGAATAGTTTTTCCACCTGACCAAGTACTGAAGAACACCCTTGGAGATCCTAGAATCCAATATGGAGTCAACTTCGTATTCATCTGGTGCTAAAGGAAAAGTTGTTGGAGGTAGAAGAACTTGTCCATCCCTTGTGGGAACATAGGGTTTCAACAGGGAAACGTGAAAGGTTGGATGTATTTTAAGAGAACTGGGAAGGTTTAGTCTGACAGCATTGGCATTGATAACCTTTTGGACAGTGAAGGGACCAATGAAAAGACTGGCCAATTTCTTTGAAGGAACTTGCAATTTCAAGTTTCTGGTGGAGAGCCAGACTAAATCTCCAACGATGTAATCAGGAGGTTTACGTCTCCTGAGGTCGTAGTAATGTTTTTGAGTATCCTGAGCCTTCCGAATGTTCTCCTGAATAACATTGAAATTCTCCTGGAGAGAGGAGTGGAGTTCATCCAGCGCAGGTGAATCTGACGAAGCAGGTGTAGAGAAGGCCAAAGTGGGGTGATAGGAGTAGTTTGCGAAAAATGGTGATAATTTAGTGGAGGCATTGGTTAAATTGTTGTAGGCAAACTCTGCCATAGAGAGATATTTCATCCAATCGTTCTGTTGATAAGAACAATAACATCTGAGAAAGTGTTCAAGCCATTGGTTTAACCTTTCCGATTGCCCATTAGTTTGGGGATGAAAAGCTGTGGTAAAACGATGTTCCATATTGACCAGTTGACATAGCTTGCTCCAGAATCTTGAGGTGAATTGTGTGCCCCTATCCGTTGTCAAAATAGAGGGAAACCCATGCAACTTGACGATGTGGTCTAAGAAGAGAGTCGCTGTTTCAGAGGATGTGGGGAGTTTATGGTAAGGAATGAAATGGGCCATTTTGGTAAATAAATCAATGACCACAAGGATAGTGGTTTGATTTTTGGACGGAGGTAAATCAACGATGAAGTCCATGGAAATATGTTGCCACGGCTTCTTGGGGACTGGTAGAGGCATAAGCAGTCCAAATGGTGGTTTTCTTTCCGGTTTGCAGGTGACACAGACAGCGCAAGTGGCAATATGATCTGAAATGGTAGATTTCATGTGTGGCCACCAATACGTTCGGGAGACGAGGTCCAGAGTACGTTGAAGACCTGGGTGACCTGCTAAAGGAATGTCATGACAGGTCCGTATAATTTGTGTCCTTAAGGTAGGAGGTATAAACAATTTGTCACCATGGAAATAGATACCATGCACTTTACTCAAAACTAGGTCAGGAGGAATTGGGTGCTGCTTACAATAGTTGCGTAGGTCGGTTAAGATTGGGGTGGTCAGCCCAATGAAACATTGTGGAGATACAATGTCCTTTCTGGTAGGATTATGGGATGGTCTTTCAGGTATGCGGGATAAGGCATCAGCTTTGATGTTTTTATTAGCTGGTCTGTAGATAATAACAAAATTGAAGCGGTCAAAGTACAGGCTCCAACGTACCTGTCTAGCAGATAACGTCTTGTTAGATTGCAAATATTGTAGATTCTTGTGGTCAGTATAAATATTAATAGGTTGAGAAGTGCCTTCAAGGAGATGTCTCCAATGTTCAAGAGAGCGTCTTATGGCCAGTAACTCCTTGTCTCCAATGGCGTAATTCTGTTCAGCAGGTGTCATTAA
Organism: Bombina bombina; assembly: GCF_027579735.1. NCBI lineage: Eukaryota > Metazoa > Chordata > Amphibia > Anura > Bombinatoridae > Bombina > Bombina bombina. Next base: position 152,883,984 of record NC_069508.1, read on the forward strand.
TTTGGAAAAGTAAGAGATTGGATGGAGAGGATCAGTAGGAGATTTTTGTTGTGAGAGTACAGCACCAATGGCGAAGTCGGAAGAGTCAACTTCTAAGGTGTATTGGTAGGAAGGATTAGGAAATTGGAGAATGGGTGCAGAGGTAAATCTGGATTTCAAATAATGAAAAGCTTGTACAGCATCTGTTCCCCATGTGAAGGGTGTTGTTGAGCCTGTTAAGAGTGTGAGTGGCTTTACGATTTTAGAGAACCCTTTAATAAATTTCCTGTAGTAGTTTGAAAAACCAAGGAAACGTTGCAAGTCTTTTTTATTCTTTGGTTCAGGCCAATCCAGAACTGCTTCAACTTTCTCTTTCTGCATTTGAATACCGGATGGAGAAATATCATATCCGAGAAAGGATACTTCAGATGTGTGGAAATTGCACTTCTCCAATTTAGCATAGAGTTTATGCGCTCTGAGACGTGCAAGGACCTGACGGACATGCCTGACATGTTCTACCAAGGATCTGGAATAGATGAGTATATCGTCGAGATAGATGACAAGACATATATCTAGAAGATCTCGGAATACATCATTAATGAAGTATTGAAAGGTGGCTGGGGCATTGCAAAGACCAAACGGCATTACAAGATATTCGAACAAACCGTATCTGGTCCTGAAAGCCGTCAGCCACTCGTGACCTTCCTTAATCCTGATGAGGTTGTATGCCCCTCTGAGATCAAGTTTAGTAAACACAGTTGCTTCAGAAAGCCTCTCAAGCATCTCTGGGATCAGGGGCAAGGGATAGCGGTTTTTAACCGTACATTTGTTGAGTTCACGATAATCAATGATTGGTCTGAGGCTGGAATCTTTGTTACGAACAAAGAAAAACCCAGCGCCAGCTGGTGAGGTGGATGGCCTAATAAACCCTTTCTTTAGATTTTCGTCGAGATATACTTTAAGTTGTTCTAACTCAGGAGTGCTTAGAGGGTAAAGGTGTCCAAAAGGTATACGGGCACCTGGTTGGAGATCGATAGGACAATCATATGTCCTATGGGGTGGCAGGTTCTCTGCTTCCGTTTTACTGAAAACATCCTTGAATTCGATATACTGAGAGGGTAAGCCCTCAGAGTAAATGGTAGTGTGTAACAAAATGGGACTAGGAAAACATGTTTCTCTGCAATAAGTGGAACAAAACTTTATTTGAAAAGGGTGCCAAACAATAGTGGGATTATGAAGTTGAAGCCACTTCAAACCCAAAACTAAACAAAAATGAGGAGAAGGAAGAACATCAAAAGAAAGAAGTTCAAAATGTCCAGCTATATTGAGCATTATAGGTGTAGTCTGATGAGTTACTGGACCAGAGAACATAAGTGAACCGTCTATGACTCTGATAGGTATGGGGGTGGTTTTCTTGATAAGAGGTATGTTCTTCTTGATACAAAAATCATGGTCTATGTAGTTCCCTGAAGCACCAGAGTCAATAATGGCGTCACTGATCCTCAGATGACTTTGCTCCAGCTGTAGAGAGACAGACATAGTACAGTAAGGCGGTTGTTCAGGTGAATGTAGTGAGGTATACAAATAAGTGGACTTACATTTTTTATTCTTTAAGAGTAGTGAACATTCCTGAACGCCGTGATTTGAACTAGCGCAATACATGCATAAATTCCTTATGCGTCTGCGTTGCTTCTCTTCCTGAGAGAGGGGACCTCTGAGGAAACCAATTTCCATGGGTTCTACACAGGGTTTTGTAGGAGAAACAGAGGCAGAGGCCGTGGAAGAATAAACGGGTTTAGGTTTAATATCAGAGGCATATTTTTCAGCCTTTCTTTCACGTAGTCGGCGGTCTATCTGAATAGCTGTCTTCATGAAAGCTTCAAGGGTTGTAGGTAGTTCGATTCTGGCGAATTCGTCTTTTAATGACTCTGAAAGCCCTAACCGGAATTGGTTACGAAAGGCAACAGGGGTCCAGAGAGCATCTGTGGAGAACTGTTTGAAGTCTGTGATATAATCTTCCACAGGTCTCTTTCCTTGTTTGAGACTCCTCAGACTCATCTCAGCAGTAAGCTGAAGGTCTGTGTCCTGAAACATCTGATCCATACTGGTAAAGAAATCCACAAGAGATGTTAAAATGGGATCCTGATTCTCTATAAATTTATCAGCCCAGTTCCTCGGATCCCCCCTGAGAAAGGAGATAGTAGTGAGGACTTTCACTCTCTCAGTGGGGTAAGTCCTAGGTTTCAAAGAGAAGAGTAACAGACAGGCATTTTTAAACTGCCTGTAGGCTTTTCTATTACCACAAAAAAGATCAGGGAGGGACACTTGAGGCTCAATTACATTTTCAGACTGGTTACCCTTTATGGCAATAGATTCAGTAATTACTTTCCTTAGTGCAGCATTCTCAATTTGTAAGTCATGCAGGCCTTGTGCAAGCTGCTCAACCTTTTGAGAAAGATTATACACTATCTGACGTAAGTCTGCTGGTTCCATAATTTTTAAGGCTCAGTATTATGTAAGAAACAATATATATCAGACTCAGTCTATAAAAGTAGGACTGGAACACAACTGCAGAATACTGAATAAATGTATGTATGTATCACAAAACTGTCTGAAACCCTTATCGCTGGAAAGGCTTCCTTCAGTGTAGTGATTAGATATACTATATCAAGTATGGTAAGTTCATACAGAATGGAACTGGATATTGTGGACTACAACTGTTAATATCACACTCAGATAACAACAGCAAATGCGGAGACAGATAGAGATTTCAAACAGGCAGATTCCCAGAGAAAATATGCAGATAGTAGGAAAGAGCCAGAACAAAGGTTATGGTATGTGCTTAGCGAACATGTAGCAATATAGTGCCTGAGGTTGATATGGTATTTGCATAAACAAGTAGAAAGTACCTTGGAGCAAAGTGAAGTGTGGAGAGCTAGCAGCAATCCCTTCGGTAGCGTCTGAGTGTAGTAAGTTTGAGACCGGAGAAACCGGAAGTGACGTCCGTTGTTTTTTGGGAGCAGCGCTGAATCTTGCTGACAAGCACAAGCGTAGCAGAGAAGGTTGCAGCTGCGGCAAGAGGCAAGGAGGAGAATTATGCAAAGTTAGACAAGTACTTTACCCCATGAAAGTGAGAGAGTGTCCTGAGTAAGGAATCCAGTGTAAATCTGTAGTAGAACCGGAGGCTCAGAGAATCCTTTCTTCAAGGAGAATTAGGAGAGATTTTGGCAAGCAATCCTCACTGTGGCAGAGAACTTCAATACTGAGCAGGGAATGAAAGGTGAACAGCTTATTTAAGGAAGGGCCAACCAATCAGGAAATAATAGGTGTGGCAAGGAGAGGAGGTATTGAGACAGCTGAATCTGACAACGTGCACTCAACTTCTTTGGTCGACCATGTCAAGGCCTGTATTCTGAGTGGAACCTGTCCTGTGAAACTGTTGTATGGTCTTACCCACCGTGCTGCAGCTCAGTTTCAGGGTCTTGGCAATCTCCTTATAGCCTAGGCCATCTTTATGTAGAGCAACAATTATTTTTTTCAGATCCTCAGAGAGTTCTATGCCATGAGGTGCCATGTTGAACTTCCAGTGACCAGTATGAGTGAGTGTGAGAGCGATAACACCAAATTACTCCTGCTCCTACCCATTCACACCTGAGACCTTGTAACACTAACGAGTCACTTGACACCGGGGTGGGAAAATGACTAATTGGGCCCATTACATTTTACCTCTGTAATTACCTTGTATCTAAGCTTCTGCTGACTGCCCCCTTATTTCAGTTCTTTTGACAGCCTTGCATTTTAGCCAATCAGTGCTCACTCCTAGGTCACTTCACGTGCATGAGCTCAATGTTATCTATATGAAACACATGAACTAATGCCCTCTAGTGGTCAAAATGCATTCAGATTAGAGTCTTCAAGGTCTAAGAAATTAGCATATGAACCCCCTAGGTTTAAATTTCAACTAAGAATACCAAGAGAACAAAGCAAAATTGGTGATAAAATTAAATTGGGAAGTTGTTTTCAAAATTACATGCCCTATTTAAATCATGTTTAGACAGTAAGTGTAGACCTGTATTATGGATCAGATTGTGACAAGATATTTAATATATGTTGTAGTGACGTGGTTACCTATATAAAATAAGACAGTAAGTGTAGACCTGTAATATGGATCAGATTGTAACAAGATATTTAATATATATTGTAGTGACGTGGTTACCTATATAAAATAAGACAGTAAGTGTAGACCTGTAATATGGATCAGATTGTAACAAGATATTTAATATATATTGTAGTGATGTGGTTACCTATATAGAATACTTAGGCCTAGATTTAGAGTTTGGCGTTAGCCGTGAAAACCAGCGTTAGAGGCTCCTAACGCTGGTTTTAGGCTAACTCCGGTATTTAGAGTCACTCAAAAAAGGGTCTAACGCTCACTTTTCAGCCGCGACTTTTCCATACCGCAGATCCCCTTTCGTAAATTGCGTATCCTATCTTTTCAATGGGATCTTTCTAACTCCGGTATTTAGAGTCGTGTCTGAAGTGAGCGTTAGAAATCTAACGACAAAACTCCAGCCGCAGAAAAAAGTCAGTAGTTAAGAGCTTTCTGGGCTAACGCCGGTTTATAAAGCTCTTAACTACTGTGCCCTAAAGTACACTAACACCCATAAACTACCTATGTACCCCTAAACTGAGGTCCCCCCACATCGCCGCCACTCGATTCAATTTTTTTAACCCCTAATCTGCCGACCGCCACCTACGTTATACTTATGTACCCCTAATCTGCTGCCCCTAACACCGCCGACCCCTGTATTATATTTATTAACCCCTAATCTGCCCCCCACAACGTCGCCGCCAACTACTTACAATAATTAACCCCTAATCTGCCGACCGCAAAGCGCCGCTACTTAACTTATCCTTATGTATCCCTAATCTGCTGCCCCTAACACCGCCGACCCCTATATTATATTTATTAACCCCTAATCTGCCCCCCACAACGTCGCCTCCACCTGCCTACACTTATTAACCCCTAATCTGCCGACCGCACCGCTATCATAATAAAGTTATTAACCCCTAATCCGCCTCACTAACCCTATAATAAATAGTATTAACCCCTAATCTGCCCTCCCTAACATTGCCGACACCTAACTTCAATTATTAACCCCTAATCTGCCGACCGGAGCTCACCGCTATTCTAATAAATGTATTAACCCCTAAAGCTAAGTCTAACCCTAACACTAACACCCCCTAAATTAAATATAATTTTAATCTAACAAAATTAATTAACTCTTATTAAATAAATTATTCCTATTTAAAGCTAAATACTTACCTGTAAAATAAACCCTAATATAGCTACAATATAAATTATAATTACATTGTAGCTATTTTAGGATTAATATTTATTTTACAGGCAACTTTGTAATTATTTTAACCAGGTACAAAATATTTACAAACATAAGAAAAATATTTCAACAATTTTAAACTAATTACACCTACTCTAAGCCCCCTAATAAAATAACAAAGCCCCCCAAAATAACAAAATGCCCTACCCTATTCTAAATTACTAAAGTTCAAAGCTCTTTTACCTTACCAGCCCTGAACAGGGCCCTTTGCGGGGCATGCCCCAAGAAGTTCAGCTCTTTGCCTGTAAAAAAAAAACATACAATACCCCCCCCCCCCAACATTACAACCCACCACCCACATACCCCTAATCTAACCCATCCTAATCAGGATGCTGCCGCTTCGCTCCGGATTGATGACGATAGAAGATGCCGCCTGGATGAAGACTTCAATCGGATGGAAGACCTCTTCTGCCCCGTTTGGATGAAGACTTTGACCGGATCATGGACATCTTCAGCCCCCCGCTTGGGCTTGGATCAGGACATCGGAGGAACTCTTCTGGACCGATCGGTGAACCTGGCAGGGTGAAGACAAGGTAGGAAGATCTTCAGGGGCTTAGTGTTAGGTTTATTTAAGGGGGGTTTGGGTTAGATTAGGGGTATGTGGGTGGTGGGTTGTAATGTTGGTGGGGGGTATTGTATGTTTTTTTTTACAGGCAAAAGAGCTGAACTTCTTGGGACATGCCCCGCAAAGGGCCCTGTTCAGGGCTGGTAAGGTAAAAGAGCTTTGAACTTTAGTAATTTAGAATAGGGTAGGGCATTTTGTTATTTTGGGGGGCTTTGTTATTTTATTAGGGGGCTTAGAGTAGGTGTAATTAGTTTAAAATTGTTGTAATATTTTTCTTATGTTTGTAAATATTTTTTTATTTTTTGTAACTTAGTTCTTTTTTATTTTTTGTACTTTAGTTAGTTTATTTCATTGTAGTTATTTGTAGGAATTGTATTTAATTAATTTATTGATAGTGTAGTGTTAGGTTTAATTGTAGGTAATTGTAGGTATTTTATTTAATTAATTTAATGATAGTATAGTGTTAGGTTTAATTGTAACTTAGGTTAGGATTTATTTTACAGGTAATTTTGAAATTATTTTAACTAGGTAACTATTAAATAGTTATTAACTATTTAATAGCTATTGTACCTGGTTAAAATAATTACAAAGTTGCCTGTAAAATAAATATTAATCCTAAAATAGCTACAATGTAATTATAATTTATATTGTAGCTATATTAGGGTTTATTTTACAGGTAAGTATTTAGCTTTAAATAGGAATAATTTATTTAATAAGAGTTAATTAATTTTGTTAGATTAAAATTATATTTAATTTAGGGGGGTGTTAGTGTTAGGGTTAGACTTAGCTTTAGGGGTTAATACATTTATTAGAATAGCGGTGAGCTCCGGTCGGCAGATTAGGGGTTAATAATTGAAGTTAGGTGTCGGCGATGTTAGGGAGGGCAGATTAGGGGTTAATACTATTTATTATAGGGTTAGTGAGGCGGATTAGGGGTTAATAACTTTATTATGATAGCGGTGCGGTCCGGTCCGGTCGGCAAATTAGGGGTTAATAAGTGTAGGCAGGTGGAGGCGACGTTGTGGGAGGCAGATTAGGGGTTAATAAATATAGGGGTCGGCGGTGTTAGGGGCAGCAGATTAGGGGTACATAAGGATAATGTAAGTAGCGGCGGTTTACGGAGCGGCAGATTAGGGGTTAAAAAATATATGCAGGGGTCAGCGATAGCGGGGTCGGCAGATTAGGGGTTAATAAGTGTAAGGTTAGGGGTGTTTAGACTCGGGGTACATGTTAGAATGTTAGGTGCAGACGTAGGAAGTGTTTACGCATAGCAAACAATGGGGCTGCGTTAGGAGCTGAACGCGGCTTTTTTGCAGGTGTTAGGTTTTTTTTCAGCTCAAACAGCCCCATTGTTTCCTATGGGGGAATCGTGCACGAGCACGTTTTTGAGGCTGGCCGCGTCCGTAAGCAACTCTGGTATCGAGAGTTGAAGTTGCGTTAAAAATGCTCTACGCTCCTTTTTTGGAGCCTAACGCAGCCTTTATGTGGACTCTCAATACCAGAGTTATTTTTATGATGCGGCCAGAAAAAAGTCAGCGTTAGCTACGCGGGTCGTTACCGACAAAACTCTAAATCTAGCCGTTAGTAAGTATAGACATGTAATATGATCACATTGTAACAAAATATTTAATATATATTGGAGTGAGGGGTTACCTATATAGAATACTTCTTAGACAGTAAGTCTAGACCTGTAATATGGATCAGATTGTAACAAAATATTTTATATATATTGTAATGACGTAGTTATCTACAGTATATAGAATACTTATGGCTAGATTATGAGTTTTGTGTTATGAGCGGCTCAGTGCTAACTTGCAAGTTATTGTCACCGCTCACCTCCCTATAGCGCTGCTTTTACAGGTTTGCAAAAAACCTGGTGTTAGCAGGCAATATGTGAGCGTTGAGCAAAATTGAGCTCCATACCGCACTAAAATAACAGCGCTGCTTTGAGCTGGTTTTACGTGCTCGAGCACGATTTCCCCATAGACATCAATGGGGAGAGCTGGCTGAAAAAAGCCTAACACCTGCAATAAGGGAGCGTTAAGCTCCGTAACGCAGCCCCATTGATTCCTATGGGGAAAGAAAATTTATGTTTACACCTAACACCCGAACATAAACCCCGAGTCCAAACACCCCTAATCTGCCGCCCCCAACATCGCAGGCACCTACATTACACTTATTAACCCCTAATCTGCTGCCCCTAACATTGCCGCCACCTACCTACATTTATTAACCCCTAATCTGCTGCCCCAAATGTAAATGCTATCTACATTACACTTATTAACCCCTAATCTGCCGCCCCCAACATCGCCGCCACCTACATTACACTTATTAACCCCTAATCTGCCGCCCCAATGTCGCCGCCACCTACCTACACTTATTAACCCCTAATCTGCCGCCCCCAACATCGCCGCCACTATACTAAAGTTATTAACCCCTAAACCTAACCCTAAGTCTAACCCTAACCCTAATGTAACCCTAACGCCCCCTAACTTTAACATAATTAAAATAAATCTAAATAAAAATTACAATTAATACCTAAATAATTCCTATTTAAAACTAAATACTTACCTATAAAATAAACCCTAAGATAGCTACAATATAACTAATAGTTACATTGTAGCTATCTTAGGTTTTATTTTTATTTCACAGCTAAGTTTGTATTTATTTTAACTAGGTAGACTAGTTAGTAAATAGTTATTAACTATTTACTAACTACCTAGTTAAAATAAATACAAATTTACCTGTAAAATAAAACCTAACCTGTCTTACACTAACACCTAACCTTACACTACAATTAAATAAATTACATTAATTAAATACAATTAACTAAATTACAAAAAACAAACACTAAATTACACAAAATAAAAAATAAATTATCAAATATTTAAACTAATTACACCTAATCTAATAGCCCTATCAAAATCCGCCCCAAAAAAAAAAAAAAAACCTAGCCTAAAATAAACTACCAATAGCCCTTACAAGGGCCTTTTGCGAGGCATTGCCCCAAAGAAATCAGCTCTTTTACCTGTAAAAAAAAATACAAACGATTTATTAAAGTGTGGACGGACATGATACAATGTAGAGTATCATGTCGGCATGTCCTTGTGAACTGGTTGTGCAATGCCGCCCCCTGCAGATTGGCCGCTAGCAGGGGGTGTCAATCAGCCGATCGTATAGTATCAGGCGGATTGATGTCCGCAGCCTCAGAGCAGGCGGACAAGTTATGGAGCAGTGGTCTTTAGACCGCTGCTTCATAACTACTTTTTTTCCGGCGACCCTGAAGGCTTGCGCGGAAACAGGGGCATTAAGCTCCATTCGGAGCTTGACAATTCGCCCCCTAAGTGTAGACTTGTATTATGGATCAGATTATAACAAAATATTTAATATATATTGTAGTGATGTGGTTACCTATATAGAATAAGACAGTAAGTGTAGACCTGTAATATGGATCAGATTGTAACAAGATATTTAATATATATTGTAGTGACGTAGTTATCTATATAGAATAAGACAGTAATTGTAGACTTGTAATATGTATCAGATTGTAACAAGATATTTAATATATATTGTAGTGACATAGTTACCTGTATAGAATACTTACAGTAAGGGGCCTATCTATCAAGCTCTGGATGGAGCTTGAGGGCCTGTGTTTCTGGTGAGTCTTCAGACTCGCCAGAAACACAAGTTATGATCGGGTTGATTGACACCTCCTTGCTGGCGGCACATTGGCCGCGAGTCTGCAGGGGCGGCGTTGCACCAGCAACTCACAAAAGCTGCTGGTGCAATGCTGAATATGGAGAGCGCATTGCTCTCCACATTCAGCGATGTCTGTCGGACCTGATCCGCACTGTCGGATCAGGTCCGACAGACATTTGGTAAATTGTCCTCCATGTGTAGACCTTTAATATGGATCAGATTGTAACAAGATATTTAATATATATTGCAGTGATGTGGTTACCTATAAAGAATAAGACAGTAAATGTAGACCTGTAATATGGATCAGATTGTAACAAGATATGTAATATATATTGTAGTGACATAGTTATCTATATAGAATACTTCTTAGACAGTAAGTGTAGACCTGTAATATGGATCAGATTGTAACTAGATATTTAATATATATGGTAGTGACGTAGTTATCTATACAGAATACTTAGACAGTAAGAGGTCAATTTATCAAGACCACTGCTCCATAACTTGTCCACCTGCTCTGAGGCGGCGGACAGAAATCAACCCAATCGAATATAATCGGGTTGATTGTCACCCCCTGCTAGCGCATTTATCGATGTGTGGCGGATATACGATACATCGTATCATGTCCGTCAACACTTTAATAAATATACCCCTAAGTGTAGACCTGTAATATGGATCAGATTGTGACAAGATATTTAGTATATATTGTAGTGACGTAGTTACCTATATAGAATACTTAGTAAATATAGACCTGTAATATGATCAGATTGTAACAAAATATTTAGTATATATTGGAGTGAGGGGGTTACCTATATAGAATACATAGACAGTAAGTGTAGACCTGTAATATGAATCAGATTAAGACAAGATATTTAATATATATTGTAGTGACGTAGTTACCTGTATAGAATAGTTAGTAAGTATGGACCTGTAATATGATCAGATTGTAACAAAATATTTAATATATATTGGAGTGAGGGGGTTACCTATATAGAATACTTCTTAAACAGTAAGTGTAGACCTGTAATATGGATCAGATTGTAACAAGATATTTTATATATATTGTAGTGACATAGTTACCTGTATAGAATAAGACAGTAAGTGTAGACCTGTAATATGGATCAGATTAAGACAAGATATTTAATATATATTTTAGTGACGTAGTTATCTATATAGAGTACTTAGAAAGTAAGTGTAGACCTTTAATATGTATCAGATTGTAACAAGATATTTAATATATATTGTAGTGACATAGTTATCTATATAAAATAATTAGACAGTAAGTGTAGACCTGTAATATGATCAGATTGTAACAAAATATTTAATATATATTTTAGTGACGGGGTTACCTATATAGAATAAGAAAGTAAGTGTAGATCTGTATTATGGATCAGATTGTGACATGATATTTAATATATATTGTAGTGATGTAGTTATCTATATAGAATAAGACAGTAAGTGTAGACCTGTAATATGGATCAGATTGGGACAAGATATGTAATATATATTGTAGTGACGTAGTTATCTATATAGAATAAGACAGTAAGTGTAGACCTGTAATATGGATCAGATTGGGACAAGATATTTAATATATATTGTAGTGACGTAGTTATCTATATAGAATAAGACAGTAGGCGTTGACCTGTAAAATGGATCAGATTATAAGATATTTAATATATATTGTAGTGACGTTGTTTTCTTTATAGAATACTTCTTAGACAGTAAGGCCCATAGTTATCAAGGTCTGTCGGACCTGATCCGACAGTGCGGATCAGGTCCGACAGACCTCGCTGAATACAGCGACCAATACGCTCGCCGTATTCAGCATTGCACCAGCAGCTCACAAGAGCTGCTGGTACAACTCCGCCCCCTGCAGACTCGCGGCCAATAGGCCGCCAGCAGGGGGGTGTCAATCAACCCGATCGTACTCGATCGGGTTGATTTCCGGCGATGTCTGTCCGCCTGCTCAGAGCAGATGGACAGGTTATGGAGCAGTGGTCTTTAGACCGCTGCTTCATAACTACTGTTTTTCCGGCGACCCTGAAGGCTTGCGTGGAAACAGGGGCATTAAGCTCCATTCGGAGCTTGACAATTCGGCCCCTAAGTGTAGACTTGTATTATGGATCAGATTATAACAAAATATTTAATATATATTGTAGTGATGTGGTTACCTATATAGAATAAGACAGTAAGTGTAGACCTGTAATATGGATCAGATTGTAACAAGATATTTAATATATATTTTAGTGACGTAGTTATCTATATAGAATAAGACAGTAAGTGTAGACTTGTAATATGGATTAGATTGTAACAAGATATTTAATATATATTGTAGTGATGTGGTTACCTATATAGAATAAGACAGTAAGTGTAGACTTGTAATATGGATTAGATTGTAACAAGATATTTAATATATATTGTAGTGATGTGGTTACCTATATAGAATAAGACAGTAAGTGTAGACCTGTAATATGGATCAGATTGTAACAAGATATTTAATATATATTTTAGTGACGTAGTTATCTATATAGAATAAGACAGTAAGTGTAGACCTGTATTATGGATCAGATTGTAACAAGATATTTAATATATATTGTAGTGACATAGTTACCTGTATAGAATACTTAGACAGTAAGGGGTCTATCTATCAAGCTCTGGATGGAGCTTGAGGGCCTGTGTTTCTGGTGAGTCTTCAGACTCGCCAGAAACACAAGTTATGATCGGGTTGATTGACACCTCCTTGCTGGCGGCACATTGGCCGCGAGTCTGCAGGGGGCGGCGTTGCACCAGCAACTCACAAAAGCTGCTGGTGCAATGCTGAATATGGAGAGCGCATTGCTCTCCACATTCAGCGATGTCTGTCGGACCTGATCCGCACTGTCGGATCAGGTCCGACAGACATTTGGTAAATTGGCCTCCATGTGTAGACCTTTAATATGGATCAGATTGTAACAAGATATTTAATATATATTGCAGTGATGTGGTTACCTATAAAGAATAAGACAGTAAATGTAGACCTGTAATATGGATCAGATTGTAACAAGATATGTAATATATATTGTAGTGACATAGTTATCTATATAGAATACTTCTTAGACAGTAAGTGTAGACCTGTAATATGGATCAGATTGTAACTAGATATTTAATATATATGGTAGTGACGTAGTTATCTATACAGAATACTTAGACAGTAAGAGGTCAATTTATCAAGACCACTGCTCCATAACTTGTCCACCTGCTCTGAGGCGGCGGACAGAAATCAACCCAATCGAATATAATCGGGTTGATTGTCACCCCCTGCTAGCGCATTTATCGATGTGTGGCGGATATACGATACATCGTATCATGTCCGTCAACACTTTAATAAATATACCCCTAAGTGTAGACCTGTAATATGGATCAGATTGTGACAAGATATTTAGTATATATTGTAGTGACGTAGTTACCTATATAGAATACTTAGTAAATATAGACCTGTAATATGATCAGATTGTAACAAAATATTTAGTATATATTGGAGTGAGGGGGTTACCTATATAGAATACATAGACAGTAAGTGTAGACCTGTAATATGGATCAGATTGTGACAAGATATTTAATATATGTTGTAGTGACATGGTTACCTATATAGAATAAGACAGTAAGTGTAGACCTGTAATATGGATCAGATTGTAACAAGATATTAAATATATATTGTAGTGATGGGGTTACCTACATACTGTAGAATAAGACAGTAAGGGGCCGATTTATTAAAGTGTGGCAGACATAATACAATGTAGAGTATTATGTCTGCATTTATCATTGTACAAGCAGTCCTCCTGAACTGGTTGTGCAATGCCGCCAACTGCAGATAGGCTGCTAGCAGGGGGTGTCAATCAGCCCGATCGTATAGGATCGGGCGGATTGATGTCCGCAGCCTCAGAGCAGGTGGACAAGTTATGGAGCAGTGGTCTTTAGACCGCTGCTTCATAACTACTGTTTTTCCGGCGACCCTGAAGGCTTGTGCGGAAACAGGGGCATCAAGCTCCATTCGGAGCTTGACAATTCGGCCCCTAAGTGTAGACTTGTATTATGGATCAGATTATAACAAAATATTTAATATATATTGTAGTGACGTGGTTACCTATATAGAATAAGACAGTAAGTGTAGACCTGTAAAATGAATCAGATTAAGACAAGATATTTAATATATATTGTAGTGACATAGTTATCTATATAGAATAAGACAGTAAGTGTAGACCTGTAATATGGATTAGATTGTAACAAGATATTTAATATATATTGTAGTGACGTACTTACCTATATAGAATAGTTAGTAAGTATAGACCTGTAATATGATCAGATTGTAACAAAATATTTAATATATATTGGAGTGAGGGGGTTACCTATATAGAATACTTCTTAAACAGTAAGTGTAGACCTGTAATATGGATCAGATTGTAACAAGATATTTTATATATATTGTAGTGACATAGTTATCTATATAGAGTACTTAGAAAGTAAGTGTAGACCTTTAATATGTTTCAGATTGGGACAAGATTTGCTTTTAAATGTTTTGAATATGCACATTTGATTAGTGTAGATAACTCTGGCTAAGTATTACAACAAAAAATGAAAGAAACCCAGACCGGCACTACTGATAGAGTACTATGACTACGGGTTGATACCTGAAACGCTTCAGTGACGTCATCGGGCCCAGGTTGTAGCTGCCACACCTTTTAACCGGAGCTTTCAACTGTTTGGTATGTTAGCCTTTTTTCCCTAGTGGTATGCCTACCACTTTTTTAAGTATGTGACAATAAATTGATGTTTTTATACTCTATCAGTAGTGCCGGTCTGGGTTTTTTCATTTTTTGTTTGGACTTACATTAAGGTACCTACAGGGCACACTGTGAGTATATCTGTACTTATAGCAAAGGCGAAAGCAAAGATCCGTTTTCCCAGCTCTACACAGCTGGGTCTCATTTCAAGCAGAAGACAGAGCGAGGTATTGAAGGAACATCAACTACACAATAAGGCGCAAACGTGAGTGATCAGCAGGACTGGTTTAACCTCCCGAAGTAAGTGATTATCTACTTATTGGATTGTATCACACGATATATATGAAACTTTATGACTGGGAACTGCATCAGCAATATAGGCTGTCACACGTATTGTACGCTCATTTAAATTGTGTATTACTTTTTACGGCTCTGCTATCTGCATTAATTGTTTTGGATCCTTGCCATTATATCATATAGTGCTTATATGTGATTCAACTTTGGGGAGAGAGAGGAGTACTTTGTAAGTATTACAACAGTTTATATTTATAAGTCATTATGTCTATGGGCTAAATGGTCATGTTATGTATGATGTCACAAAGGGGGCGGGTCTTACAGAGCACACCACAGAGGTGTTTAGTATGTTCGGCTAATTAGGGATGAGTATATTGTTTTGTTTTTATATGTTCGAGTCTGAAAATAGGGGTGAAACCCCAAATCGTAACCAGAGTAAAATCAGTTTATTAAGGACAATGTTGTTTTCCCTGAATATAAATCCATTCTGTGTAAGGTTCTGAATAGCTCAGTAGGCAGCATATTAAACGAAGCACCAGGAGACACAGAAACCCTGCTCAGTAATCACACACTAAACCTGACGTGGTTATTACACTGTTAACGTGAGTTTTGTCATATGGGCATTAGGGGCTGATTTATCAAGCTCCGTTTCCGCGCAAGCCTCCAGGCTAGTTATGAAGCAACGATCTAAAAACCGCTGCTCTATAACTTGTTCGCCTGCTCTGAGGCCGCGGACAGAAATCAACCCGATCGACCCCCTGGCCGCAAATCTGCAGGGGGCAGCATTGCACCAGCAGTTCACAAGAACGGCTGGTGCAATGATAAATATACGCTGTCGGCATTTATCGATGTGCAGCGGACATGATACGCTACATCGTATCATGTCCGCTTGCACTATGCTAAATCTACCCCTAAGTCATATATTTTTCAAGATTGTTTGGCGGTGATCCCTAAAATTATGTAGCAAAAGCGCAAATCTGGGAATTTACCGTAAAGGGACACTGTACTCAAAAATTTTCTTTTGTGATTCACATAGAGCATGCATTTTTAAGCAACTTTCTAATTTACTCCTATTATCAAATTTTCTTCATTCTCTTGGTATGCTTATTTGAAAAGCAAGAATGTAAGTTTAGATGCCGGCCCATTTTTGGTGAACAACCTGGGTTGTCCTTGCTGATTGGTCAGCACCAATAAACAAGTGCTGTCCATGGTACTGAAGCAAACATTTGCTGGCTCCTTAACTGAGATGCCTTCTTTTTCAAATAAAGATAGCAAGAGAACAAATTAAAATTGATAATAGAAGTAAATTAGAAAGTTGCTTAAAATTGCATGCTCTATCTGAATCATGAAAGAAAAAATTTGGGTTCAGTGTCCCTTTAATCTGCTGTAGTATTTGTGCAGAATGTCTCCTCATCTGCTCCAATTTTCTGTGTTGCTGCGTGAAGGTTCTCTCATGACCGCCTTATGCTACAGTCTATATGGATTTATTACATTTATACCGATCTGTAATAATGAAGATTATATATAAGTATATATCATATACTGTTTATTTTTAAGTGACTAAGGAAAATACTTATACACTATAGAGTTATTATATTGCTTTCACTTACTGTACGGTTATGGAGATAGCCTTATATTGTATTGCAGTTCATTTTATTTATTTTCAGTAATGTACTGAATGTTTTGTCATATACTCATTCTTGGTATTTACTAATATGAAGATCTGTATATGCTTTTCGTAAACAACAAATACATATATTTCTTCATGTGCATTCCTGTATGTTTTTTTGTTCTATACATACTGTATATATATATATATATAAGAACAATATGTTTCTTCTTTGTGCTTCGTGCACATGTTTTATCACATGTACTTATGAGTACATACGTCTTCCTACAAATAATGCCTCATTGGATATCTGTTACTATGTGTGTAAAAGAAAATATGTTCTTTTATACAATTCTTATTAGGTTGTATATGTCTACTGTATGTATATCAGTTCACATATTGTTTCTTTATATGTAAGCCCTTGTCTCTAGGTAGCATTGAAGACATTGTAGGCTAGATTTATCATTGAAATTCTCCTCAATGTTCTCCTTATTTTACTCCAAAGAGTGATTCCTCTTATTTACCATTGTAAAATCAGCCTAAAATGAAGACTCAATTCTCCATCAAAATTCACGTTCATCAAGGCGCACCCGTGCGCCAAAAAGGGGGTTGATTCTGGTCGTAGCTGGCTCATTTTTAACAGAGCGCCATGTAATACGACCAGTCACAAATGTATCTTCACAAGAACGTAAACTTCTCACACAAATGCGCACACAATTGTTCTCCATAGGTACTGTAGAGAACAGCATTGAAATGGGTTATCTTTCTGCTCTGGTTGGGTGCGCATCTAGCTTTAGCATAGATTATTTTTATTTTAACACTAGCAGCGGGTCTATCTGTTGTAAGGCAAGAGGAGGATATTATAATTGGGGTGAGTGGTATATTTGTTATGGTCATTTATGAAACATGGATGTTTTGATTTGTAATTGTTGTTTCTTTGATGGAATTCTCCAGCTACCTGTAAAATCATAATTATATATTTAATGAGAATTTAACTTTTTTTTTTTAAGTTCCAGAAAACCAGACTATTAATGTACCCAAAAGGAAAGTTAAAAATAAATAAATAAAATAAATATAAATCTTTCAGATTTATTCCTTTGTCTTTCAGGAGATTGGGATTTTGGAGTTACTCTTGTTGTAGAAGCAGATTCCTCCTAATTGATCAGTTCACCTGAACCTCTTTGGGAAGAGTCCCATGATGCAGGAATTATCTAAGTAAGCGTGGAAGCTAGACATGTGCGCTTCGTTCTGTTTTGATTCCAAATTCAGACGAATTCACCAAATTTGGAGATTCTAATCGATTTGAATTTCCGAATTACCCTAGCAACGAAACTAAACTAATCCGAATGCATTTGTAACAAATAAATCCGAATTAGTTTGGATTTATTAGTTACATTTGAATGGCCATGGACTAATCACAATTCAGTATAAAAATTTAATTTAGTGAGATTTAGTGAATCGATCCTAAATTCAAAAAATCCAAAATGAATTATTCCGCTGCGCACTTCTAGTGGAAGCTGAAGATTGTAAATTTTAATCTAGCTTTGGCTGCTTGTTTTAAAAAAAAGGAGACTCCTGTTCAAGTGGCTACTTTTATCTTTTGTGTCCAGGGCTGAAGAACATGGTATTGGGTGTCCCTGGTTTTGTCTCAGGGGTGAACTAGATCTTCATGCCAAAGAAAAAAGTTTTTTTTTTTCCTGTTTATTTTAGGCTTAAGAATTCTAGACTGTATTATAAGGGTACTTGGTCTTAAATTGGAAGCAATTTGTAGTAGGATCTATACCTGCACATCCTTATCCACTAGGGTTACCTTTGTTTGTTCTGGTTGGCATTTTTATTGACGGTAATCAGGGTTTAGGGGATCTTCATTATCCCTTATCAGGTTGTTATTTTAGTGCAGGTTTTTTACTTATGGTCTTTTAACTGTGCCCATATCCAGCTTAGAGGGTGTCTTTTCTAGGAGACATTAAGATTCTATCCTAATGTGTTTATTACTGGTGGATTCATGCAGAATTAACTTCAGAAGGTGTATGTCCTGGAATCCTGCTTCTTTTCCATCAGAAGCTCGCTGCATTTGCAACCATTTATTTTCTGTTTAGGTGTAATCAATGGTTAGAGATTATTTACATTTGGTTTAGCAGATTACTCTTTGTTTATTTGTTTTTTCTCATAGAGCATAATAAGTATGGTGTCCACTAGAGGCTAGGTACCAGTTTTTCGTTTTAGAACTTTGTGCGGTTCCTCAAGTTTTTCTTTAATCATGGTCCCTCTTGAAAGGGGGAAAAAAGTTTTATCGTAGTGCTTTTTTGTAGGCCTCTTAATTGGCGGTCAGACCTCTTATTTTAAGGTCTGTTTTTCCATTCGGATCTCAAGTCTCTGAACTTGATGGCATGGAAAATGATCTCTTGGTGCTTAGACATAGGGGTTTCTCTGATTATGTGATTGTAAGCCTGTAACTAAAAAAAATCTGGAAGGCTTTTAATTTCATGGTGTTTTAATCATGTTTTTTCCTGGTATTCCCAGGATTCTGCAGTTTTTTTGCAGGATGGTCTAGATAAGGGCATATCTGCCAGTTCTTTAAAGGGGCAGTTTTTCTGCTTTTTCAGTCTTGTTGGTGTTAAGGTATTGGTGGCTCCTCCTTTCTGAACCTATGCATAGACTCTTCATTTATTTTCCTTTTTGGAAAGTATCATTTCTTTTGGCTATTTCTTCTGCTATAAGAGTTTCTGACTTATCTGCTCTTTTTTGTGATCCTCCTTATCTGAGGTTTCATCAGGAAAACAGAATTTATGCTTACCTGATAAATTACTTTCTCCAACGGTGTGTCCGGTCCACGGCGTCATCCATTACTTGTGGGAAATGTTCTCCCCCACAGGGAAAGGCAAGGAGAGCACACAGCAAGAGCTGTCCATATAGCTCCCCCTCTGGCTCCGCCCCCCAGTCATTCGACCGACGGTTAGGAGAAAAAGGAGAAACTATAGGGTGCCGTGGTGACTGTAGTGTATAAAGAAATTTTTTTTCAACCTGATTAAAAAAAACAGGGTGGGCCGTGGACCGGACACACCGTTGGAGAAAGTAATTTATCAGGTAAGCATAAATTCTGTTTTCTCCAACATTGGTGTGTCCAGTCCACGGCGTCATCCATTACTTGTGGGAACCAATACCAAAGCTTTAGGACACGGATGAAGGGAGGGAGCAAATCAGGTTACCTAAACAGAAGGCACCACGGCTTGCAAAACCTTTCTCCCAAAAACAGCCTCCGAAGAAGCAAAAATATCAAATTTGTAGAATTTGGCAAAAGTGTGCAGAGAAGACCAAGTCGCTGCCTTACATATCTGGTCAACAGAAGCCTCGTTCTTATAGGCCCATGTGGAAGCCACAGCCCTAGTAGAGTGAGCTGTGATACGGTCAGGAGGCTGCCGTCCGGCAGTCTCATAAGCCAAGCGGATAATGCTTTTCAGCCAGAAAGAGAGAGAGGTAGCAGTAGCTTTTTGACCTCTCCTCTTACCAGAGTAAACGACAAACAAGGATGAGGTTTGTCTAAAATCTTTTGTTGCTTCTAAATAGAACTTTAAAGCACGAACAACATCTAAATTGTGTAATAAACGTTCCTTCTTTGAAACTGGATTCGGACACAAAGAAGGAACAACTATTTCCAGGTTGATGTTCTCGTTGGAAACAACTTTTGGAAGAAAACCAGGCTTAGTACGCAAAACAACCTTATCTGAATGGAACACCAGATAGGGTGGATCACACTGCAAAGCAGATAATTCAGAAACTCTTCTAGCAGAAGAAATAGCAACCAAAAACAGAACTTTCCAAGATAGTAACTTAATATCTATGGAATGTAAAGGTTCAAACGGAACCCCTTGAAGAACTGAAAGAACTAAATTTAGACTCCAAGGAGGAGTCATGGGTCTGTAAACAGGCTTGATTCTAACCAAAGCCTGAACAAAAGCTTGTACATCTGGCAAAGCTGCCAGTCGTTTGTGCAACAAGACGGATAATGCAGAAATCTGTCCTTTTAGAGAACTAACTGACAATCCTTTATCCAAACCTTCTTGGAGAAAGGAGAGAATCTTTGGAATTTGAATCTTACTCCAGGAGAATCCTTTGGATTCACACCAACAGATATATTTTTTCCATATTTTATGGTAAATCCTTCTAGTCACAGGTTTTCTGGCTTGGACCAGAGTATCAATCACAGAATTTGAAAACCTACGCTTGGATA
Source organism: Bombina bombina (assembly GCF_027579735.1). NCBI lineage: Eukaryota > Metazoa > Chordata > Amphibia > Anura > Bombinatoridae > Bombina > Bombina bombina. Next base: position 152,904,517 of record NC_069508.1, read on the forward strand.
AAATCAAGCGTTCAATTTCCAAGCAGTCAGCTGCAGAGAAACTAGATTGGGATGTTCGAATGGACCTTGTACTAGAAGGTCCTGTCTCAAAGGTAGCTTCCATGGTGGAGCCGATGACATATTCACCAGGTCTGCATACCAAGTCCTGCGTGGCCACGCAGGAGCTATCAGAATCACTGAGGCCTTCTCCTGTTTGATCCTGGCTATGAGCCTGGGGAGGAGAGGAAACGGTGGAAACACATATGCTAGGTTGAACGACCAAGGCGCCACTAATGCATCCACTAGAGTCGCCTTGGGATCCCTGGATCTGGACCCGTAGCAAGGAATCTTGAAGTTCTGACGGGACGCCATTAGATCCATGTCTGGAATGCCCCATAATTGGGTTATCTTAGGTATTGGAAAAGCGTCGTCGTGCACTGGGACCTCTAAAAATTTGTCCAATTTGCACAACTTCTCTGGTACTACCATGGAATCACAGTCATCCAGAGTAGCTAATACCTCCTTAAGCAAAGCGCAGAGATGTTCTAGCTTAAACTCAAATGCCACTAGATCAGGTTCTGCCTGTTGAGAAATTTTTCCTGAGTCTGAAATTTCACCCTCAGACAGCCCTTCCCTCACAGCCAATTCCGATTGATGTGAGGGTAAAATAGATAAGGCATCGTCAGCGTCTGATTGTTCATCCTTTTTATCTGTATTTAAAACTGAACAATCACGCTTTCTCTGAAAAACTGGCAGTTTGGATAAAAGATTTGCTATAGAATTATCCACTACTGCTGATAATTGTTGCATAGAAATAAGCACTGGCGCGCTAGGTGTCGCCTGCGCGGGCAAAGCTGGTGTAGACACAGAAGGAGAGGATGTAGAGCTATCCCCACTACCTTCATTAGATAAATCATCTTGGGCAACATTATGAAAAATAACAGAGCTGTCCTGATTTTGTTTGGACGCTATGGCGCAATTATCACAAACACTCGAAGGGGGAACCACATTTGTCTCTATACACACAGAACATAGGTTATCTGATGGAACAGACATGTTAAACAGATTTAGGCAGGCAAACAATGCAATAAAAACGATTTTAAACAAAAACGTTACTGTCTCTTTAAATAATAAAATGACACATTTATTTCTGAATGTTCAAAAAACTATGAAGGCAATATCCGATTTTTCTGAAATTTGGACCCCAGTGTCTTAATGCTTAGAAAGTATTGCACAGCAAATATGGAGACTCTAGCTCTTAAAACAAGCAAACCAGAGCTAATTGTTGGATTTAACCGTTTTTACACACCACAATCCCAGCTACAGCCTTGCTGCAGCTTTTTACCTTCCTTAGGGGTCACCATTCACAGAAAAACATAATTTATGCTTACCTGATAAATTCCTTTCTTCTGTAGTGTGATCAGTCCACGGGTCATCATTACTTCTGGGATATTACTCCTCCCCAACAGGAAGTGCAAGAGGATTCACCCAGCGGAGCTGCATATAGCTCCTCCCCTCTACGTCACTCCCAGTCATTCGACCAAGGACCAACGAGAAAGGAAAAGCCAAGGGTGAAGTGGTGACTGGAGTATAAATTAAAAAATATTTACCTGCCTTAAAAACAGGGCGGGCCGTGGACTGATCACACTACAGAAGAAAGGAATTTATCAGGTAAGCATAAATTATGTTTTCTTCTGTTAAGTGTGATCAGTCCACGGGTCATCATTACTTCTGGGATACCAATACCAAAGCAAAAGTACACGGATGACGGGAGGGATAGGCAGGCTCTTTATACAGAAGGAACCACTGCCTGAAGAACCTTTCTCCCAAAAATAGCCTCCGATGAAGCAAAAGTGTCAAATTTGTAAAATTTGGAAAAAGTATGAAGCGAAGACCAAGTTGCAGCCTTGCAAATCTGTTCAACAGAGGCCTCATTCTTGAAGGCCCAAGTGGAAGCCACAGCTCTAGTAGAATGAGCTGTAATTCTTTCAGGAGGCTGCTGTCCAGCAGTCTCATAAGCTAAACAAATTATGCTACGAAGCCAAAAAGAAAGAGAGGTAGCGGAAGCTTTTTGACCTCTCCTCTGCCCAGAGTAAATGACAAACAGAGAAGACGTTTGTCGAAATTCCTTAGTTGCCTGTAAGTAAAATTTTAGAGCACGGACCACATCCAGGTTGTGCAGTAGACGTTCCTTCTTTGAAGAAGGATTTGGGCATAAAGAAGAAACAACAATCTCTTGATTGATATTCCTGTTAGTAACTACCTTAGGTAAGAACCCAGGTTTAGTACGCAGGACTACCTTATCCGAATGAAAAATCAAATAAGGAGAATCACAATGTAAGGCTGATAATTCAGAGACTCTTCGAGCCGAGGAAATAGCCATTAAAAATAGAACTTTCCAAGATAACAACTTTATATCAATGGAATGAAGGGGTTCAAACGGAACGCCCTGTAAAACATTAAGAACAAGGTTTAAACTCCATGGTGGAGCAACAGTTTTAAACACAGGCTTAATCCTGGCCAAAGCCTGACAAAAAGCCTGGACGTCAGGAACTTCTGACAGACGTTTGTGTAACAGAATGGACAGAGCTGAGATCTGTCCCTTTAAAGAACTAGCAGATAAACCCTTTTCTAAACCTTCTTGTAGAAAAGACAATATCCTAGGAATCCTAACCTTACTCCAAGAGTAACCTTTGGATTCACACCAATATAGGTATTTACGCCATATCTTATGGTAAATCTTTCTGGTAACAGGTTTCCTAGCCTGTATTAAGGTATCAATAACTGACTCAGAAAACCCACGTCTTGATAAAATCAAGCGTTCAATTTCCAAGCAGTCAGCTTCAGAGAAGTTAGATTTTGATGTTTGAAGGGACCCTGTATCAGAAGGTCCTGTTTCAGAGGTAGAGACCAAGGTGGACAGGATGACATGTCCACCAGGTCTGCATACCAAGTCCTGCGTGGCCACGCAGGGGCTATTAGAATCACTGATGCTCTCTCTTGTTTGATTCTGGCAATCAATCGAGGAAGCAACGGGAAGGGTGGAAACACGTAAGCCATCCTGAAGTCCCAAGGTGCTGTCAGAGCATCTATCAGGACTGCTCCTGGATCCCTGGATCTGGACCCGTAACGAGGAAGCTTGGCGTTCTGTCGAGACGCCATGAGATCTATCTCTGGTTTGCCCCAACGTCGAAGTATTTGGGCAAAGACCTCCGGATGAAGTTCCCACTCCCCCGGGTGAAAAGTCTGACGACTTAAGAAATCCGCCTCCCAGTTCTCCACTCCCGGGATGTGGATTGCTGACAGGTGGCAAGAGTGAGACTCTGCCCAGCGAATTATCTTTGATACTTCCATCATAGCTAGGGAGCTTCTTGTCCCTCCCTGATGGTTGATGTAAGCTACAGTCGTGATGTTGTCCGACTGAAACCTGATGAACCCCCGAGTTGTCAACTGGGGCCAAGCCAGGAGGGCATTGAGAACTGCTCTCAATTCCAGAATGTTTATTGGCAGGAGACTCTCCTCCTGACTCCATTGTCCCTGAGCCTTCAGAGAATTCCAGACGGCACCCCAACCTAGAAGGCTGGCGTCTGTTGTTACAATTGTCCAGTCTGGTCTGCTGAATGGCATCCCCCTGGACAGATGTGGCCGAGAAAGCCACCATAGAAGAGAATTTCTGGTCTCTTGATCCAGATTCAGAGAAGGGGATAAGTCTGAGTAATCCCCATTCCACTGACTTAGCATGCACAGTTGCAGTGGTCTGAGGTGTAAGCGTGCAAAGGGTACTATGTCCATTGCCGCTACCATTAAGCCGATTACCTCCATGCATTGAGCCACTGACGGGTGTTGAATGGAATGAAGGGTGCGGCAAGCACTTTGAAGTCTTGTTAGCCTGTCCTCTGTCAGGTAAATCTTCATTTCTACAGAATCTATAAGAGTCCCCAGGAAGGGAACTCTTGTGAGTGGAACGAGTGAACTTTTCTTTTCGTTCACCTTCCATCCATGTGACCTTAGAAATGCCAGCACTAACTCTGTATGAGACTTGGCAGTTTGAAAGCTTGAAGCTTGTATCAGAATGTCGTCTAGGTATGGAGCTACCGAGATTCCCAGCGGTCTTAGTACCGCCAGAAGAGCACCCAGAACCTTTGTGAAGATTCTTGGAGCTGTAGCCAATCCGAATGGAAGAGCCACAAACTGGTAATGCCTGTCTAGGAAGGCAAACCTTAGGTACCGATAATGATCTTTGTGAATCGGTATGTGAAGGTAAGCATCTTTTAAACCTACAGTGGTCATGTACTGACCTTCTTGGATCATAGGTAAAATTGTCCGAATAGTCTCCATCTTGAACGATGGAACTCTTAGGAATTTGTTTAGGATCTTTAAGTCCAGGATTGGTCTGAAAGTTCCCTCTTTTTTGGGAACCACAAACAGATTTGAGTAAAACCCCTGTCCCTGTTCTGATCGTGGAACTGGATGGATTACTCCCATTAACAAGAGCTCTTGTACGCAGCGTAGAAACGCCTCTTTCTTTGTCTGGATTGTTGACAATCTTGACAGATGAAATCTCTCTCTTGGAGGAGAGTATTTGAAGTCCAGAAGGTATCCCTGAGATATTATCTCTAGCGCCCAGGGATCCTGAACATCTCTTGCCCAAGCCTGGGCGAAGAGAGAAAGTCTGCCCCCCACTAGATCCGATCCCGGATCGGGGGCCCTCAATTCATGCTGTTTTAGGGGCAGCAGCAGGTTTCCTAGTCTGCTTGCCCTTGTTCCAGGACTGGTTAGGTTTCCAGCCTTGTCTGTAGCGAGCAACAGCTCCTTCCTGTTTTGGTGCAGAGGAAGTTGATGCTGCTCCTGCTTTGAAATTACGAAAGGAACGAAAATTAGACTGTCTAGTCTTGGCTTTGGCTTTGTCCTGAGGCAGGGCATGGCCTTTACCTCCTGTAATGTCAGCGATAATCTCTTTCAACCCGGGCCCGAATAAGGTCTGCCCTTTGAAAGGTATATTAAGCAATTTAGACTTAGAAGTAACATCAGCTGACCAGGATTTTAGCCACAGCGCCCTGCGTGCCTGAATGGCGAATCCTGAATTCTTCGCCGTAAGTTTAGTAAGATGTACTACGGCCTCCGAAATGAATGAATTAGCTAGTTTAAGGACTCTAAGCCTGTCCGTAATGTCGTCCAGAGTAGCTGAACCAATGTTCTCTTCCAGAGACTCAATCCAGAATGCAGCTGCAGCCGTGATCGGCGCAATGCATGCAAGGGGTTGCAATATAAAACCTTGTTGAACAAACATTTTCTTAAGGTAACCCTCTAACTTTTTATCCATTGGATCTGAAAAAGCACAGCTATCCTCCACCGGGATAGTGGTACGCTTAGCTAAGGTAGAAACTGCTCCCTCCACCTTAGGGACCGTTTGCCATAAGTCCCTTGTGGTGGCGTCTATTGGAAACATTTTTCTAAATATCGGAGGGGGTGAGAACGGCACACCGGGTCTATCCCACTCCTTAGTAACAATTTCAGTAAGTCTCTTAGGTATAGGAAAAACCTCAGTACTCGACGGTACCGCAAAATATTTATCCAACCTACACATTTTCTCTGGTATTGCAACTGTGTTACAATCATTCAGAGCCGCTAACACCTCCCCTAGTAATACACGGAGGTTTTCCAGTTTAAATTTAAAATTTGAAATATCTGAATCCAGTCTGTTTGGATCAGAACCGTCACCCACAGAATGAAGTTCTCCGTCCTCATGTTCTGCCACCTGTGACGCAGTGTCTGACATGGCCCTAATATTATCAGCGCACTCTGTTCTCACCCCAGAGTGATCACGCTTACCTCTTAGTTCTGGTAATTTAGCCAAAACCTCAGTCATAACAGTAGCCATATCCTGTAATGTGATTTGTAATGGCCGCCCAGATGTACTCGGCGCTACAATATCACGCACCTCCCTCTGAGCGGGAGATGTGGGTACTGACACGTGAGGCGAGTTAGTCGGCATAACTCTCCCCTCGTTGTTTGGTGAAATTTGTTCAATTTGTACAGATTGATTTTTATTTAAAGTAGCATCAATACAGTTAGTACATAAATTTCTATTGGGCTCCACTTTGGCATTGCAACAAATGACACAGGTATCATCCTCTGAATCAGACATGTTTAACACACTAGCAAATAAACTTGCAACTTGGAAATACAATTCAATTAGAATAATATTAAAACGTACTGTGCCTTTAAGAAGCACAGAAGATCTATGACAGTTGAAAATTAATAAATTGAAACAGTTATAGCCTCAATCCTTGTAAACAACACAACTTTAGCAAAGGTTTAATCCCATTAGCAAAGATAACAAATTCTGAAAGCAGGAAACAAATTACAGAATAAACGTTTTTTATCTCAGTCAAACTATAATTCTCACAGCTCTGCTGAGAGAAATTACCTCCCTCAAAATAAGTTTTGAAGACCCCTGAGCTCTGTAGAGATGAACCGGATCATGCAGGGAATACAATGAGTTGCTGACTGAAATATTTGATGCATAGAAAAAGCGCCAAAAAACGGCCCCTCCCCCTCACACACAGCAGTGAGGGAGAACAGAAACTGTCAGAAAACAGATTAAGCAACTGCCAAGTGGAAAAATAGTGCCCAAACATTTATTCACTCAGTACCTCAGCAAATGAAAATGATTTTACATTCCAGCAAAAACGTTAAACATAATCTCTAGTTATTAAACAGCTTTATGTATTTCTTACAGTGTAATTCTAGTGAAGTACCATTCCCCAGAATACTGAAGTGTAAAGTATACATACATGACATTATATCGGTATGGCAGGATTTTCTCATCAATTCCATTGTCAGAAAATAAAAACTGCTACATACCTCTATGCAGATTCATCTGCCCGCTGTCCCCTGATCTGAAGTTTACCTCTCCTCAGATGGCCGAGAAACAGCAATATGATCTTAACTACTCCGGCTAAAATCATAACAAAAACTCTGGTAGATTCTTCTTCAAACTCTGCCAGAGAGATAATAACACACTCCGGTGCTATTTTAAAATAACAAACTTTTGATTGAAGATATAAAACTAAGTATAATCACCATAGTCCTCTCACACATCCTATCTAGTCGTTGGGTGCAAGAGAATGACTGGGAGTGACGTAGAGGGGAGGAGCTATATGCAGCTCTGCTGGGTGAATCCTCTTGCACTTCCTGTTGGGGAGGAGTAATATCCCAGAAGTAATGATGACCCGTGGACTGATCACACTTAACAGAAGAAAAAGCCTTTTGGAGTCACTTTCTGAACCACAGGACCCTCTCACATGAATCTGCATGCACTGCCTTGAAATTCAACTGCACAGCTGAAGTGCCAAAATGAGGCTTCCTCCCTCAGCACACTAGAGTGAAGGGGCCTTCCTGACTAGATTTAGGTGTCTAAAACAAGCCAGATCAATAAAAAACGTTCCCAAGTGTATGTGAGCTTATAAAATATTTCAAATGGTATAATATTGTAATAAAAAGCAATCGATTTAGCCCCTAACAGTGTCTACCAGCATAAAAAACAAAAAGGGGAATCTTTTTTGCTGAGGTGAAAGAAAAATGGCTTACCATTTCCCCTGAGGGGAAAAATGACTGTCATCTAGCATTAGCCTGTGTTGTTAGAAGGAGACTAGTCATACCTGAAGCAGATGAGTCTGCAAACTGTTACCCCCAACTGAAGTTCTCTTGTTTCAACAGTCCTGCGTGGTAACAGTAATGGATTTTAGTTACTTGTGCTAAAATCATAGCCCTCTTAAACAGAAATCTTCATCACTTTTCTGTTATAGAGTAAATAGTACAAGCCAGCACTATTTTAAAATAACAAACTCTTGATAGAAGAATAAAAAACTACAACTAACACCACAAACTCCTCGCCATCCCCGTGGTAGATGCTACTTGTTCAGAGCGGCAAGGAGAATGACTGGGGGGCGGAGCCAGAGGGGGAGCTATATGGACAGCTCTTGCTGTGTGCTCTCCTTGCCTTTCCCTGTGGGGGAGAACATTTCCCACAAGTAATGGATGACGCCGTGGACCGGACACACCAATGTTGGAGAAAAGGCTGTTTTTTTGGGGACTTCATTTTGATTTCTTTCCTAAGGTGCTTTCTTCAGACAACATTAGCTGACATATTGTTGTTTCTTCTTTGTGTCCTTTTTCTAGGTATGCTTCTGAGAAATCTTTACATTACTTGGATATTGTTTGGCTACTAGGATTTTAGACAAACTTTTAGTTTGTTCTTCTTTCTGATCCTAGGAAGGGTCAGAAGACTTCTGCTGTTTCTTTATCCTTTTTGTTAAAACCTTTGTTTTTCAAAGCTTTTTGGGAGGCAAGTCTGCCTCTGCTGCAGTGGATTTCTGCTCATTCTGATAGGTCAGTTGCAACTTCTTGGACTTTCAAGAATAAGGCTTTAGTTGATCTAAATTGCTAGGCAGCTATTTAGTCTTCTTTTTCTAAATTCTCCATTTTGAGGTCTCTGCTTCTTTTGAAGCAGCCTTGGTAGAAAGTTTCTTCAGGCAGTTGACTGTTTGATTTTTTGCCGTTTTGCCCTTTTTAGGTGCATATATATTAGTTAGTTTTTTCTTCAGCACATCCTTTTTCACCCTGCTCCTTTTATGGCTCTTATTCATTTTCCTTACCTCACTTGCTTGACTATTCGTTAGACTGGGGTATGTGTGAGGTGGGAGGGGTTTTATAGAGCTCTTGGGGTTTGGGATTATTTGCCACCTCCTAGTGGTAGAGAAGGGTTATTCCCATGAGTAATGGATTGTGAACTCTCACCACCATGAAATAAATTAATTTATCATGTAAGTATAAAACGTAAATTATGCTTACCTGATAATTTTCCTTTCTTCTGACGGGGAGAGTCCACAGCTGCATTCATTACTTTTGGGAAATACAGAACCTGGCCACCAGGAGGTGGCAAAGGCTTAAATACCTTCCCCACTTCCCTCATCCCCCAATCATTCTGCCAAGGTAACAAGGAACAGTAGGAGAAATATCAGGGTGAAAAAATGTGCCAGAACAAAAAATTAAGGCCGCCCCATGGAAAAAAATACGGTCGGGGAGCCTTGGACTCTCCCCGTCAAAAGAAAAGAAAATGATCAGGTAAGCATAATTTAAGTTTTTCTTCTTAAACAGGGAGAGTCCACAGCTGCATTCATTACTTTTGGGAAATCAACCCAAGCTTATAGAGGACACTGAATGCAAACGGGCGGGAACAAAAAGGCGGCCTATTCTGATGGCACGACCCGGACTCCCGATAAAAAAACTGCTTCAACCGAAGCAAAACAAAAGTATGGAAAGAGGACAAGGCAGCTGCCCATCAATGAGAACCATAACAATCCCAGTTAGAGATCACTCTAAATGCAGGACTCCACTGAGCACAAACCCCTCTGAGGAGACACAAATCCCGCTCACTAGAAGCACACAAACAAAAAACCTCTCCATGAAAAATGGTAAGGGACTCCCACATCACCTTCCCCCTAACTGAAAGAAGGGAAGAATCAGATAAGACGGTCCGAAAGAACCTCCAGAAAACAAAACCCTGTGATGAAAAGCAAAGAATGACTGGGGGATGAGGTATTTAAGCCTTTGGCTGGGGTGTCTTTGCCGCATCCTGGTAGCCAGGTTCTGTATTTCCCAAAAGTAATGAATGCAGCTGTGAACTCTCCCTGTTTAAGAAGAAAATTATGTTTTCTCAATATTTAATCAAGTAATATACATTTTTAAAAATACATGTACAAATTATTCTCAGGTTAATCTTTGCTCTGAATACATCATTCAAGTAATGATTTATTTAGTGTTTAATGACCCTTTATATTTTAAATCAACTGAAATAATTCCCAAGTCCTATACCTCTTTTGTAACGTCAGTAAAGTGTCATTGAGTCTGTAATTGACGTACGGATATTTCTTTCCTAAATGCATAATTTTGCACTTTGCAATGTTAAACCTTAGATTCCAAACTTTTCTCCAATCTTGTGCTATTACTTCTTATTTGGTCCAGAACATCAACTCTATAGAAAAATGTTGTATCATCTGCAAACAGACATACTTTCCCCTGTAGCCCTTTTCTGATACCACCGATAAATATGTTATATAAAACTGGCCCCAGAACTGACCCCTGAGGAAGACCACTATTAACTGTACCATCTACTCAATGCACTTAATTTACTAAGACAATCTGCTGACTATCCTTAATCCAGCATTTTACCCAGTTCACAATTTTTGAGTCTTAAAAAAGGAGATGTAGTTTATTAACTAGTTTGTTGTGTGTTTGCAAATGATTTGCTGAAATTTAGATATGCTACATCAACTGCTCCACCCTGATCTAATACTTACGTTACATAATTAAATAAATCAATTAGATTAGTCCGAAATGATCTCCATGAAGTAAAACCATGCTAATGTTGGTCCTCTAAATTGTTTCTTAAGTCATAATTATTTTTTAAGAGGGTTTCCATTAATTTCCTTACTACTGAAGTTAAACTGACTGGCCTGTAGTTACCAGATTCTTCCCTACTGTTTTTTTTATTAAGAGGTACTACATTCACTATTCTCTAATTATCTGGAATAACTCCTGTCAAAGGTGAATTATTGAAGAGATCAGTTAACAGGGCAGTTAGCACAAATCAAAGTTCCTTTGGATGAATATCAGAAACCATTGACTTTTTTACATTTATTTTTGATAATGCTAATAAAACATCATCTGTAAAAAGTGCTAAGCCCATTTCCGTTTTTGTAACATCACTTTATATAACATCACCTTACATAGATATATATAGATTTATATCTGTTTAATCTTTTGAGAAAACAGAAGTAATCATTGATACAGTCTGCAATTTGCCTATCTCCTACTATTCTACTATCAACTGTTTTCAATTTTACTATCCCAACCTTATTTTTTCTCCTTCCAATATATCTAAAGAAGGTTTTGACCCATATGTTACTGACTGTGCTATCTTCTCTTCCGCATGAGCTTTAACCTTCCTAATTAACTGCTTAGTCTTTTTTTATGGAGTCTCCATATTTGCATATCATCATATGACTGTCTGATTAGTATAAGCTATCTTTTTTTTCTTTACAGCATGTGCTACTTTGGAAAACCATATTGGTTTCCTCTTTCTTTTACAGACATGTCTATTACAGTGTGCTGTTGCCTCTAAAATTGCACCCTTCAAAAAATCCCACTGTTCTTGTGCTCCCATAATAAGAGTTTGCCCTTTTAAATAGTTGTTCAGGTAATCTCCTATGTATGAGGGGAAAAAAAAACCAATTTGAGCTTAACTGATAAATTATTTTCTTTAATGGTGGTGAGAGTCTGATATATTACTCCTGGGAATTACTCTTCTCTACCACTAGGAGGCAAAGATTCCCAAACCCCAAGAGCTATATAAAACCCACATGCACCTGACACATACCTCAATTTAACATAAAGCCAAAGCATAGTAAGATAAGAAAATGGAATAAGAGCCATAAAAGAAACAGGGGAAAAAAGGTGTGCCAACATGAAATTAACCATAGAAAATGTAGGGTGGGGTCTTGTGGACTCACCACCATTAAAGAAATCAATCAGGTTAGCATAAATTATGTTTCCTTTTATACAGGCGGTGAGAGTCCATTATCCATTACTTCTGGGAACTAATACCCAAGCTGTGGAGTACACAAGTAACAACATAAAGGGAGGCATTTAAAAACATATTTTTTACATTGAGAAATTAAATCCACAACCCAATATTTATTATTAATGCACTTACAAAATAAATCATACAGGCAAACAAAACCCTTCCTACTAAAGGCTGCCTCACAAGAAGCAAAAAAACATCAAAATGGTAGAATTTTGTAAAAGTATGCAAAGACCACCAAATGGCTACCTTGCAAATCTAGTCAACTGAAGCCTTATTCTTGAAGGCCCAAGAAGTGGCAAATGCATTAGTAGAATGAGCAGCAATGTGTTAGGGTGGAGGCTGACCTGCCTCCAAGAAAGCCTTGTGAATAAAAAGTTTCAACCAAGAAGCCAAAAAAAAAGCAGAAACTTTCTGTCCTTTTCTAGAACCAGAAAAGCAAATGAACAAACTAGAAGTTTGTCTAAAGTTCTTAGTAGTCCGTATAACTGCCTCATCCTGATAATGAATTACCTGGCTTAGAACATTCCCTAGAAATTATCGCCTAGATTTAGAGTTCTGCGTTAGCCGTCCAAACCAGCGTTAAGGGGTCCTAACGCTGGTTTTGGCCGCCCGCTGGTATTTAGAGTCTAACCTAACTTCAAGTATTAACCCCTAATCTGCCGACCGGACCTCGCCGCTACTCTAATAAATGTATTAACCCCTAAAGCTAAGTCTAACCCTAACCCTAACACCCCCCTAAGTTAAATTTAATTTTTATCTAACTAAATAAATTAAATCTTATTAAATAAATTAATCCTATTTAAAGCTAAATACTTACCTGTAAAATAAACCGTAATATAGCTACAATATAACGAATAATTATATTGTAGCTATTTTAGCATTTATATTTATTTTACAGGCAACTTTGTATTTATTTTAACTAGGTACAATAGCTATTAAATAGTTAATAACTATTTAATAGCTACCTAGTTAAAATAATTACAAAATTACCTGTAAAATAAATCCTAACATAAGTTACAATTAAACCTAACACTACACTATCAATAAATTAATTAACTAAACTATCTACAATTAAATCAACTAAACTAAATTACAAAAAAAAACCCCACTAAATAAAAAAAAATAAAAAAAAGATTACAAGAATGTTAAACTAATTACACCTACTCTAAGCCCCCTAAAAAAATAACAAAGCCCCCCAAAATAAAAAAATGCCCTACCCTATTCTAAAATAAAAAGTTAACAGCTCTTTTACCTTAGCAGCCCTTAAAAGGGCCTTTTGCGGGGCATGCCCCAAAGAAATCCGCTCTTTTGCCTGTAAAAAAACCCCATGCAATACCCCCCCAACATTACAACCCACCACCCACATACCCCTAATCTAACCCAAACACCCCTTAAAAAAAACTAACATTAAGCCCCTGAAGATCTCCCTACCTTATCTTCACCACGCCGGGTATCACCGATCCGTCCAGAAGAGGGTCCGAAGTCTTCATCCTATCCGGCAAGAAGAGGTCCAGAAGAGGGTCCAAAGTCTTCATCCTATCTGGCAAGAAGAGGACATCCGGACCGGTAGACATGTTCATCCAGGCGGCGTCTTCTATCTTCATAGATCGGAATAGCCAATAGAATGCGAGCTCAATCTGATTGGCTGATCCAATCGGATTGAACTTGAATCTGATTGGCTGATTCAATCAGCCAATCAGATTTTTCCTACCTTAATTCCGATTGGCTGATAGAATCCTATCAGCCAATCGGAATTCGAGGGATTCCATCTTGGATGACGTCACTTAAAGGAACCTTCATTCGTCGGGAGTCGCCAGAAGAAGAGGATGGATCCACGTCGGCTGCTTCAAGATGGTCCCGCTCCGTGCCGGATGGATGAAGATAGAAGACGCCGCCTGGATGAACATGTCTACCGGTCCGGATCTCCTCTTCTTGCCGGATAGGATGAAGAGTTCGGACCCTCTTCTGGACCTCTTCTTGCCGGATAGAATGAAGACTTCGGACCCTCTTCTGGAGGGATCGGTGATACCCGGCGTGGTGAAGATAAGGTAGGGAGATCTTCAGGGGCTTAGTGTTAGATTTTTTAAGGGGTGTTTGGGTTAGATCAGGGGTATGTGGGTGGTGGGTTGTAATGTTGGGGGGGGTATTGTATGTTTTTTTTTAAATGCAAAAGAGCTGTTTTCTTTGGGGCATGCCCCGCAAAAGGCCCCTTTAAGGGCTGGTAAGGTAAAAGAGCTGTTAACTTTTTATTTTAGAATAGGGTAGGGCATTTTTTTATTTTGGGGGGCTTTGTTATTTTTTTAGGGGGCTTAGAGTAGGTGTAATTAGTTTAAAATTCTTGTAATCTTTTTTTTTTTTTTTTTTTTTTTGTAATTTAGTTTAGTTGATTTAATTGTAGGTAATTGTAGGTAGTTTAGTTAATTAATTTATTGATATTGTAGCGTTAGGTTTAATTGTAACTTAGGTTAGGATTTATTTTACAGGTAATTTTGTAATTATTTTAACTAGGTAGCTATTAAATAGTTAATAACTATTTAATAGCTATTGTACCTGGTTAAAATAAATACAAAGTTGCCTGTAAAATAAATATAAATCCTAAAATAGCTACAATGTAATTATTCGTTATATTGTAGCTATATTAGGGTTTATTTTACAGGTAAGTATTTAGTTTTAAATAGGATTAATTTATTTAATAAGATTTATTTTATTTCGTTAGATTTAAATTAAATTTAACTTAGGGGGGTGTTAGACTTAGCTTTAGGGGTTAATACATTTATTAGAGTAGCGGCAAGGTCCGGTCAGCAGATTAGGGGTTAATACTTGAAGTTAGGTGTCGGCGATGTTAGGGAGGGCAGATTAGGGGTTAATTCTATTTATTATAGTGTTTGAGAGGCGGGTGTGCGGCGGTTTAGGGGTTATTACATTTATTATAGTAGCGGAGAGGTCCGGTCGGCAGATTAGGGGTTAATAAGTGTAGGTAAGGTAGCGGCGACGTTGGGGGGGGGGCAGATTAGGGGTTAATAAATATAATATAGGGGTCGGCGATGTTAGGGGCAGCAGATTAGGGGTACATAGCTATAATGTAGGTTGCGGCGATGTACGGAGCGGCAGATTAGGGGTTAATAATAAAATGCAGGGGTCAGCGATAGCGGGGGCGGCAGATTAGGGGTTAATAAGTGTAAGGTTAGGGGTGTTTAGACTCGGGGTACATGTTAGGGTGTGTTAGGAGCTGAACGCTGCTTTTTTGCAGGTGTTACTCTAAATACCAGCGTTGTTTAAAAGGTGCGGGGGAAAAAAAACACGAGTAGCTAACGCACCCCTTTGGCCGCAAAACTCTAAATCTAGCCGTATGTGAACAGGGAGAACCTGATGGAGCTTAACAACAGTCATAAAAAATCCTTGAATTTAAACGATTCCAAGGCTTATCATCAGAAACTTTAGGATCTTTAACCCATAAAGTAATTAAGATCTCTTTCAAACGAATATGTTAAATTTTAAGCAAAAAAAAAAAAGCAATATCAGGTTCAACATCAGTTGAAGATTCCTCATCACCAGAGGAAACTGCACCATCTGAAGACATAACAGTATCCCTGGCTTCAGGGCATATAGAACTAGTAGATGGTAAAATCTGAACTGATCTTTTATGCTTGTTTGAAGGTGGGAGAGGTGAAACATCATTAATATTCTCATGTAATGGACACATAGAAGGTGCATTAATACCCAAAGAAACAGCATTAGGTTAGTCTGATTGCAATAATAATCCTACATCGAGGAAGGATCTCTGGCAAAAACACCTAACGGCAAAACTAATACAAGCCTTGCTGTACTCGAGAATCGGGTAAAGATTGAAAGACCGCAAGTCTTAAGCATTTATCCCCAACCTCAATCTGTGGAAGTCCAGAAAACAGGTAAAGACACTGGTTAACTGTGGGACTGTGGAGAGGAGGATAACATATGGTTTAAATGCCTAACAAATTAGCACAAACTACTAGCTAAGCTTGCCTCTGCACAGTGGATAAAAGAGTATTAGGTGATATTGCATTAAAGGTGGTGTATGGATTATGAATCTATAATAAGTGGCTGCAAATACTTATAGAGTTGTATATAGTTAAGAAACATATGCGGTGTATTAATGTCACTCATCTCATGTTTTAAGAATTTGTTTTAGCTTATTGTGTGCACATTAGAGTTTTAAAAGTGACCGGTCACACATTTTTTATATTATCAATATTACAAATAAATGTTTATTTTATTATATAAATATATATTGTTAACTCCTTTTTTATATTGTGAGATTTTTTTCCTTTTCACTGGTCTGTATGTTTTGATGTATAGCGCTGTTCAAGATCCCTTTTTTTCTATGCACTAAACATGAGTCACATAAATTAGCCGGAGAAGGTTCCTCCGCTTTTTTTACAATAAGCACACATAATATTGGTAGAAAGGTGTTCACGGGACTCCGTTTCTTCAGTAGATTTAGGGACAGAATCAGACAGCTCCATTAAAGCATTTGACACTAAACACTATAACCCCCTTCAAAAGTTTTTGAGGAATGGAAATCACTTAACGCCTCCTAAGTAGCTTTAAAAAAAAACAAAAAAAAAAACACAGGTACAATGCGTGCTAAGCAGAACTGCAAAACAAAGCAGGAGACATTAACATCACAATGGTCAGATAACGCTCATCAGTATGAAGAAATGCGTGTGCCAACCCAATCCACTCCTCCAAAATAAGGCACTCCCAAGGAGAACCCCCTGGGACCTGGAACAGAGAAAAGAGCAATAGATCCGTAGGAATACCTGTCACAGCTCTCTTAGACTGTATCTACGTAGAGAGATCAAATTTTCAACATGTGGAACAGAGCCCACAGAGCAGCAGATGCTGCCCTTACAGAAATAAGCCACCTGATCCAACCTCCTACACACAAGGCAGGACAAAGACCTTCCAGAGAGAGGAAACCCCAGCTCATAAGGAAAACAAACTATACCCTCAAAAGGGAAGGGCACAGGTAAGAACAGCGTACATGTCCACAAGACATGAAGCCATAGTATGATCAAAACACAGACCGAATGAAAAATCATCCTGACACCACTGTTGACCCAACAGAGAAAAAACTCCCCATAGAGGAGCACATTCCGTCTGAACGACAAGTCAGGCCTTAAAGTTTATAACCAATACCGAAGGTGGATGTGAGCCCAAAGAGCAAGCCCCTATGTCGCAACATAGGGTCCCTGAAAAAAACTGGGTCGTCCCGAACCCGTCCACAGGATCATAAGTCTCCAGACATCCAAGAAGGATCCAAGAAAAGAACCCTGGACCCAGAATCATCCTAGAACGAACGACCCCCTCAGGGAACATAAGATACCACGCCTGAAGCAATCAGACCTCACAGGGGATGAGAACTGGGAAACCCGGAGAACGGGTACAGGACTCACTCGTAATTCCCAGACCAAAGGGAAGAGAACACCCTTAGCCGGATGTCAACACCGCCCCACAGCAAGGTAATAGGCCGCGACAAAGTCACGCAATTTATTTAGAGCCCAAAGGCCCCAAGGGCAACACTGAGGGAAATGAGAACGAGAACAGAGTCACCTGAAAGAGAGTAGAAAGAAAGGCTAGTCTCCATAATCCTTTCAGATTAACGTTCCAGAGGACCACATCCAATGGAGAAGAATGCAAAGCATCCCGAACCCAGGCAGAAAATCCCCTAAGCAAAAAGCTTGGAAAGAGAGACACCTATCGCCCCTGATATGGAGACGACTAACTCCCGAAGGAAGACAGAGCCTCACGGACTTCACTTCCTAATTAAGTGGTCAAAGACGCCAGAAAAAAAACAGATGAAGTCCAGAAAGTCTCGACCCAAAGATAGAGAACCTCTAAAAGGAACAAGTCCTAAAAGGACACTCCAAAGAGACCATAAAAAGCAAAACCGTAAGAACTTAGTTCATTTAGGTATGAAGGACCTAAATCCTCCAAGCGTCCAACCCACAACGGGAAGGAACACTCTAGTTCCCCAAAAAATTGGAAACGACTGAGCATGTCACCGCAGATCTCAACAGAGTCCTGGCCCACTAGATTGAAAGGCGAATGAGGACTGAACCAATCCCTCATGCCCCTAAGCAACCACGGACTATCAAGTCCTCATTGTGATCACTAGGCACCCTCACCGGACCAATCCGACATAAAAAGGTGCCACGTGTCTGAACTAGGTCTCAAAGACAGAAGGATTTGTACCCAATCAGGACCAGCCTGAAACCAAGGGCCCCAGCACTGTCAAGGCAACAGAGTCTCCCCCGATGATAGAGGGGATAAAGAACAGTCAGACAGACTGTTGTAAACAGTGTGACCACAAAATCGTGAGTATCAATTAATCACGTATCAAGTTCTCGAAGGAAACATCACCCACAACATGAGCTTTAGACCAAATAAAAAACATCCTCACTGGATGAAAATAAAAGATAAGGCAACCCGTAGGTTATCGCCCAGGCAGAACGACAGACCAGCAGGACCAGCCCAACAGGGGTCCGAGACTTCCAAGCTCAGAACTGGAAAAGGATACACAAATAACAAATAGACTATAAGAAGATTACTTCATCCCCTTATGTCTATGTATGCAAGCCAGTCGAAGAGTAAGACTGAGAATCCCCAGACCCATTAAGAGTGGGATCCTCCAGAAACACCACAAACGTGCCATAGTAGAACACGAAGGCGCGCCAGTCTATAATGAAAAGGCGCAACATACCTCCGCCAGGACAAAAGGAAACACCGGCCCCGAAGGTTGACCCCGAGGCCTCAGTCGCTCCCTCAGAAGGTTGATCTGGACCAGGCGATCCCACACCTGCCGAGCCCCGGTTAACGTAACACGGACAATATCGTAAGCACACTCCCAGGAGGTGCATATGCGCCCGCGCCAAAGATATGGCCATGCGGAACCGTGTTGTAACCTCTGGTGGGAACAGGCCACACTCCCTAGAAAGGATAAGTAGCGTTTGGGTTACCTGCATGCATGCAAGAGTTGGTGGTAGGGAACTCGTCTCATGAGAAATAGAATCCCCAGAGGCGGATGGCTTAGTGGGCACCTGATTCCCCGATCCCGAGGAACAGAGCACTCTAAAACATCATTCGGAACATAACTGATAGGCAAGTATCGCCTGGGCCACAAGAAGTAGAGTCTGAATCCGAGACCTCCGTCTACAAGAATCCTCCATAACTGGGACACTGCCACCTCCAGAGAACCAGACACCAGCGGACCAGGATTTCTCCGTCGCCACACAGTCAGGAAAGCAGAAATGGAGTCACAAGGTAAACCGTGCAGTCCATTCAAAAAGCGTGCCCGACCGAAAAGGCTGCGTCACTAGACATAGGCTGTTATGTTCCAAAATAGCCATGAGCCGAAGCAACACTACACAGTAGCAGACAGAATCACATAAACATGATTATAAACCCCCCCTGTTCAATAATCCCCCTCAGGAGATATTAACCCTTGATTCCTAGATACAAAAAGGATCCTCACTGAGACCCTATGTTAAAGTTATCCCCGAATGGATGTAACCCCTCTCGGATAAACAGTTGGATAAACAGTTGAAATTACAATACATCCATGATGAAAGTAAAATGAAACAATCTTACCGGTATCTACACCGTGGAACAGGAACACGGCCCTTCAAGTGTGACAGATAGTAGCGTCGCTTCTGCCATGGGCTGGAGAGAAAAAAGCAGGCAGCGAAACTCGTAAACGCTGATTGCTTGTGGAACGGTTAATAAGAGTCGGGATGGTTTTGCAGAAAGGCTCTCCCTGCATCTACAAACTTTAACTTTCACCCATGCGCTCACTGAGAGGCTAACAGGACTACTTAAAACTCCAGTTCCATGCCGAAGAAAACTACCCTCCATAAGAGACTATCAAAAACTTCTGACACTTTTCTGCCAACCTCCTGGGACAAAAGGCAAAAGAATGACTGGGGGATGAGGGAAGTGGGAGGAATATTTAAGCCTTTGGCTGAGGTGTCTTTGCCTCCTCTCCTGGTGGCCAAGTTCTGAATTTCCCAAAAGTAATGAGAATGCAGCTGTGGACTCTTTTCATTTCTGAAAAAATATATAGAAACAAGTGCCCATGACATAGCTATAGAGTATCTAAATGTTAATATATTAAACATGCCAATAGACACTCGTCCACTAGCAAACAAGCAGCAGACAGCCAAATCAGTACTGAAACATATCAGCAGAGGTTATAGAATAGGAGTATATTGTAGATCTATAAAGGGATGCAAAAGACAAGTCCCTCTCTGAAGAATCAAATGCACATCTTCATTCTTTAACCACATCCAGTGGAGGCAAAGTAAAGACTGAGGTATGTGTGAGGAGTTTTATAGGGCTCTTGAGGTTTGGAAATCTTTGCCTCCTCCTAATGGTAGAGAAGAGTAATTCCCAGGAGTTGTAATAGATCGTGGACTCTTACCACCTGTATGAAAGAAATTAGCCTTCCTGAAAGCTAAAATGTTTGCCTTCTAAAACACGTTAAGCCAACTTGTAGAAGTATGTAGCATGCAGACAGATTATGTCACACCTCAGTAGCACTCACATGATTGAACTACATTAACGCAGTGCAAACGCTGAGACCCTCATGTACTCTGAGTGGAGGATTTGGTGACCGGTGCATCAATGTTTTACTGTGTTAAAG
Source organism: Bombina bombina (assembly GCF_027579735.1). Lineage (NCBI taxonomy): Eukaryota > Metazoa > Chordata > Amphibia > Anura > Bombinatoridae > Bombina > Bombina bombina. The sequence continues at coordinate 152,924,826 of NC_069508.1, forward strand.
TGGAGAGCACTGATAACATACAGACTGTATATGACAAGCCTGATGATTTTATAATAATTGTGAGAGTAACTTTTTTTTTTATATATTAAAGGGACATTAAACACTAAAATGTTAGATAGAATGATACATTCAAAGAAAAGATTAGTCTGAGAATAATTTGTAGATGTATTTTTTATAGTTGCATTAGTTGTTTAAAACTTTACACTTATTTTGTCACTATTTAGTGTCTATAAAACAATGGGATCTGTCATGTTGTAACTTAGGTGGCTGTGGCCAATTAGGGACAGTTATAAATAGGTTACTAGAGTGTGCAGCCAACGACTGTTTGGAATATAACAGGGTTCTGCACTTCCCTTTATAACAGGAACTGAAAAGATTACAATTACATAATGGAATTACAGTAAAAGGGGACAAAATAAAGAATGTAAGTATATTGCAGAGTTTTTGTCATATCTACAATTCATTTTATATTACAATCTCAATGTGTTTAATGTCCCTTTAAGAGGCGCAATTCCTGTTTTCAATAAAACCTTGAATCAGAGATGTGCTGTCTTTATAAACTTAAATTCTGTCAAAGTGCATAAAACTGTCTGAAAATAATAGTATACCCTTTTGCCATATGACTTCCAAGTATGATGGACACGGAATAGCCATCAGACTCCAGAAAGATACGTAAAGACACTTACCTTACACACTGTCCATTTGTTACTATGGCAGCACTTTATTTTAGTAACTGGTCAAGCATATTCCAAGGACCTGCAAGGAGCATCACATTGTAGACTGGGAAATTGACAGATAAATGTACATTTTGTCAGAGGGGTCTGTGACATCACACTGGGAGTTGTCACCAGCCCAGCTAAACTGCTGTCTGTCGCTCGGGGACAGACACATCTTAAGGGGGCGCATGCTTTTTAGATTGTTTAGAGAACCACTAATCTTCTCTATTTATAAAAATCATGGCAACACCTCAAAATTCCTCTTTCTCCTTGGGGAGACAAAACTTTAACTAAAGTTAAATAGGAGGGAAAGCTAGGTGTGAGGAGCAAGGTCTGAAATTGTTAGGGGAGTTCTGCCTCTTCCAGCTAGGCAGGAACTTCTATCTCACAAGTGTTGGATCAGGAACTATCAGTATCTTAAGAAAAAGGAAAGTTATTCTTACCTGATAAATTTGTTACTTTTACGATACGATGAGTCCACGGATTTCATCCTTACTTGTGGGATATCGCCTCCTGGTTAGCAGGAGGAGGCAAAGAGCACTACAGCAGAGCTGTATATATAGCTCCTCCCTTCCCTCCCACTCGTCATTTGACCGAAGTTAGGAAGAGAAAGGAAAAGCCAAGGTGCAGAGGTGACTGAAGTTTAACAAAAATAAAAACCTGTCTTAGAAAAACAGGGTGGGCCGTGGACTCATCGTATCGTAAAAGAAACAAATTTATCAGGTAAGAATACATTTCCTTTTCTTTTACAAGGTACAATGAGTCCACAGATTTCATCCTTGTGGGATACAATACCAAAGCTATAGTACACGGATGAAACGGGAGGTACAAGACAGGGAACCTAAACAGAAGGCACCACTGCTTGAAGAACTTTCCTCAGACGAGGCAAAAGTATCAAATTTGGAAAATTTGGAAAAAGTGTGAAGAGAGGGCCAAGTTGCAGCTTTGCAAATCTGTTCAACAGAAGCATCATTTTTGAATGCCCATGAGGAAGCCACAGCTCTAGTAGAATGAGCCGGAATTCGTTCAGGAGGCTGCTGTCCAGCAGTCTCACATGCAAAACGGATGATACTCTTCAGCCAAAATGAGAGAGAGGTAGTCGTAGCTTTCTGACCCCTACGCTTCTCAGAAAACACAATAAACAGGGAAGACAACTGACGAAAATCCTTAGTGGCCTGTAAGTAAAACTTGAAAGCACGGACCACATCCAAATTATGTAACAACCGCTCCTTCTTAGAAGAAGGATTAGGACACAAGGAAGGAACAACAATTTCCTGATTAATATTTTTATTAGAAACAACCTTAGGAAGAAAACCAGGTTTGGTACGTAACACCACCTTATTGGAATGAAAAATAAGATAAGGAGAATCACATTGTAATGCCGAAAGCTCAGAAACTCTGCGAGCAGAAGAAACAGCAACCAAAAATAAGACTTTCCAAGATAAAAACTTAATATCAATGGAATGCATAGGTTCAAACGGAACCCCTTGAAGAACATTAAGAACTAAATTCAAACTCCAAGGAGGAGAAATTGGTCTAAACACATGCCTGATTCTAGTCAGAGCCTGACAAAAAAATTGGACATCTTGAACATCAGCCAGACGCTTGTGTAACAAAATAGACAAAGCAGAAATCTGTCCCTTTAAGGAACTTGCTGATAACCCTTTCTCCAATCCTTCTTGGAGACAAGACAAAATTCTTGGAATTCTAACCCTACTCCATGAGTAGCCCTTGGATTCGCACCAATAAAGATATTTACGCCATATCTTATGGTAAATCTTTCTAGTAACAGGCTTACATGCCTGAATCAAAGTATCAATGACCAAATCAGAAAACCCTCGCTTAGATAAAATCAAGCGTTCAATCTCCAAGCAGTTAGCTGCACAGAAACTAGATTCGGATGATGGAAGGGTCCCTGAACGAGAAGGTCTTTCCTCAATGAAAGCGTCCATGGCAGCTGAGATGACATGTCCACCAGATCGGCATACCAAGTCCTGCGAGGCCACGCAGGAGCGATGAGGATCACCGATGCCCTCTCCTGTTTGACTCGAGCAATCACCCGGGGAAGGAGAGCAAATGGAGGAAACACATAAGCTAGGCTGAACGACCAAGGCACTGCCAAGGCATCTATCAGCTCGGCCTGGGGATCCCAGGACCTGGACCCGTATCTCGGAAGATTGGCATTCTGACGAGATGCCATAAGATCCAACTCCGGCCTGCCTCATCTGAGAATCAGGTTGGCAAATACGTCCGTGTGGAGTTCCCATTCCCCCGGATGAAAAGTGTGTCTGCTCAGACAATTCGCTTCCCAGTTTTCCACGCCTGGGATGTGGATCGCCGACAGATAACAAGAGTGAGCCTCTGCCCACTGAATTATCTTGGCTACTTCTGTCATCGATAAGGAACTCCTTGTTCCGCCCTGATGAATGATGTAAGCTACAGTCGTAATGTTGTCCGACTGGAATCTGATGAATTTGGCCGAAGCCAACTGAGGCCAAGCCTGAAGCGCATTGAATATTGCTCTCAACTCCAGAATATTGATGGGAAGTAGAGACTCCATTCAAGTCCATACACCCTGAGCCCTCAGGGAGTTTCAGACTGCTCCCCATCCTATCAGGCTGGCGTCTGTTGTCAGTATCACCCACGAGGGTCTGCGGAAGCATGTCCCCTGGGATAGATGATCCAGCGACAACCACCATAGGAGAGAGTCCCTTGTCTCCTGATCTAGAGTTATTTGAGGAGACAAATTTGTATAATCTCCATTCCACTGTCTGAGCATGCTCAGTTGCAGAGATGAAAACGAGCAAACGGAATGATGTCCATTGCCGCTACCATCAATCCAACTGCCTCCATGCACTGAGCCACTGACGGCCGAGGAATCGTCTGAAGGGTTCGGCATGTATTCAGAATCTTTAACTTTCTGACTTCTGTCAAAAAGATTTTCATGGATAGAGAGTCAATTAGAGTTCCCAAGAAAGGAACCCTTGTCTGTGGAACTAGCTAACTCTTTTCCAGATTCACTTTCCACCCACGAGTCCTTAGAAAGGACAGAACAATGTCGGTATGAGACTTTGTCAGCTGGTAAGACGCCTGGATCAGAATATTGTCCAGATAAGGCGCCACTGCAATCTCCCGCGGTCTTAGAACCGCCAACAGAGACCCCAGAACCTTTGTGAAAATTCTGGGTGCCGTGGCCAGATCGAAAGGAAGGGCAACGAACTGAAAATGCTTGTCCAGAAAGGCAAACCTCAGGAACTTGTAATGATCTCTGTGGATAGGAATATGAAGATATGCATCCTTTAGATCCACGGTAGTCATAAATTGACCCTCCTGGATCAACGGAAGAATAGTCTGAATAGTTTCCATCTTGAAGGATGGAACTCTGAGGAACTTGTTTAGACTTCTGAGGTCTAAAATAGGTCGGAACGTTCCCTCTTTTTTGGGAACTACACAGAGATTTGAATAAAACCCCTCTCCCTGTATTGGAATGGGACAGATTACTCCCATGGAAGAGAGGTCTCCTACACAACGTAAGAACGCCTCTCTCTATCTGGTCTGCAGATAATCGAGAAAGAAGAAACCTTCCTCTGGGAGAAGTGTTCCTGAACTCCAACTGATATCCCTGGGACACAATTTCCAGTGTCCAGGGATCCTGAACATCTCTTAAACAGGCCTGGACGAAGAGAGAGAGAGTCTGCCCCTCACAAGATCCGGTCCCGGATCGGGGGCCGACCCTTCATGCTGACTTGGTAGCAGCAGCTGGCTTCTTGGATTGTTTACCCTTGTTCCAAGACTGGTTGGGTCTCCAAGTGGGCTTGGTTTGTGAATAATTCCCTTCCTGTTTAGCGGAATAGGAAGAGGGAACTCCCTTGAAATTTCGAAAGGAACGAAAATTACTTTGTCGCCCTCTCTGTTTGGATTTTTTATCCTGAGGGAGATGACCTTTGCCTCCGGTTATGTCAGATCAGAAATAATTTCCTTCAAGTCAGGCCCAAACAGAGTTTTCCTTTGTAAGGGATAGCCAAAAGCTCAGACTTGGATGACACATCCGCAGACCAAGACTTCAACCATAAAGCCCTGCGTGCTAAGTTGGCAAAGCCTGAACTCTTAGCCACCAATTTAGTGATCTGCAGAGAAGCATCCGTAATAAACAAATTAGCTAACTTAAGCGCTTTAATACGATCCTGTATCTCTTCCAAAGGAGTCTCCATTTTAAGAGACTCTTCCAGAGCATCAAACCAATAAGCGGCTGCAGTGGTAACTGTAACAATACAGGCCGCCGGCTGCAAAAGGAATCCCTGGTGAATGTACATCTTCTTAAGGAGACCCTCCAACTTCTTATCCATAGGGTCCTTAAAAGCACAACTATCCTCGATAGGAATAGTAGTCCGTTTAGCCAGGGTAGAAATGGCTCCCTCTACTTTAGGGACCGTCTGCCAAGAATCCCTAATAGAGTCTGCTATAGGATACATCTCTTTAAATATAGGCGAAGGAGAGGGAATGCCTGGTCTCTCCCATTCCTTCGCAATAATCTCTGAAGTCCTCTTAGGGACAGGAAAGACAGTAAGAAGTAAGAAGAAGATATCTGTCCAATTTACTCAATTACTCCGGCGGAACTACTATTGAGTGACAGTCATCCAGAGTAACTAACACCTCCCTCAGTAATAAACGGAGGTGTTAAAGTTTAAACCTGAAGGAAACCACATCAGGATCAGTTGAGGGCAAGGCACTCCCTGACTCAGAAAGCTCACCCTCAGAGAGTACCTCCGTACACTCCAATTCAGACCCCCGGGAGGGTACATCCGCAATCACCATCATAGAATCAGAGGCAGAATTGGCTACAGTTATCCCTTCTTGTACGCTTGCTGTGCGATATGGGAAAATTGGATAACGCATCAGAAAGCGTAGAGGACATAACTGCGGCAATGTCTTTTAAAGTAAACGCTGCACACTGGTAAAATACCTGGCACCGCTTGCGCAGACGGTATGGGCTGTGACGCGTGGGGAGAAAGCTGCGGCATACCTTGCATCTCATCAGTAGAGTCTTAAGAAGCATCCGCCGTAGATAAAGGTGTATCAAATTTTTTTTTATCTTTATAACATAAGGCCCTCTCACAACATGAGGGACAGAAAGGAACTGGAGGTTCCACAGTGGCATCCAAGCACATAGAACATGCTACAGTCTGGACCGCATCTGAATCCAAACTAACAGAGAACAGAAAAATATTATGGTATTGACTCTGTTAATAGTATGAATTTACAACTTTATGGCCAAACTAAAATGAATGTAGTTAAATATCTGTCAGTATAATTGTGTCCTGACTAGATACCGTCTCTTTAAAATTCAAAATGACAAAACATAATTTATGCTTACCTGATAAATTTATTTCTTTTGTGATGTATCGAGTCCACGGATTCATCCTTACTTGTGGGATATTCTCCTTCCCAACAGGAAGTGGCAAAGAGAGCACCCACAGCAGAGCTGTCTATATAGCTACCCCCTTAGCTCCACCCCCAGTCACTCGACCGAAGGCTAGGAAGAAAAAGGAGAAACTATAGGGTGCAGTGGTGACTGAAAGTTTATAAAAATATATATGCCTGTCTTAAAAAACAGGGCGGGCCGTGGACTCGATACATCACAAGAGAAATAAATTTATCAGGTAAGCATAAATTATGTTTTCTCTTGTAAGATGTATCGAGTCCACGGATTCATCCTTACTTGTGGGATACCAATACCAAAGCTTTAGGACACGGATGAAGGGAGGGACAAGACAAGGACCTTAAACGGAAGGCACCACTGCTTGTAGAACCTTTCTCCCAAAAATAGCCTCCGAAGAAGCAAAAGTATCGAATTTGTAAAATTTGGAAAAAATATGAAGCGAAGACCAAGTCGCCGCCTTACAAATCTGTTCAACAGAAGCCTCATTTTTAAAAGCCCATGTGGAAGCCACAGCTCTAGAAGAATGAGCAGTAATTCTTTCAGGAGGCTGTTGTCCAGCAGTCTCAAAGGCCAAACGGATTATGCTTTTCAGCCAAAAGGAAAGAGAGGTAGCCGTAGCCTTTTGACCTCTTCGTTTACCAGAATAAACAACAAACAATGAAGATGTTTGACGGAAATCTTTAGTTGCTTGTAAGTAGAACTTTAAAGCGCGAACCACATCAAGATTGTGTAACAGATGTTCCTTCTTTGATGAAGGATTAGGACACAGAGAAGGAACAACAATCTCTTGATTGATATTCTTATTAGAAACAACCTTAGGAAAAAACCCAGGTTTGGTAAGCAAAAACCACCTTATCTGCATGGAAAACAAGGTAAGGGGAATCACATTGTAAAGCAGATAGCTCAGAAACTCTTCGAGCCGAAGAGATAGCTACTAAAAACAAAACTTTCCAAGATAGAAGCTTAATATCAATGGAATGTATAGGTTCAAACGGAACCCCTTGAACTTTAAGAACTAAGTTTAGGCTCCATGGCGGAGCAACAGGTTTAAATACAGGCTTGATTCTGACCAAAGCCTGACTAAATGCTTGAACGTCTGGGACATCTGCCAGACGTTTGTGTAGTAGAATAGACAAAGCAAATATTTGTCCTTTTAGGGAACTAGCAGATAATCCCTTCTCCAAACCTTCTTGGAGAAAAGACAATATTCTAGGAATCCTAATCTTACTCCACGAGTAACCTTTGGATTCACACCAATAAAGATATTTGCGCCAAATCTTATGATAGATCTTCCTGGTGACAGGCTTTCTAGCCTGAATCAGGGTATCAATGACCGACTCAGAGAAACCATGCTTTGATAGAATCAGGCATTCAATCTCCAAGCAGTCAGACGCAGAGAAATTAGATTTGGATGCGTGAACGGACCTTGGATTAGAAGGTCCCGCCTCATTGGCAGAGTCCACGGTGGAACCGAGGACATGTCCACTAGGTCTGTATACCAAATCCTCCGTGGCCACGCAGGTGCTATCAGAATTACCTAAGCTCTCTCCTGCTCGATTCTGGCAACCAGACGTGGGAGGAGAGGAAACTGTGGAAATACATAGGCCAGATTGAAGGACCAAGGCACTGCTAGAGCATCTATCAGTACCGCCTTGGGATCCCGGGACCTGGACCCGTAACGAGGAAGTTTGGCATTCTGACGAGACGCCATCAGATCCAATTCTGGTGTGCCCCATAGCTGAATCAGCTGGGCAAATAACTCCGGATGGAGTTGCCACTCCCCCGGATGAAAAGTCTGATGACTTAGAAAATCCGCCTCCCAGTTCTCTACCCCTGGGATGTGGATTGCTGAGAGATGGCAAGAGTGATCCTCTGCCCACCGGATTATTTTGGTTACCTCCATCATCGCTAGAGGACTCCTTGTTCCTCCTTGATGATTGATATAAGCTACAGTCGTGATGTTGTCCGACTGAAATCTGATGAATTTGGCGCATGCTTTTTAGATTGTTTAGAGAACCACCAATCTTCTCTATTTATAAAAATCACGGCAACACCTCAAAATTCCTCTTTCTCCTTGGGGAGACAAAACTTTAACTAAAGTTAAATAGGAGGGAAAGCTAGGTGTGAGGAGCAAGGTCTGAAATTGTTAGGGGAGTTCTGCCTCTTCCAGCTAGGCAGGAACTTCTATCTCACAAGTGTTGGATCAGGAACTATCAGTATCTTAAGAAAAAGGAAAGTTATTCTTACCTGATAAATTTGTTACTTTTACGATACAATGAGTCCACGGATTTCATCCTTACTTGTGGGATATCGCCTCCTGGTAAGCAGGAGGAGGCAAAGAGCACTACAGCAGAGCTGTATATATAGCTCCTCCCTTCCCTCCCACTCGTCATTTGACCGAAGTTAGGAAGAGAAAGGAAAAGCCAAGGTGCAGAGGTGACTGAAGTTTAACAAAAATAAAAACCTGTCTTAGAAAAACAGGGTGGGCCGTGGACTCATCGTATCGTAAAAGAAACAAATTTATCAGGTAAGAATACATTTCCTTTTCTTTTACAAGGTACAATGAGTCCACAGATTTCATCCTTGTGGGATACAATACCAAAGCTATAGTACACGGATGAAACGGGAGGTACAAGACAGGGAACCTAAACAGAAGGCACCACTGCTTGAAGAACTTTCCTCAGACGAGGCAAAAGTATCAAATTTGGAAAATTTGGAAAAAGTGTGAAGAGACGGCCAAGTTGCAGCTTTGCAAATCTGTTCAACAGAAGCATCATTTTTGAATGCCCATGAGGAAGCCACAGCTCTAGTAGAATGAGCCGGAATTCGTTCAGGAGGCTGCTGTCCAGCAGTCTCACATGCAAAACGGATGATACTCTTCAGCCAAAATGAGAGAGAGGTAGTCGTAGCTTTCTGACCCCTACGCTTCTCAGAAAACACAATAAACAGGGAAGACAACTGACGAAAATCCTTAGTGGCCTGTAAGTAAAACTTGAAAGCACGGACCACATCCAAATTATGTAACAACCGCTCCTTCTTAGAAGAAGGATTAGGACACAAGGAAGGAACAACAATTTCCTGATTAATATTTTTATTAGAAACAACCTTAGGAAGAAAACCAGGTTTGGTACGTAACACCACCTTATTGGAATGAAAAATAAGATAAGGAGAATCACATTGTAATGCCGAAAGCTCAGAAACTCTGCGAGCAGAAGAAACAGCAACCAAAAATAAAACTTTCCAAGATAAAAACTTAATATCAATGGAATGCATAGGTTCAAACGGAACTCCTTGAAGAACATTAAGAACTAAATTCAAACTCCAAGGAGGAGAAATTGGTCTAAACACATGCCTGATTCTAGTCAGAGCCTGACAAAAAAAATTGGACATCTTGAACATCAGCCAGACGCTTGTGTAACAAAATAGACAAAGCAGAAATCTGTCCCTTTAAGGAACTTGCTGATAACCCTTTCTCCAATCCTTCTTGGAGACAAGACAAAATTCTTGGAATTCTAACCCTACTCCATGAGTAGCCCTTGGATTCGCACCAATAAAGATATTTACGCCATATCTTATGGTAAATCTTTCTAGTAACAGGCTTACATGCCTGAATCAAAGTATCAATGACCAAATCAGAAAACCCTCGCTTAGATAAAATCAAGCGTTCAATCTCCAAGCAGTTAGCTGCACAGAAACTAGATTCAGATGATGGAAGGGTCCCTGAACGAGAAGGTATTTCCTCAATGAAAGCGTCCATGGCAGCTGAGATGACATGTCCACCAGATCGGCATACCAAGTCATGCGAGGCCACGCAGGAGCGATGAGGATCACCGATGCCCTCTCCTGTTTGACTCGAGCAATCACCCGGGGAAGGAGAGCAAATGGAGGAAACACATAAGCTAGGCTGAACGACCAAGGCACTGCCAAGGCATCTATCAGCTCGGCCTGGGGATCCCAGGACCTGGACCCGTATCTCGGAAGATTGGCATTCTGACGAGATGCCATAAGATCCAACTCTGGCCTGCCTCATCTGAGAATCAGGTTGGCAAATACCTCCGTGTGGAGTTCCCATTCCCCCGGATGAAAAGTGTGTCTGCTCAGACAATTCGCTTCCCAGTTTTCCACGCCTGGGATGTGGATCGCCGACAGATAACAAGAGTGAGCCTCTGCCCACTGAATTATCTTGGCTACTTCTGTCATCGATAAGGAACTCCTTGTTCCGCCCTGATGAATGATGTAAGCTACAGTCGTAATGTTGTCCGACTGGAATCTGATGAAATTGGCCGAAGCCAACTGAGGCCAAGCCTGAAGCGCATTGAATATTGCTCTCAACTCCAGAATATTGATGGGAAGTAGAGACTCCATTCAAGTCCATACACCCTGAGCCCTCAGGGAGTTTCAGACTGCTCCCCATCCTATCAGGCTGGCGTCCGTTGTCAGTATCACCCACGAGGGTCTGCGGAAGCATGTCCCCTGGGATAGATGATCCAGCGACAACCACCATAGGAGAGAGTCCCTTGTCTCCTGATCTAGAGTTATTTGAGGAGACAAATTTGTATAATCTCCATTCCACTGTCTGAGCATGCTCAGTTGCAGAGATGAAAACGAGCAAACGGAATGATGTCCATTGCCGCTACCATCAATCCAACTGCCTCCATGCACTGAGCCACTGACGGCCGAGGAATCGTCTGAAGGGTTCGGCATGTATTCAGAATCTTTAACTTTCTGACTTCTGTCAAAAAGATTTTCATGGATAGAGAGTCAATTAGAGTTCCCAAGAAAGGAACCCTTGTCTGTGGAACTAGCTAACTCTTTTCCAGATTCACTTTCCACCCACGAGTCCTTAGAAAGGACAGAACAATGTCGGTATGAGACTTTGTCAGCTGGTAAGACGCCTGGATCAGAATATTGTCCAGATAAGGCGCCACTGCAATCTCCCGCGGTCTTAGAACCGCCAACAGAGACCCCAGAACCTTTGTCTATCAAGACTTTAATATTCTGTTTGAAGTGACAAGTTATTTTAGCTACCCTCCGAAAGAAAGAGGACTGCATTCTGAAGGGCTACGTGCCTAAGCCAAGCCTGTTACAAGCTGCACATCAGAATCCTTCCAGCTACCTACGGAAAGCAAGGGGACTGTACTGTGAAAGGCTGTGTGCCTCAGCTAAGCTGGTTTTAAGTTACACATTGAGATCCTTTTGCTACAAGGTCTCCAGGAGAAATTTGGATACACTACGAGCCTGCGTGCAATCCTGCACTAACGAGCGGGGTCCAACTTCTACAATATAGCGGCCGCTATAGTTCATCTGCCAAGTTATTCTGACGAATAGAATTTCTCTACAGAGATGACGCCCTCTGATCAGTGACGTCACAGAATACACATACGCCTCACGAAGGTGATTGTAATACACGGACGGTATCCTTGAAGGTAACAACGGGTTTATCCCCACCCGGTTTTTGATCCTCTCTTTGTTTCATCTGTGGACTTTGAGTTACTATGTCGACTTCCTCTACCCATTATTGTAATAAGGTTCATATTGGCAACAGTAGTCATTTGTTTTAGTCTTGTTTTATGCTTCAACATATCGGAGACGTCCGATTTTAATATCTTTTTATTGTTATCTTTGCTGGATTTATAACTATATGTTTATTTAATTAAATTTTATTTACAACACAAGTTATTTTACTTATTTATTTTGCACAGCAACCTAATTTTTATTTTAGCACCTTTAGCTTTTACTAGCGCTTCTCCTGTTTTTTCATTCTTTGGCCTATCTTTTTTTCCCTAAGTTTGAGGGACTTTAGGGTTGGAGCAGCTTGGTGCCTCTTGCGCACACTTTAACACATTTACATACACCTGTTCTTTAGTCCCTTGTTAGTGTTGCAGCAGAGTTTTCTTCTTTTAAATATGGAAGATATTTTTGAATTTAGGGAAAGCTTCTACAAAACCATGTCTGGATATAAGGAAGGGGATACTGTCATATACTCAGACTTTGAAAATCTAGATGATATTATGAATAAATTAGAAAAATTGCTCACTAGGGAATTAAAACAAAAAACTGAAATTTTGTTTCTAAATAAATACACACTTAAAGGGCTAGTACCGAAAGGGCTAGTACTCAATAAAGAATGTGCATTCCCCTTAAAAGAAACATTCCAATTAGAATGGGAAGGCGTCCTCAATAAGGCCTCCTTGGATTTAATAGATATCCTTAAGAGATCTAGAAAGGACACCCTCCAAGATTTAGAAAAAGAAATTTTGGAAATAAAAGATAGACTTAAGGAAGAAAAAACTAAAGAATACATAGAGAAACAAAAAGTAATGATTGAAAGACTAAATAGCTTGAGTAAAGATCTCTTGAAAACGAAATGGAAGAAACTAGACAGGGATACAGTTAAACCGCAGACAGAACAAAATGAAAATGAAGAGATGGATTTAACTACATCTCAAAATGATTGGACAACAGTTAGTTATAAAAAGAAAGAGAAAAGGAATTATCCCAATCAGAGAGACCGTGACTATAGGGATAGGAATACAAATCACTCATGGAGACCAGACACATACAACAGACAAAATAATGGTTATTATTATAATACTTATAGACGTATTGATAATCGGACAAATAACTTTAGAGATGAGAACTACTATTATGATAATAGGCAAACAATGTATAACACAAATAGGGATTGGGAATATAATCATGACAGAAAGAAAACAGGGTACAATGCAAACAGATATTGGGAAAATAGTAATAGATGGAAGACACCTGTGAGGAACAATTACAGACAGACATATCAGCATTCTGAGACCCCTAAAACTAGAGATAATAAAACTCATTTTTTAGGGCAAAGCCCTCTAAGGGAGGGCTCATCCAGAAATCTGCAAAAAGAAAATCTGGAAAATGTTTGGGTGAACAGAAAAAGACCCCTAGAGGATCAAGAGGGAGAGGAACGAGTAAAAGAGGCAAAGAGAACAAAGTAGATAGAAATGGGGTGTTTAACATCAGTAGTATTCAGCTAAAAGAAGATGAAACAAGAATTTTGAGTCATGGACTATCATTTGCACCTAGCTCTAAAATGAACAAGTTTAATACACATGTACATGTAAAAAAATTCATAAGAAATTTAACGCTTAAACGTTATTTTCTGAAAGATCCATTAGACAGGACTAAGGAAATTGAAGTAAAACAAGAAAAATTTACCCATACAAATTTAAAAAATAAATCCACATTTAACCCCACTTTCTGTAAAGGGAGTAATTTGGAAACATTTGAGTTAATGGTACTTAGGGATCTTAAAAAAAGTAAACCTTCACAATATATGAAATCTAACATGAGCAAACAAGACTTATTAATCTTGGATAGTTTAAAGAGGAATGGTGACGTGACCATAAAGCCCGCCGACAAGGGCGGCGGAATTGTAGTCATAGACACCAAATACTATAAATCTGAAGCCCTAAGATTACTTAACGATAAAAAAACCTATAAAAAATTAGAACTTAATCCTACGAATAAATTTGCAGCCAATCTGAAAAAGATTATTATAGAAGGTAAAAATTTGGGAATTCTAAATAATAAGGAGGTGGATTTCCTGGACCCTAAATTCCCTAGGGTCCCGGTTTTCTATTTCCTTCCAAAGATCCACAAGGACCTTAATAACCCCCCCAGAAGGCCGATCATCTCTGGAGTGGGTTCTTTATCATCCAATCTCTCACAGTATGTGGATGTATTCTTGCAGAAATATGTCAGGCAACTGAACTCGTATTTAAGGGATTCAACCCAGGTTTTAAATATCCTTGATACAATTAAATGGGAGAAAGATTGGTTTTTAGTCACTTGTGACATCACCTCATTGTATACGGTGATTGACCATCATCAAGGTCTATCAGCTGTAAAAAAAGTATCTAGATGCAGACCCTGAGATTAAATTAGAACAAAATAATTTTCTGCTAAAAAGTATAGCTTTTATATTAAACAATAATTATTTTTCGTTTGATAGAAATTTCTATCTCCAAGTCGAAGGGACTGCCATGGGCACGAGGTTTGCACCAAGTTATGCCAATTTATTTGTAGGCCACTGGGAAGAGAACTTCTTCAGGGAAAGTGGCTTTGGTGCAAACCTCGTGCTCTATGGCAGATATATAGACGATATGCTGATGATCTGGAGAGGTTCTGAAATAGAGCTAAACAACATGTTAACGAATATGAACATCAACGATAAAGGCCTTAAATTTACATTTAACTATAGTCAAGAAAAGGTCATGTTTCTTGATCTAGAAATTATGGTGATAAATAACACTATTGAGACAAAAACACATTTCAAGGATGTAGACTCCAACAGCTTTATACACTCAGACAGCTGTCACCTCCAACAATGGAAGGCAAATATACCTGTAGGTCAGGCCCTAAGGATACGTAAGAACTGCTCCAGACTAATGGACTTTGAGGAACAAATAGGGACACTTATGGAGAAATTTAAGGATAGGCGCTATGACGAGGAGTTGGTCCAAAATGCTACTAGTAGAGCCAGATTATCTGATAGGAAAACACTTCTTACTTATAAACAAAAAACCATTATAAATGAAAAAGATATTATTGACACACCATTCATCACCGATTATAGTAATGATCATGGTACTATAAGAAAAATTCTTAATAAACATTGGCATATTCTACAAGCTGACCCTGTTATAGGAAAAAATCTGACTGATAGACCTAAATTAGTTTTCAGAAAATCAAGAAACTTGAAACAGATACTAGTACCTAGCACTTTTAAAGAAATCAAAATGAGCCCTAATACCCAATTAGATATTGCAGGAAAGAAAGTGGCAGGTTTTTTTTCCCTGCTACACGTGCAAGGCCTGTCAGCATAGTTGTAAGAAAAATTATTTGAAAATTCCATCTACAGGAGATTTGCTCCAAATAAAAGAACTTATTAGATGCACAACAAAAGGGGTCATATATGTACTCCAATGCACGTGCAATTTAATATATTTCGGGGAAACAAAAAGGATGCTAAAGGATAGAATCAGGGAGCACCTTTTATGCATAGAGAAAGAAAGAGAAGATACTAGACTCTATAAGCATTTCAAGGAAATACATAAAGGACAAACAAAAGATTTAACCTTCTGGGGAATACAGCATATTAAATGCCACTGGAGAGGAGGCAATATTGATAAGTTACTTTGTATAAAAGAAGCGGAATACATATACAAATATGATACTCTATATCCAGCTGGTTTGAACTCTGAACTCGATATCTCACCTTTTGTTTTAGATTAATTTTCCAATCCAAGTATGACTCGATACTTTTTCTTTTAATTAATATATATATGTATTTTTTATTAAAAATCTTCATCTTCACTTTTTAGTTAAATGCCAATAATAATCACATGATACACTTGAAAGATGGATGCCTCTGTAATATGGGACATTTATAAGCACATTTTTTAAAATTTTATTTATCACATGACCCCTGTAATATTTCAGAAATTCTATAACAATGCTCACTAATTCTACACTATGAAGTTCACTTATCTTAGTGTTAGCAACGTATGTAATTCTACATACTGATAGATTACTGCAGATGTATGTATCGGTCTGCAGCATTTAAAAGTATTTATTTTATATATCTTTTTCACTTATTTCCTTATGCACATAAAAATTTCTTTTCTAGCACTTAGTCATATCTTTGACAACATTTTAGTGAGGATGTATTGCCGTGCTCCTAATTTCCCTCCTCCACCTTTCCCGTAACATTAATACTGTTTTTGGGGATAGTAATCTTTACTCTAATTGGAGTCTCTATTATTATTTTTATATATATTTTTTTTTGATTGCAATTTTTGTAAATATGCAAATGTCTGTTAAATTTTAGGGATATGCAGATATATTTTTTTCCACTTATTTTCACTGTTTCCTTTAGTTGCCAGTACTGTTGCCAATAGATCAATTGTATTAAGCACACCTGTCAGACAATCTCACCTGACCAATAGGTGTGACTCTGGACTGTTTAAAAGGAGGCTGTAACTGGAGCTTATTCATCTTGAGAAAGCCCTGTAAGAGGGAGAAACGCGTTGATGATAGTTACAGCTACCTTACACTTCATTTATTGTCTATCAAGACTTTAATATTCTGTTTGAAGTGACAAGTTATTTTAGCTACCCTCCGAAAGAAAGAGGACTGCATTCTGAAGGGCTACGTGCCTAAGCCAAGCCTGTTACAAGCTGCACATCAGAATCCTTCCAGCTACCTACGGAAAGCAAGGGGACTGTACTGTGAAGGGCTGTGTGCCTCAGCTAAGCTGGTTTTAAGTTACACATTGAGATCCTTTTGCTACAAGGTCTCCAGGAGAAATTTGGATACACTACGAGCCTGCGTGCAATCCTGCACTAACGAGCGGGGTCCAACTTCTACAATATAGCGGCCGCTATAGTTCATCTGCCAAGTTATTCTGACGAATAGAATTTCTCTACAGAGATGACGCCCTCTGATCAGTGACGTCACAGAATACACATACGCCTCACGGAGGTGATTGTAATACACGGACGGTATCCTTGAAGGTAACAACGGGTTTATCCCCACCCGGTTTTTGATCCTCTCTTTGTTTCATCTGTGGACTTTGAGTTACTATGTCGACTTCCTCTACCCATTATTGTAATAAGGTTCATATTGGCAACAGTAGTCATTTGTTTTAGTCTTGTTTTATGCTTCAACATATCGGAGACGTCCGATTTTAATATCTTTTTATTGTTATCTTTGCTGGATTTATAACTATATGTTTATTTAATTAAATTTTATTTACAACACAAGTTATTTTACTTATTTATTTTGCACAGCAACCTAATTTTTATTTTAGCACCTTTAGCTTTTACTAGCGCTTCTCCTGTTTTTTCATTCTTTGGCCTATCTTTTTTCCCCTAAGTTTGAGGGACTTTAGGGTTGGAGCAGCTTGGTGCCTCTTGCGCACACTTTAACACATTTACATACACCTGTTCAACGGAAGAATAGTCTGAATAGTTTCCATCTTGAAGGATGGAACTCTGAGGAACTTGTTTAGACTTCTGAGGTCTAAAATAGGTCGGAACGTTCCCTCTTTTTTGGGAACTACACAGAGATTTGAATAAAACCCCTCTCCCTGTATTGGAATGGGACAGATTACTCCCATGGAAGAGAGGTCTCCTACACAACGTAAGAACGCCTCTCTCTATCTGGTCTGCAGATAATCGAGAAAGAAGAAACCTTCCTCTGGGAGAAGTGTTCCTGAACTCCAACTGATATCCCTGGGACACAATTTCCAGTGTCCAGGGATCCTGAACATCTCTTAAACAGGCCTGGACGAAGAGAGAGAGAGTCTGCCCCTCACAAGATCCGGTCCCGGATCGGGGGCCGACCCTTCATGCTGACTTGGTAGCAGCAGCTGGCTTCTTGGATTGTTTACCCTTGTTCCAAGACTGGTTGGGTCTCCAAGTGGGCTTGGTTTGTGAATAATTCCCTTCCTGTTTAGCGGAATAGGAAGAGGGAACTCCCTTGAAATTTCGAAAGGAACGAAAATTACTTTGTCGCCCTCTCTGTTTGGATTTTTTATCCTGAGGGAGATGACCTTTGCCTCCGGTTATGTCAGATCAGAAATAATTTCCTTCAAGTCAGGCCCAAACAGGGTTTTCCCTTGTAAGGGATAGCCAAAAGCTCAGACTTGGATGACACATCCGCAGACCAAGACTTCAACCATAAAGCCCTGCGTGCTAAGTTGGCAAAGCCTGAACTCTTAGCCGCCAATTTAGTGATCTGCAGAGAAGCATCCGTAATAAACAAATTAGCTAACTTAAGCGCTTTAATACGATCCTGTATCTCTTCCAAAGGAGTCTCCATTTTAAGAGACTCTTCCAGAGCATCAAACCAATAAGCGGCTGCAGTGGTAACTGTAACAATACAGGCCGCCGGCTGCAAAAGGAATCCCTGGTGAATGTACATCTTCTTAAGGAGACCCTCCAACTTCTTATCCATAGGGTCCTTAAAAGCACAACTATCCTCGATAGGAATAGTAGTCCGTTTAGCCAGGGTAGAAATGGCTCCCTCTACTTTAGGGACCGTCTGCCAAGAATCCATAATAGAGTCTGCTATAGGATACATCTTTTTAAATATAGGCGAAGGAGAGGGAATGCCTGGTCTCTCCCATTCCTTCGCAATAATCTCTGAAGTCCTCTTAGGGACAGGAAAGACAGTAAGAAGTAAGAAGAAGATATCTGTCCAATTTACTCAATTACTCCGGCGGAACTACTATTGAGTGACAGTCATCCAGAGTAACTAACACCTCCCTCAGTAATAAACGGAGGTGTTAAAGTTTAAACCTGAAGGAAACCACATCAGGATCAGTTGAGGGCAAGGCACTCCCTGACTCAGAAAGCTCACCCTCAGAGAGTACCTCCGTACACTCCAATTCAGACCCCCGGGAGGGTACATCCGCAATCACCATCATAGAATCAGAGGCAGAATTGGCTACAGTTATCCCTTCTTGTACGCTTGCTGTGCGATATGGGAAAATTGGATAACGCATCAGAAAGCGTAGAGGACATAACTGCGGCAATGTCTTTTAAAGTAAACGCTGCACACTGGTAAAATACCTGGCACCGCTTGCGCAGACGGTATGGGCTGTGACGCGTGGGGAGAAAGCTGCGGCATACCTTGCATCTCATCAGTAGAGTCTTAAGAAGCATCCGCCGTAGATAAAGGTGTATCAAATTTTTTTTTATCTTTATAACATAAGGCCCTCTCACAACATGAGGGACAGAAAGGAACTGGAGGTTCCACAGTGGCATCCAAGCACATAGAACATGCTACAGTCTGGACCGCATCTGAATCCAAACTAACAGAGAACAGAAAAATATTATGGTATTGACTCTGTTAATAGTATGAATTTACAACTTTATGGCCAAACTAAAATGAATGTAGTTAAATATCTGTCAGTATAATTGTGTCCTGACTAGATACCGTCTCTTTAAAATTCAAAATGACAAAACATAATTTATGCTTACCTGATAAATTTATTTCTTTTGTGATGTATCGAGTCCATGGATTCATCCTTACTTGTGGGATATTCTCCTTCCCAACAGGAAGTGGCAAAGAGAGCACCCACAGCAGAGCTGTCTATATAGCTACCCCCTTAGCTCCACCCCCAGTCACTCGACCGAAGGCTAGGAAGGAAAAGGAGAAACTATAGGGGTGCAGTGGTGACTGAAAGTTTATAAAAATATATATGCCTGTCTTAAAAAACAGGGCGGGCCGTGGACTCGATACATCACAAGAGAAATAAATTTATCAGGTAAGCATAAATTATGTTTTCTCTTGTAAGATGTATCGAGTCCACGGATTCATCCTTACTTGTGGGATACCAATACCAAAGCTTTAGGACACAGATGAAGGGAGGGACAAGACAGGGACCTTAAACGGAAGGCACCACTGCTTGTAGAACCTTTCTCCCAAAAATAGCCTCCGAAGAAGCAAAAGTATCGAATTTGTAAAATTTGGAAAAAATA
The DNA here is from genome assembly GCF_027579735.1 of Bombina bombina. NCBI lineage: Eukaryota > Metazoa > Chordata > Amphibia > Anura > Bombinatoridae > Bombina > Bombina bombina. Next base: position 152,944,514 of record NC_069508.1, read on the forward strand.
TGAAGCGAAGACCAAGTCGCCGCCTTACAAATCTGTTCAACAGAAGCCTCATTTTTAAAAGCCCATGTGGAAGCCACAGCTCTAGAAGAATGAGCAGTAATTCTTTCAGGAGGCTGTTGTCCAGCAGTCTCAAAGGCCAAACGGATTATGCTTTTCAGCCAAAAGGAAAGAGAGGTAGCCGTAGCCTTTTGACCTCTTCGTTTACCAGAATAAACAACAAACAATGAAGATGTTTGACGGAAATCTTTAGTTGCTTGTAAGTAGAACTTTAAAGCACGAACCACATCAAGATTGTGTAACAGATGTTCCTTCTTTGATGAAGGATTAGGACACAGAGAAGGAACAACAATCTCTTGATTGATATTCTTATTAGAAACAACCTTAGGAAAAAACCCAGGTTTGGTAAGCAAAAACCACCTTATCTGCATGGAAAACAAGGTAAGGGGAATCACATTGTAAAGCAGATAGCTCAGAAACTCTTCGAGCCGAAGAGATAGCTACTAAAAACAAAACTTTCCAAGATAGAAGCTTAATATCAATGGAATGTATAGGTTCAAACGGAACCCCTTGAACTTTAAGAACTAAGTTTAGGCTCCATGGCGGAGCAACAGGTTTAAATACAGGCTTGATTCTGACCAAAGCCTGACTAAATGCTTGAACGTCTGGGACATCTGCCAGACGTTTGTGTAGTAGAATAGACAAAGCAGATATTTGTCCTTTTAGGGAACTAGCAGATAAACCCTTCTCCAAACCTTCTTGGAGAAAAGACAATATTCTAGGAATCCTAATCTTACTCCACGAGTAACCTTTGGATTCACACCAATAAAGATATTTGCGCCAAATCTTATGATAGATCTTCCTGGTGACAGGCTTTCTAGCCTGAATCAGGGTATCAATGACCGACTCAGAGAAACCATGCTTTGATAGAATCAGGCATTCAATCTCCAAGCAGTCAGACGCAGAGAAATTAGATTTGGATGCGTGAACGGACCTTGGATTAGAAGGTCCCGCCTCATTGGCAGAGTCCACGGTGGAACCGAGGACATGTCCACTAGGTCTGTATACCAAATCCTGCGTGGCCACGCAGGTGCTATCAGAATTACCTAAGCTCTCTCCTGCTCGATTCTGGCAACCAGACGTGGGAGGAGAGGAAACTGTGGAAATACATAGGCCAGATTGAAGGACCAAGGCACTGCTAGAGCATCTATCAGTACCGCCTTGGGATTCCGGGACCTGGACCCGTAACGAGGAAGTTTGGCATTCTGACGAGACGCCATCAGATCCAATTCTGGTGTGCCCCATAGCTGAATCAGCTGGGCAAATAACTCCGGATGGAGTTGCCACTCCCCCGGATGAAAAGTCTGATGACTTAGAAAATCCGCCTCCCAGTTCTCTACCCCTGGGATGTGGATTGCTGAGAGATGGCAAGAGTGATCCTCTGCCCACCGGATTATTTTGGTTACCTCCATCATCGCTAGAGGACTCCTTGTTCCTCCTTGATGATTGATATAAGCTACAGTCGTGATGTTGTCCGACTGAAATCTGATGAATTTGGCCGCAGCAAGGTGAGGCCACGCCTGAAGCGCATTGAATATTGCTCTCAGTTCTAGAATGTTTATCGGGAGAGCTTCCTCCCGAGACCATAAGCCCTGTGCTTTCAGGGAGTTCCAGACTGCACCCCAACCTAGCAGGCTGGCATCTGTCGTTACAATGAGCCACTCTGGCCTGTGGAAACACATTCCCTGAGACAGGTAGTCCTGAGACAACCACCAGAGAAGAGAGTCTCTGGTCCAGATGCAGTGGAGGAGATAAATCTGCATAATCCCCATTCCACTGTTTGAGCATGCATAGTTGCAGTGGTCTGAGGTGTAGGCGGGCAAAAGGAACTATGTCCATTGCCGCTACCATGAGTCCGATTACCTCCATACACTGAGCCACTGATGGCCGAGGAATGGAATGAAGAGCTCGGCAAGTGGTTAAGAGTTTTAATTTTCTGACCTCTGTCAGAAATATTTTCATTTCTACCGAGTCTATCAGAGTCCCTAAGAAGGAAACTCTTGTAAGAGGGAAGAGAGAACTCTTTTTTATGTTCACCTTCCACCCGTGAGCTCTCAGAAAAGCCCACACGATGTACGCATGAGACTTGGCTAGCTGGAAAGTCGACGCCTGAATTAAGATGTCGTCTAGATAAGGCGCCACTGCTATGCCCCGTGGTCGCAGAACCGCCAGAAGGGACCCTAGCACTTTTGTGAAAATTCTGGGAGCCGTGGCCAACCCTAAAGGGAAGGGCCACAAACCGGTAATGCCTGTTTAGAAAGGCGAATCTGAGAAATTGATAATGATCTCTGTGAATAGGGATGTGTAGATCCGCATCCTTTAAGTCCACGGTAGTCATATATTGACCCTCCTGGATCAGAGGTAGAATAGTCCGAATAGTCTCCATCTTAAATGATGGAACCTTGAGGAACTTGTTTAGAATTTTCAGATCTAAGATTGGTCTGAAAGTTCCCTCTTTTTTGGGAACCAAAAACATGTTTGAATAAAACCCTAGCCCCTGTTCCTCTATTGGGACTGGGCGGATCACCCCCATGGTATGTAGATCATCTACACAGCGTAAGAACGCCTCTCTTTTTGTCTGGTTTACAGACAATCGAGAAATGTGAAATCTCCCCCTTGGAAGGGAGTCTTTGAATTCCAGAAGATACCCCTGGGACACAATTTCTAAAGCCCAGGGATCATGAACATCTCTCGCCCAAGCCTGAGCGAAGAGAGTCTGCTCCCTACTAGATCTGGTCCAGGATCGGGGGCTACCCCTTCATGCTGTTTTAAAAGCAGCTACAGGCTTCTTGGCCTGTTTACCCTTGTTCCAAGCCTGGTTAGGTCTCCAGACTGACTTGGATTGGGCAAAATTCCCCTCTTGCTTTGCAGTAGAGGAAGCTGAAGCGGGACCACTCTTAAAGTTCCGAAAGGAACAAAAATTATTCTGTTTGGTCCTCATCTTACTTGATCTATCCTGAGGGAGGGCATGACCTTTCCCTTCAGTGATGTCTGAAATAATCTCTTTCAGTTCAGGCCCGAAGGGTCTTACCTTTGAAAGGAATATTCAAAAGTTAAGATTTAGATGACACATCAGCAGACCAGGACTTAAGCCATAACGCCCTGCGTGCTAAAATGGCAAAACCTGAATTCTTTGCCGCTAATTTAGCCAGTTGAAATGCTGCATCTGTAATAAAAGAATTAGCCAACTTAAGGGCCTTAATTCTGTCCATAATCTCCACTAATGGAGTCTCCATTTGAAGAGCCTCAAACCAGAAAGCAGCTGCAGTCGTTACAGGAACAATGCATGCAATAGGTTGGAGAGAAAAACCTTGATGAACAAAAATTTTCTTCAAGAGACCCTCTAATTTTTTATCCATAGGATCTTTGAAAGCACAACTGTCTTTGATAGGTAAAGTTGTACGCTTAGACAGAGTAGAAATAGCTCCCTCCACCTTAGGAACTGTCTGTCATGAGTCTCTTATGGTGTCAGATATGGGAAACATTTTCTTAAAAACAGGAGGGGGAGTGAATGGAATAACTGGTCTATCCCACTCCTAGCAATAATATTCACAATCCTATTAGGGACTGGAAAAACATCAGTGTAAACAGGAACCTTTAAGTATCTATCCATTTTACACAATTTCTCTGGGACCACTATAGGGTCACAATCATCTAGAGTTGCTAATACCTCCCTAAGCAATAAGCGGAGGTGTTCAAGCTTAAATTTAAAGGCCGTCATATCAGAATATGTCTGAGGAAGCGTCTTTCCTGAATCAGAAATTTCTCCCTCAGATAAAAAATCCCTCACCCCTTCAGAGCATTGTGAGGGCATATCAGATACGGCTACTAAAGCATGAGACGGCTCAGCATTTTTCCTTAACCCAGAGCTGTCCCGCTTTCCTTGTAAACCAGGCAGTTTGGATAAAACCTCTGTGAGGGTTGTATTCATAACTGTGGCCATGTCTTGTAAAGTAAATGAATTCGACGCACTAGAGGTACTTGGCGTCACTGGTTGTGACACTTGGGGAGAGCTAGATGGCGAACCCTCATTTACTTCTGACTGAGAATCATTTATTGCTCTATTTTTAAGTGCTAATATATGTTCTTTATAATTTATAGACATATCAGTACAATTGGGACACATTCTAAGAGGGGGTTCCACAATGGCTTCCAAACATATTGAACAAGGATTTTCCTTGGTGTCAGACATGTTAAACAGGCTAGTAATGTAACAAGCAAGCTCGGAAAACACTGTAATAAAAGTAAATAACACTTAGAAATAAAACGGTACTGTGCCTTTAAGAGAAAAAAAAGCTGCACAAGTTCTGCAAAACAGTAAACTTAACGAAATTTTTACAATAGTATCTTACAGCCTTAGTAACTTTGCACAGCTATGCAAATAAACAATTAACCCCTTAATGGCAAAACCGGATTGAAAAAACGTCAAAACCGGTAAAAAAGACTTTCAGCACCTTGCCAGAGCTCTGCTGTGGCGCCTACCTGCCCTTCAGAACGATTTGTGGGGAAAAAAAACTCCTTTACAGCACTCAAACACAGCAGGAACCACTGGAGAAGCAGTTGGATGTCTAAGGAAAAGAAACTGCGCAACAGAGGAGTGAAAATAGGCCCCTCCCACCTCTCTCGATGTTTTGAGGCCTATTAGAAAAATACCCGAGTGTCTCTTAATTAACCATGTGGGTTAAAAAACCCTAAAACAGCCACAATCACCCCTTTAGTCCCTTAAAAAAAAACACGTTATAATTGTATCATTTACTGAACAAAAACGTTTTTTCCTAACAGTGTCACCAGTAACTTATGAGCCCTTCAATCAAGCTGAAATTCCTATCCAAGTGTCTGAATACAGCTTACCCTTCCCTCATGGGGATATTGCCAGCCTTTTCTAGAATTAACACAGTCTGTCTAAAAAAAAACAAAATTTATGCTTACCTGATAAAATTTATTTCTCTTGTGGTGTATTCAGTCCACGGGTTCATCCATTACTTGTGGGATATTCTGCTTCCCAACAGGAAGCTGCAAGAGGACACCCACATCAGAGCTGTCTATATAGCTCCTCCCCTAACTGCCACCCCCAGTCATTCGACCGAAGACAAGCAAGAAAAAAAGGAGAAACTATAGGGTGCAGTGGTGACTGTAGTTTAAAAATAAAAAACACCTGCCTTAAAATGACAGGGCGGGCCGTGGACTGGATACACCACAAGAGAAATAAATTTATCAGGTAAGCATAAATTTTGTTTTCTCTTGTAAAGGTGTATCCAGTTCACGGGTTCACCCATTACTTGTGGGATACCAATACCAAAGCTTTAGGACACGGATGAAGGGAGGGACAAGGCAGGAAACTTAAACGGAAGGCACCACTGCCTGTAAGACCTTTCTCCCAAAAATAGCCTCTGAAGAAGCAAAAGTATCAAATTTATAGAATTTAGAAAAGGTATGAAGCGAAGACCAAGTCGCCGCCTTACAAATCTGTTCAACAGAGGCCACATGTTTAAAAGCCCATGTGGAAGCTACTGCTCTAGTAGAATGAGCTGTAATTCTTTCAGGAGGCTGCTGGCCAGCAGTCTCATAAGCTAAGCAAATTATGCTTCTTAGCCAAAAGGAAAGAGAAGTTGCCGAAGCCTTTTGGCCTCTCCCCTGTCCAGAGTAGACAACAAACAAAGCAGATGTTTGACGAAAATCTTTCGTAGCTTGTAAAGAAAACTTTAAAGCACGAACCACATAAAGCTTGTGTAATAGACGTTCCTTCTTTGAAAAAGGATTAAGACATAGGGAAGGAACAACAATCTCCTGATTGAAATTCTTATTAGATACCACCTTAGGCAGAAACGTAACACTACCTTATCTGCATGGAAAATCAGATAAGGGGAATCACACTGTAAAGCAGATAACTCCGAAACTCTTCGAGCCCAGGAGAAAGCTACTAAAAATAGAACTTTCCAAGATAAAAGCTTAATATCTATGGAATGCAAAGGTTCAAACGGAACCCCTTGAAGAACTTTAAGAACTAAATTTAAACTCCATGGTGGAGCAACAGGTTTAAACAAAGGCTTTATTCTAACTAAAGCCTGACAAAACGCCTGAACGTCTGGAACCTCAGCCAGACGTTTGTGCAAAAGAATAGACAGAGCAGAAATCTGTCCCTTTAAGGAACTAGCTGACAATCCCTTCTCCAATCCTTCTTGGAGAAAAGATAATATCCTAGGAATCCTGACGTTACTCCATGAGTAACCCTTTGATTCACACCAATGAAGATATTTACACCATATCTTATGATAGATTTTCCTGGTGACAGGCTTTCGAGCCTGAATTAAGGTATCAATGACTGATTCGGAAAAACCACGCTTTGATAGAATCAAGCGTTCAATCTCCAAGCCAGACGTAGAGAAATTAGATTTGGATGTTTGAAGGAACCTTGAAGTAGAAGGTCCTGCCTTAGCGGCAGAGTCCATGGTGGAAAGGATGACATGTCTACCAGATCTGCATACCAAGTGCTGCATGGCCACGCAGGGGCTATCAAGTAACCGAAGCTCTCTCCTGCTTGATCTGGGCAATCAGACGAGGGAGCAGAGGAAACAGTGGAAACACATAAGCCAGGCTGAAGGACCAGGGCGCTGCTAGAGCATCTATCAGCGCTGCCTTGGGATCCCTGGACCTGGACCCGTAACAAGGAAGCTTGGCGTTCTGACGAGACGCCATGAGATCCAGTTCTGGTTTGCCCCAAAGTTGTATCAACTGGGCAAATACCTCTGGATAGAGCTCCCACTCCCCTGGATAAAAAGTCTGCCGACTTAGAAAATCCGCCTCCCAGTTCTCTACTCCTGGGATATGGATAGCTGAGAGATGGCAAGAGTGAACCTCTGCCCATAGAATTATCTTTGAAACCTCCAACATTGCCAGGGGGCTCCTTGTTCCCCCCTGATGGTTGATATAGGCTACAGTCGTGATGTTGTCCGACTGAAATCTGATGAACCTGACCGCAGCTAGCTGAGGCCAAGCCTGAAGAGCATTGAATATTGCTCTTAGTTCCAGAATGTTTATCGGAAGGAGGGCCTCCTCCTGAGTCCACGAACCCTGAGCCTTCAGGGAGTTCCAGACTGCACCCCAGCCCAGAAGGCTGGCATCTGTCGTTACTATAGTCCATTCTGGCCTGCGGAAACTCATTCCCTTGGACAGATGGACCCGAGATAGCCACCAGAGAAGAGAATCCCTGGTCTCTTGATCCAGATTTAGTAGAGTGGACAAATCTAAGAGGGGGTTCCACAATGGCTTCTAAACATAATGAACAAGGAGTTTCCTCTATGTCAGACATGTTTAACAAACTAGTAATGAGACCAGCAAGCTTGGAAAACACTTTAATAAATGTGAAAAAAGCAATAATAAAAAACGGTACTGTGCCTTTAAGAGAAAAAAACTACCACATAAACTGCAAAACAGTGAAAAAAAGTAGTAAACTCTACGAAATTTTTACAGTGTGTATAAGGGACTAAAGCAGCATTGCACCCACTTGCAAATGGATGATTAACCCCTCAGGCCCAAAAACGAATTAGAAAAACATTAAACCTGTTAAACAGTCAAACACACTGCCACAGCTCTGCTGTGGCTCCTACCTGCCATTAAAAACGATTTTTGCAGGAACAAAACCCTCTATAGAGGTCCTATAAGCCAGAGGACTCCTTCAGGGAAGCTGGATGTCTCAGACTGAAAACGAAAATAGGCCCCTCCCACCATGCACTCAAAGTCAGAGGGCCTTAAAAAAGTACTCCTAGGAGTAATCTAACAAGCCATGTGGAAACTAGGCCCCAAATAAAGATTTATCACCTTCAGAGAAAAAACGTTTTTATTTATAAATCATGCAAACGTTTTTACACTAAGTAATATAGGTATTAACATGAATATTATCCCTTTTTGCAAGCATTATCCCAGTTGTTGTTAAATCACTGTATCAGGCTTACCTTAAATATACCAGGCACTGCCAGCATTTTCTAGACCTTATCTCTCTAGAAAAAAATATACTGAACATACCTCAAAGCAGGCAATCTGCAGACCGTCCCCCCAACTGAAGTTTTCTTTCCATACTCTTCAGTTATGTGTGAGAACAGCAATGGACCTTAGTTACAAACCGCTAAGATCATCAAACCTCCAGGCAGAAGTCTTCTTCCAATTTCTGCCTGAGAGTAAAAACAGTACAACGCCGGTACCGTTTAAAAATAACAAACTTTTGATTGAAGGTAAAAACTACACTAAGTCACCACATCTCTCTTGATACTTCCTTTCTTGTCGAGAGCTGCAAGAGAATGACTAGGGGTGGCAGTTAGGGGACAGCTCTGCTGTGGGTGTCCTCTTGCAGCTTCCTGTTGGGAAGGAGAATATCCCACAAGTAATGGATGAACCCGTGGACTGGATACACCTTTACAAGAGAAATATAGACTGAACATACTTCATATGCAGCTTAGCATGCAAACCGTTCCCCCAACTGAAGTTTTCCTGTACTCTTCAGCCCTTGTGAGAACAGCAGTGGATCTTAGTTACAAAGTGCTAAGATCATAATCCTCCTTGCAGAAATCTTCATTCCTTTTCTGCCAGAGAGTAAATAGTACACACCGGTACCATTTAAAATAACAAAAACTTTTGCTTGAGAAATAAAAAACTAACGTTTTTTGTCACCACACTTGCTCTGCCCTTCCTAGTTTCTTAGAGTAGGCAAAAAGAATGGCTAAGGGGGGGAGCTATATAGACAGCTCTGCTGTGGGTGCTCTCTTTGCCACTTCCTGTTGGGAAGGAGAATATCCCACAAGTAAGGATGAATACGTGGACTCGATACATCTTACAAGAGAAATAAATGTTTTCTTACTGCACAGTCAAAACACTTTTTACAAAACAAAATGCCCCACTGCACCTCGCCTCAACAACTATGCTGAGGCGCCTACCTGCCCCCTCGGTCTGCCGACCACTGCTAGGCAGGATCCGGAATCTAGCTGATAACGCCTAAGACCGCTTGCTTTAATTAGCAAACCATGTGGTCGAGGCATCACTATGTCTCTCAATTTCTCCACGGCCGATGACTTCCGGAACAGAAGGAAGCTGCGCGGCTATTACAAAGCCCGCTAAAGAAAGAAACTCCCCCGCCCATCGTGGGCGTATTCTAAAGAGAAAGAAAACCATGCGGCTGATGTCGGGAAAAAAACCCCCAAAAAAACACAGCCCAAAACCGGAGTCCATTAATCTGACTCCGTTAATACACACCCAGCGTTTGCCCCACAAACAGATGACAGTGACCTGCAGGGAAGCCCCTAAGAGCCCGTCAAACATTACCAGTGTCTATAGGTAGTCTATTCAATAAAAACTAGTATACTGTGTCTTCTGTCAGTATAATCTCGAGAGAATAGATACATGCGTGTCAGGTTAACATCCTACTGCTCTGAAAACCCACACACTCTGAAATAGGAAAGCCCTTTCCAGTTGCCCAATCCCCAACAGAATGGAAGAGCACTGCCAATTCTGAGAATTGCCTAAAGCCCCAGAAAATAAAAGACTGCACTTACCTCTATGCTGATTGTCAGCATGTCACAGTATCAAGAGGTCTTCTCCCTCCTGCAGCTCTGTGAAAACATAAGGGCCTTAGTTAACATTCTCTAAGACCATCAACATAAGGGCAGCACAAGTATGGGAGGCACAGTGAGGCTAAAACCCAACCAGTTCCCATTGCTTTAAAGCCACCTGTAGCTCTACTCTAGAGGCTGACAAGGAATACGGCTACACCCTATAGTAAAATAGTACACTTTGGCACCATTTTAAAAATAATAAACTCTTGATTGAAGAATCTAAACTAACACCTCACTTTACCTCTTCCTATCACTAACACAGGCAAAGAGAATGACTGGAGTGGGAGTGAAGGGAGGAGCTATATATACAGCTCTGCTGTGGTGCTCTTTGCCTCCTCCTGCTGACCAGGAGGAAATATCTCACAAGGATGAAATCCGTGGACTCATCATATCTTGTAAAAGAAATAATGTTATTAAGACTTTCTTGGTTTCTGCTGGTTTTAGCAAATCACAATTATGAAAATTCTTTTAGACAGAAAAACATTTCAATATACATTTGTGTAATGCAATAGCCAACAATAATAAATGCAATGTATTTTACTTAAATATTTCAATAAAACAAGGCAAAAAATTCCCAGTTAATGTTCTCCTACCAGCAACCTGGTACACAGCAATAGCAATCTGTGTTTGTCTCAGGCAGTGCATACGCCAGGATGCAAAAATCCCTTTCAATACACACCTGTGATATCCAAGTATGAGGTGAAGTGACTAAGTGCTGGGGTAGTCAGTAATATATTGTGGTCACAAACTAAACCTTCAGTGACTGACTTTTCAGAAGGTTGTAGCAAGTTCATTAAAGGCTCATCTTACTGACTGAAAGCAATCGTTGCCAAAACCTACATGTATTTTGTAAATCACATCTACAATTATACAGAACGCAACATGTGACTTCTTCATATTCTGTGACCACAATCACACAAGCAGAATTGAACAAACTGGTTTAATGTTCCGTATGTGACTGTACAGCTGCACCTATACACAGACATAAAACAATATGTACATAAGAAGCAGGGCGTCATGAACATCACAAGTCCGCTTGACTTCGCCGTTTGTATCCAGCAGTTGGGTTGCTTCTCACGAGCTGCTTTACTCCCCCCATCTTGCCCTATCTGTTTTATTTGGGCCTCAGGGTTTCTTTATCTTTTTCACCGATGAAGAGCTGGAGGCGGATTCCCTGCGCTTTCTCTGTAGTAATAATAAAAAAAAAAAAAAGAGTAAAAATATACAATTAGCACAAGACATTTTACAAAATGGTCGACCAGGCTGAATCATAGAGAACATGCCGTGGCTCGGTATCTTATCAAATGTTCTACTGACAGAAATCTCCATAGACTTAAAGGGACACTAAACCCATTTTTTTATTTCATGACTCATATAGAGCATGCCATTTTAAGCAACTTTCTAATTTACTCCTATTATCAGTTTTTCTTCGTTCTCTTGGTATCTTTATTTAAAAAAGCAGGAATGTAAGCATAGAAGCCGTCCCATTATTTGTTCAGAACCCTGGAGAGTACTTGCTGATTGGTGCCTACATTTAGCAGCCAATCAGCAAGTGCTACCCATGCACTGAACCAAAAAAGGGCCAGCTCGTAAGCTTAACATTTCTGCTTTTTCAAATAAAGATACCAAGAGAAAGAAAAAAAAAATTGATAATAGGAATAAATTAGAAAGTTGGTTAAAATTGCTGCTCTATCTAAATCATTAAAATTAAAAATTTGGGTCCAGTGTCCCTTTAAATAGTTATTTTCTTTTACTAAGGATTGTGCTAGACTACGGGGCTACACATTTATCATTTTTTCAGGTAACAGGTTGGCTACGATAGCGAATAAAACACATACAGTTGATTTACAATAGTTTGGTGAGAAGTCCATATTCACTGCTGCCAAAAAGAACAATCCTCATTGTGTGATGCAGCAATAACTCTGCTGTTGCTTACACTGCCGGCACCTGACGAGCTACACATCATTACAAGCCTGTTGTCAGGTCACAGGGGGATCGTTTACATAATGCACTGACATCATTTGCATCTGAATGTGAGAACCCTGGAAACTTCATTAGTTGTGGGAAAAGACTGTCAGGTGCAACAGCCGAGTGAGATGTATTGGTTAAAATAATTAGCAACATGAAATGTGAAAAGAAAAATATTACTAATAATTAGCACACAGGAACAAATGTAGGGACTGCCACGAGATAGAAGTGTAGATGATGGATGTGCACGTGCTCTCGCAAGAGCTCTTATAGCGAGTGCACCACCCAGCTGATTTTACTGACCACCCGGCTAAAATGTAAGCCAGAATTAAGCTAAAATTTGTAAATATTAATGTTTTCAATATTTGTTGCTCAAATGATCATTTAATACATTTTTGCTTAATTATGCAATTAATTTGTGCATTGAATAGCTTAAGTAAGATTTATAAATGACAGAAAATGTTATAATAATGCAAAGTATTACACTGCCCCCACCCGGCTACTTCATAATAGCACCCAGCTGCAGGTATACATACGTGTGCACACTGCTGAAATAAACAGCAAAACAGAGCTCTGGACAAAAATGGAATAGTTTATTAAATGACAGAGAACAAAAATAAAAAGGATCAAGCCCTTTGGAAATTCCCATTTGAACCATAATAATAAAGAACATATGCACTGCCTTATGTATTGGGGATTCCGCATAATAACGTAGTCTCCTGTCTATGTTGGATTACTCAGAATACGTTTTTTTTATATGGAAGCAGTTATGGCAAACACGATCATCCTTTTCTCCAAGTGTCCACCTCATAAAAGCTAAAACGTTTTTTTTTTTTTTTAACTTTTGCAACAAGAGAGGGAACAATGTCCTGCGGGTGGTGATGTTAAATCATTTTGTGCAGGAGAAGTCACCAGGGCCACCTGCAGCTAAGATCACACAAAAGATTGGCCTGTAAATATTACCCAGAATGCACTTCAAGAGGTAGCGGATCAGTCTAAAGCATGGCCTGTAATTATTACCCAATATGTGCCCCTTACAGAAGGTGATCAGTCTGTAGCACTGCATGTAATTATTACCCAATATGTGCCCCTTACAGAAGGTGATCAGTCTGTAGCACTGCATGTAATTATTACCCAATATGTGCCCCCTACAGAAGGCGATCAGTCTGTAGCACGGCATGTAATTATTACCCAATATGTGCCCCCTACAGAAGGTGATCAGTCTGTAGCACTGCATGTAATTATTACCCAATATGTGCCCCTTACAGAAGGTGATCAGTGTGTAGCACTGCCTGTAATTATTACCCAATATGTGCCCCCTACAGAAGGTGATCAGTCTGTAGCACTGCATGTAATTATTACCCAATATGTGCCCCCTACAGAAGGCGATCAGTCTGTAGCACTGCATGTAATTATTACCCAATATGTGCCCCCTACAGAAGGTGATCAGTCTGTAGCACTGCATGTAATTATTACCCAATATGTGCCCCTTACAGAAGGTGATCAGTCTGTAGCACGGCATGTAATTATTACCCAATATGTGCCCCCTACAGAAGGTGATCAGTCTGTAGCACTGCATGTAATTATTACCCAATATGTGCCCCCTACAGAAGGTGATCAGTCTGTAGCACTGCATGTAATTATTACCCAATATGTGCCCCCTACAGAAGGCGATCAGTCTGTAGCACGGCATGTAATTATTACCCAATATGTGCCCCCTACAGAAGGTGATCAGTCTGTAGCACGGCATGTAATTATTACCCAATATGTGCCCCTTACAGAAGGTGATCAGTGTGTAGCACTGCCTGTAATTATTACCCAATATGTGCCCCTTACAGAAGGTGATTAGTCTGTAGCACTGCCTGTAATTATTACCCAATATGTGCCCCCTACAGAAGGTGATCAGTCTGTAGCACTGCATGTAATTATTACCCAATATGTGCCCCTTACAGAAGGTGATCAGTCTGTAGCACGGCATGTAATTATTACCCAATATGTGCCCCTTACAGAAGGTGATTAGTCTGTAGCACTGCCTGTAATTATTACCCAATATGTGCCCCCTACAGAAGGTGATCAGTCTGTAGCACTGCCTGTAATTATTACCCAATATGTGCCCCCTACAGAAGGTGATCAGTCTGTAGCACTGCATGTAATTATTACCCAATATGTGCCCCCTACAGAAGGTGATCAGTCTGTAGCACTGCATGTAATTATTACCCAATATGTGCCCCTTACAGAAGGTGATCAGTCTGTAGCACTGCATGTAATTATTACCCAATATGTGCCCCCTACAGAAGGTGATCAGTCTGTAGCACTGCCTGTAATTATTACCCAATATGTGCCCCCTACAGAAGGTGATCAGTCTGTAGCACTGCATGTAATTATTACCCAATATGTGCCCCTTACAGAAGGTGATCAGTCTGTAGCACTGCATGTAATTATTACCCAATATGTGCCCCTTACAGAAGGTGATTAGTCTGTAGCACTGCATGTAATTATTACCCAATATGTGCCCCTTACAGAAGGTGATCAGTCTGTAGCACGGCATGTAATTATTACCCAATATGTGCCCCCTACAGAAGGTGATCAGTCTGTAGCACTGCATGTAATTATTACCCAATATGTGCCCCCTACAGAAGGTGATCAGTCTGTAGCACTGCATGTAATTATTACCCAATATGTGCCCCCTACAGAAGGTGATCAGTCTGTAGCACTGCATGTAATTATTACCCAATATGTGCCCCTTACAGAAGGTGATTAGTCTGTAGCACGGCATGTAATTATTACCCAATATGTGCCCCTTACAGAAGGTGATCAGTCTGTAGCACTGCATGTAATTATTACCCAATATGTGCCCCTTACAGAAGGTGATCAGTCTGTAGCACTGCCTGTAATTATTACCCAATATGTGCCCCTTACAGAAGGTGATCAGTCTGTAGCACTGCATGTAATTATTACCCAATATGTGCCCCCTACAGAAGGCGATCAGTCTGTAGCACGGCATGTAATTATTACCCAATATGTGCCCCCTACAGAAGGCGATCAGTCTGTAGCACGGCATGTAATTATTACCCAATATGTGCCCCTTACAGAAGGTGATTAGTCTGTAGCACTGCATGTAATTATTACCCAATATGTGCCCCTTACAGAAGGTGATCAGTCTGTAGCACGGCATGTAATTATTACCCAATATGTGCCCCTTACAGAAGGTGATTAGTCTGTAGCACTGCCTGTAATTATTACCCAATATGTGCCCATTACAGAAGGTGATCAGTCTGTAGCACTGCATGTCATTTCTTTAAAAAAAACAAACAAAAAAAACCCCAATAAAAACCTTACTGGATTAAAGAAGAAGAAGAAGAAAAAAAAAAAGGATAAAACGATAGCTTACTCTATATTTAAAAAAAAAATAAAAAAAAAATATATCGTACAATGTTTACAAAAATAAAACAACTAAACGCAGTAACAAATTATAACATTGCAGAAGAGAGAACGGCACCTAGTGTTCATCTTCAGGGGAGATGTCATCTTTAACCCTCCGGCAGAGGGATTCCTAAACAAAGCAGATAAAGTTGTTGCTGGTCCCAAGCAGACAAGAATAGATGACTGTCTTTAATTACGTACACAATTATACACGATCATTATTCATTTCCTCGCTCTCATTATAAGAGGCTAAAACAAAGGCACTGCACTCCTTGTGCATAATCTAAGTACTTGTGAATATTCAGGGGACAGTAGGCATTAAAAAAAAAAGTTAATTTATCAAATATGTCAGCCGATCACATTTATCAAATCTATCGCCTCAGTGCTTGTGTCTTCCCGGGAGCCTTGCGGCAAAACGCTCAGATGTCTGGTTAGCCCTGTGCACAGCAATCTCAGCTGGATTTAACCCTGCTGACGCTGGAGGGGATTATACTAGCAGGGAACAAGTGGCAAGAGTTACTCCGTCTCATAGCTGTAACAAGCTAAAGAATTATACTTTTATATCCATATCTGCAATTATTTTATTTTCTTAATTATGATAAATGCAACCACAAAATTCTAACAGCACCTGTTTGGCTACTTCTAATCGTTCAGCAGCTGAATAAAACAAGCTAAATGTAAATCCATATGGCTGAAATCTTTTCCTTGCATCCATAGATTTATACATTTTCTAAGAATAAAAAAAAAAAGGCATTGAATCAGACAATTAGCGCACACAGTGTGACACTGCATACACTGGTATTTAATATCTAGGTGATTTATAAATAGACGTGCAATACTGTTCTATATACACACACACACTATGTTCTTACTCCATCTGGAAGGAAATATTTCTGTTTGATCTTAACAATGTAACTTCTCCATTTCACATCAGCTGAGAAAACAAGGAGTCAGCGGGAGACCAGCTAGAATTAGACGACTTTTAAGCTTTCCCTGACTCGAAGCCCCAGACTTCACAGACTGGAGGTCTTCTGCTTTAGCCCATTAGTGGGCTGACTTCTGAGCGCAGGAACAAAGGCCTGCAGTGTGAGGCATTCTGGGACAGCCCTCATTAGGGACGGATGACTGGAGTATGAGTTTAGGAAATCAAAAGACGTTCTAATCTAGAGTAGCTGGACGAAGTTCGCATGGAACTAATTTGCTCCAAGTTGGTCTTCATTTCTGTAAGACCTTATGTCTCCCTCATGGGGTCACTTTGGCTCGGGGGAATTTGGCTGAGCTGAAGTGATCGGGACAGTTTTTAGAAATTACCCCACATCATTTAACCTTTACTATGCTGGATGCTGCAATGCACACAGTGCATTATGGGGTTTATTAACCAATATGCACAGAGGTCAAAACTAAACCAGGAGCCAAACATTCAACAACTATGAAATAATTTAATTGTTCCATTAGGAAACCCAAAACACAATTATTAAACAAATCCTCTGTATCCAATATGTTCCCCTGCAGAAGGTGATTGGTCTGTAGCACGGCCTGCAAATATTACCCAATAAGTGGCCCTTACAGAAGGGGACCAGTCTGTAGCACAGCCTGTAAATATTACCCAATAAGTGGCCCTTAAAGAAGGTGAACCAGTCTGTAGCACGGCCTGTAAATATTACCCAATAAGTGGCCCTTACAGAAGGGGACCAGTCTGTAGCACGGCCTGTAAATATTACCCAATAAGTGGCCCTTACAGAAGGTGAACCAGTCTGTAGCACGGCCTGTAAATATTACCCAATAAGTGGCCCTTACAGAAGGGGACCAGTCTGTAGCACGGCCTGTAAATATTACCCAATAAGTGGCCCTTACAGAAGGGGACCAGTCTGTAGCACGGCCTGTAAATATTACCCAATAAGTGGCCCTTACATAAGGGGACCAGTCTGTAGCATGGCCTGTAAATATTAACCAATATGTGCCCCTTACAGAAGGTGATCAGACTGTAGCACATCCTGTAATTATTACCCAATATGTGCCCTTACAGAAGAGAATCAGAACGTAGCACAGCCTGTAAATATTACCCAATTTGTGCCCCCTGCAGAAGGGGATCAGTCTGTAGCACAGCCTGTAAATATTACCCAATATGTGCCTGTTACAGAAGCATTAGTTATTTTGTTGTGAAGAGCTTATTTCCCAGCAGCAATGCCTGAACCAGCAAGCCAGCGCCTAAGAAGGGCTCCAAGAAAACCGTAACAAGTATCATTTCATAAAGAGTTAACTCTTTTTTTTCAGCTTTTAGAAACTATTGTCTAATCACCTCTGGAGCCAGACTGCTAATTGATAAGATGAACTTGTAAACTTGTTATCTTAAGTACTGTAATCCTATTGTGGCCTGTCAAAGGAAAGTGCTCTCTATCTAAATGTGTGATGGGGGATTTTGTGCTTCCCCCCCTCTCCCCCTGGGAGTGCCCTGTGTGCATGTAACCTTAATAAAAAGCAGGCTGGGCATCCCAGTCCTGAGTTCTTGTTTGACCCTCAATCGCAGCGTTGACTCGTTTTTGTGGGCAGAAGGGTATCCTAGCGGTACTGCAGCTAAGGGAGATTATTCTATATTTGCGAGACTCATATAGAATACTATGGAAAGCAGCTTCTCCCCTCTTTAGCAATAGGGATCCAGGCTACTAAGCGGTCCATCTCTCAGCGAGACTAAGGGTAACCGTAACATTTGGCGGCAGCGGCGGGATTTTCCTGGATTTCCTAGGAGAGGTACAGAACGGATGGAGAGCGCTTACGAAAAATTGAAGCGTACAACCCAAAAGGATTTACTTGAAAGCAGAGGGGGGTACGCCAGCAACCGGCCGAGGAGAGAGCTGATCGCAGAATTGACCGAACTGGATCAGAGCTTCACAATGGCGGAAACACCGACCACGATTAGTGACGAAAAAACCAGGATTGTTCGGGAAAGGCTCTCATTATACGGGCCGAACCCCTCCATGGAATTGGTACAGCAGTTGATGGCAGAGGCGGACGAGGATATACGAGAGACTCGAGCCCACGAACTCAACCTAGCGAATGAACACCGCAATGCTGAAGCCCCGCAGGTAATCATCCCTGTCGAAAATGCTGGGAGGCCCAAGATACCCTATGCGGCATTTCGACCCTTCCTAGAGAGCGAGACAGGGATTGATGAATATTTGGCGGACTTCGAAAGGCAATGTGCCCTGCACCAGATTCCCAACAGAGAGTGGCCCACGATATTGTCTGGGAAACTATCCGGGCGAGCCCTGGAAGCCTTTCGTACTCTGGGTGCTGAGGAAGTGACACAGTATGAGCTAGTTAAGGAGACACTGTTGCGACGGTACGCTGTAACTCCGGACACGTATCGCCGACAGTTTCGGGGCACGGAAAAGAAGCCTAACGATACCCATATGGAATGGGCGCACCGAATGCGGAGAGCGGCAAATCACTGGCTGAGCGGAAGTAAAGCGGTGACTGGGGAGGAAATTTTACAATTGTTTCTCTTAGAACATTTTTATAATGGCATGGAACAGCAAGGGAAGGAATGGCTGCGAGACAGGCGGCCTTCTACCTTAGAAGAAGCAGCCAAATTGGCCGATGAACATTATGACTCCCGTCTTCACGAACCCATGAACTACCGAGCTCCAGCACGGGTCGAACCCAGAGAGGTTTACCGTGCACCCCCTCGTACTGAATTCCGAGCCCGGTGCCCACAAGGCCCGTCCGACACTCAGGACCACCCAATAACAGCTCTGAGCGTCCCAGACCGACTTGCCACCGATGCAAGCAACCAGGGCATTTCATGGCTAGCTGCCCCCTTAATACGCACCAGACACCCAGGAATTACAATTACCCCTCTGGGTCCTATCGTCCGGCCCGGGCCCTCTGTGTTAACCAAGAGGCCCCTATGGAGGGATATGTGGGGCCGCTTCACGAGGCAGACCCTGTATATGCTGCCTCAGATAACCGCCAGCACCATCGGCAGAGGGTATGGCTCGAGGGGCGATCTACCGAGGGATTGCGAGACACAGGGGCTACTATCACGCTGGTACAGAGTCATTTGGTGCCAGAGCACAAGCGATCCGGACAGACTGTGGCCGTTAGAGTGGCGGGGGGGGGATGTGTACAAAATTCCAACAGCTAAAGTGCATCTTGATTGGGGAGCGGGAAAGGGGGCTGTGAACGTGGGCCTAATGGATAATTTACCTGCCGAAGTACTACTGGGCAACGATTTGGGCCCCATGACTTCTGCCTATGCTCCAGTATGCAACAACGAGGCGGACCCAGTGACTACACGGGCCCAAGCCCGGACGGAGCGAGAGCTCTCACCAGTGCGGGAGACACAGGTAAGACCTACCCCGACCTTGCCTGACAGGTTAGGCCCCATACCCTGGGACACCCCAGATGCTTTCGAGGCAGAGTCTAAGACTGACCCGACCTTACAAAAGTACCGGGAACGAGCAGAGACCGGAGGGGGCGGGGCAGATAACGAAACATTCTTATGGGAAAAAGGGAA
The DNA here is from genome assembly GCF_027579735.1 of Bombina bombina. Classification (NCBI taxonomy): domain Eukaryota; kingdom Metazoa; phylum Chordata; class Amphibia; order Anura; family Bombinatoridae; genus Bombina; species Bombina bombina. The sequence continues at coordinate 152,964,080 of NC_069508.1, forward strand.
ACTATACCGCTGGACAGAGAAAAGGGGACAGCGTAGGCGACAGCTGGTAGTGCCCCACAAATACCGTCAAGAAATCCTCAAAATAGGCCACGACATCCCCTTAGCAGGCCACCTAGCCGTTACCCGTACCCTACACCGCATTACTCACACGTTCTTTTGGCCAGGGGTGCACGCTGACGTTAGAACTTACTGTAACACCTGCGATGTGTGTCAACGAGTAGGAAGGCGAGGCGATCACCCTAAAGCCCAGCTAGTAAATATGCCCATTGTAGAGGAACCCTTCAGCCGGGTTGCTATTGACCTAGTGGGACCACTGGCTACCCCTAGTCCCTCCGGTAAGCGATACATTCTTACCGTAGTGGACTACGCTACCAGGTACCCAGAGGCTGTCGCCCTATCCAACATACAAGCGGATACGGTAGCGAATGCACTAGTACAGGTGTTCTCCCGGGTAGGATTTCCAAAAGAAATCCTATCCGACCGAGGCACCCAATTTACGGCTGAATTGACCCAACAACTCTGGCAGGTTTGCAAAATTAAGTCCCTCCTGAGCTCCCCATACCACCCCCAGACGAACGGGCTGTGTGAGAGGTTCAATGGGACCCTCAAGCAAATGCTCAAGACGTTCACTCAGGAATACCGAGACTGGGAACGCTTCCTGCCGCACCTCCTATTTGCTTATCGGGAGGTGCCCCAGGAAACGACAGGGTTCTCTCCCTTCGAGTTGCTCTACGGAAGAAAGGTACGGGGACCCCTAAACCTGATCCGGGAGCACTGGGAGGGAGAGATGGAGGCTGACGGTGTCCCCATTGTGCCATACGTGCTGGAACTCAGGGACCGAATGGAGCAATTAGCCAAATCCGTGCGGGCTAATCTCCAGTTGGCCCAGAGAAGACAGAAAGTATGGTACGATCGGGGGGCCCGAAAGAGAATCTTCACCATAGGACAAAAGGTGTTAGTACTTAAGCCGGTGAAGACAGACAAATTGCAGGCGTCCTGGCAGGGTCCCTACCAGATCGTAGAGAAAAGGGGAGACACCACTTATGTGATAGCTAGCTGCCACGACAACAATCTTAGAAAGACATTCCATGTAAACATGCTCAAGGAATATTTTGAGCGGCCAGAGAACGTGACGGCCGTATGTTGTTCCCCTCAGGAAGACCCCGACAGTTTACCCATTCCAGACCTATTAGAAAAGAGCCTCCCCACAGGTATAGTGGCGCAGGTTCAGATAGGGGACCGACTTAGCCCCACTGAAAGGGAGCAGCTCAACCAACTCCTCCAGTCTAAACACCTCACCTTCTCCCCGAAGCCAGGGTACACTACTTTAACCACCCACCAGGTAGATACTCCGGGACAAGCTCCCTTGCGCCAGGCTCCGTACCGAATCCCCGAAGCAGTTAGGACAGGAATGAAGAAGGAGATCGATGAGATGCTCCAGCTCAGGGTAATTGAGCCCTCCGATAGTCCCTGGGCCTCCCCAGTTGTCTTGGTGCCCAAGAAAGATGGGACCACCCGGTTCTGCGTAGACTATCGGAGGCTCAATGAAAATACCGTGACGGACGCTTACCCTATGCCCAGGGTAGACGAGCTACTCGATCGTATAGCCAGGGGAAATTACCTGACCACTATTGACCTCTGCAAAGGTTACTGGCAGATTCCCCTGGCCCCGGAGGCTATCCCCAAGTCGGCATTCGTCACCCCATTCGGCTTATATCAGTTTAGGGTAATGCCGTTTGGGATGAAGAATGCCCCAGCTACATTCCAGCGCTTGGTGGATAGGCTCCTGGATGGCTTCCAGAGTTTTGCTTGCGCCTACCTGGACGACATAGCGATCCACAGTGAGTCCTGGGAGGACCACTTAGCTCATGTGGGAATGGTTCTGGATCAGATCCGGGCTGCTGGCCTGACTCTGAAGCCAGAAAAATGCCACTTTGGGATGGCCGAGGTACAGTACCTGGGTCACCGGGTGGGGTGTGGAAAGCAGCGACCAGAGCCGGCCAAAATAGAAGCTGTCGCCAATTGGCCCACCCCCATCACTAAGACTCAGGTCCTAGCCTTCCTGGGCACGGCAGGGTACTATAGACGGTTCGTACCAGACTACAGCACACTTGCCAAACCCCTGACTGACTTGACCAAGAAGAACTTACCTCGACAGGTCCTGTGGTCTCCCCACTGTGAAACGGCTTTCCAGGCTCTCAAAAATGCTCTAATTAACGCTCCTGTCTTGGCGGCCCCAGCCCTTAACAAACGTTTTATCGTCCATACAGATGCTTCCATGTTCGGGCTGGGAGCCGTCCTCAGCCAAGTAGGCGAAGATGGAGGGGAGCATCCAGTTGCCTACATCAGCCGGAAGCTCCTGCCCCGCGAAGTCAGCTATGCAGCGGTCGAAAAGGAGTGTTTGGCTTTGGTGTGGGCATTAAAGAAATTGACTCCCTATTTATATGGTCAGGAGTTCACTCTGGTCACCGACCATAACCCGTTGGTGTGGCTGAACCGGGTCTCTGGAGATAACGGCAGGCTATTACGTTGGAGCTTATCGTTGCAACCCTTCAATTTCACCATTACTTACAGACCTGGGAAACAGAATGGCAACGCCGACGGGTTGTCCAGACAAACCGACCTCAGCCCCGCATAATCAGCGGTCTGGACAGCCTTAGTCTGCCCCGAAAAGGGGTCAGACCGTGTCTGCCAGAGTGTTCCACAGAAAGGGAGCACTGTTACAGAAGCATTAGTTATTTTGTTGTGAAGAGCTTATTTCCCAGCAGCAATGCCTGAACCAGCAAGCCAGCGCCTAAGAAGGGCTCCAAGAAAACCGTAACAAGTATCATTTCATAAAGAGTTAACTCTTTTTTTTCAGCTTTTAGAAACTATTGTCTAATCACCTCTGGAGCCAGACTGCTAATTGATAAGATGAACTTGTAAACTTGTTATCTTAAGTACTGTAATCCTATTGTGGCCTGTCAAAGGACAGTGCTCTCTATCTAAATGTGTGATGGGGGATTTTGTGCTTCCCCCCCTCTCCCTCTGGGAGTGCCCTGTGTGCATGTAACCTTAATAAAAAGCAGGCTGGGCATCCCAGTCCTGAGTTCTTGTTTGACCCTCAATCGCAGCGTTGACTCGTTTTTGTGGGCAGAAGGGTATCCTAGCGGTACTGCAGCTAAGGGAGATTATTCTATATTTGCGAGACTCATATAGAATACTATGGAAAGCAGCTTCTCCCCTCTTTAGCAATAGGGATCCAGGCTACTAAGCGGTCCATCTCTCAGCGAGACTAAGGGTAACCGTAACAGTGCCGCTTACAGAAGGGAATCAGTCTGTAGCACGGCAAAATTTATTAGTTATTTTTAGAACGCAGATCCCGTAGCGCAAGAAAATTATTATCAATTATTTGTAGAGCGCCAACAGATCCCATAGCGCAAGAAAATTATCAGTTATTGGAGAGCACCAACAGATCTGTAAAACTATAAAATTATTATTATCAGTTATTTGTAGAGCACCAACAGATCTAGTAGCGCTAGAAAATTATCATTATCAGTTATTTGTAGAGTGCCAACAGATCAAGCAGCGCTAGAAACTTATTATCAGTTATTTGTAAAGCACAAACAGATCAAGCAGCGCTAGAAACTTATCAGTTATTTGTAAAGCGCAAACAGATCAAGCAGCGCTAGAAACTTATCAGTTATTTGTAAAGCGCAAACAGATCAAGCAGCGCTAGAAAAACATAATTTATGCTTGCCTGATAAATTTATTTCTCTTGTAGTGTATTCAGTCCACGGATCATCCATTACTTATGGGATATATTCCCTTCCCAACAGGAAGTTGCAAGAGGATCACCCAAAGCAGAGCTGCTATATAGCTCTTCCCCTCCACGTCATATCCAGTCATTCGACCGAAACAAGACAAGAAAGGAGAAACCATAGGGAGCAGTGGTGACTGGAGTTCTAATTAAAATTTAGATCTGCCTTAAAAAAGACAGGGCGGGCCGTGGACTGAATACACTACAAGAGAAATAAATTTATCAGGCAAGCATAAATTATGTTTTCTCTTGTTAAGTGTATTCAGTCCACGGATCATCCATTACTTATGGGATACCAATACCAAAGCTAAAGTACACGGATGATGGGAGGGACAAGGCAGGAACTTAAACGGAAGGAACCACTGCCTGTAGAACCTTTCTCCCAAAAACAGCCTCCGAAGAAGCAAAAGTGTCAAATTTGTAAAATTTTGAAAAAGTGTTAAGTGAAGACCAAGTTGCAGCCTTGCAAATCTGTTCAACAGAGGCCTCATTCTTAAAGGCCCAGGTGGAAGCCACAGCTCTAGTGGAATGAGCTGTAATTCTTTCAGGGGGCTGCTGTCCAGCAGTCTCATAGGCTAAACGTATTATGCTACGAAGCCAAAATGAGAGAGAGGTTGCCGAAGCTTTTTGACCTCTCCTCTGTCCAGAGTACACGACAAACAGGGAAGAAGTTTGCCGAAAATCTTTAGTTGCCTGTAAATAGAACTTCAGGGCACGGACTACGTCCAGATTATGCAAAAGTCGTTCCTTCTTTGAAGAAGGATTAGGACATAATGATGGAACAACAATCTCCTGATTGATATTCCTGTTAGAAACTACCTTAGGTAAAAACCCAGGTTTAGTACGCAGAACTACCTTGTCTGAATGGAAAATCAGGTAAGGAGAATCACAATGTAAGGCAGATAACTCAGAGACTCTTCGAGCCGAGGAAATAGCCATCAAAAACAGAACTTTCCAAGATAAAAGCTTAATATCAATGGAATGAAGGGGTTCAAACGGAACCCCTTGAAGAACTTTAAGAACCAAGTTTAAGCTCCACGGAGGAGCAACAGTCTTAAACACAGGCTTAATCCTAGCCAAAGCCTGACAAAAAGCCTGAACGTCTGGAACTTCTGCCAGACGTTTGTGTAGAAGAATAGACAGAGCAGAAATCTGTCCCTTCAACGAACTAGCAGATAAGCCCTTTTCTAAACCTTCTTGTAGAAAAGACAATATCCTAGGAATCCTAACCTTACTCCATGAGTAACTCTTGGATTCACACCAATATAAATATTTCCGCCATATTTTATGGTAAATTTTTCTGGTAACAGGTTTCCGAGCCTGTATTAAGGTATCAATAACCGACTCCGAGAAGCCATGCTTTGATAGGATCAAGCGTTCAATCTCCATGCAGTCAGCCTCAGAGAAATTAGATTTGGATGATGGAAAGGACCCTGAATGTGAAGGTCCTGTCTCAGAGGCAGAGACCATGGTGGACAGGACGACATGTCCACTAGGTCTGCATACCAGGTCCTGCGTGGCCAAGCAGGTGCTATCAGAATCACCGATGCTCTCTCTTGTCTGATCTTGGCAATCAGTCGAGGTAGCAGCGGAAATGGTGGAAACACATAAGCCATGTTGAAAACCCAAGGGGCTGCTAGAGCATCTATCAGCGCCGCTCCCGGGCCCCTGGACCTGGATCCGTAACAAGGAAGCTTGGCGTTCTGGCGAGACGCCATGAGATCCAGTTCTGGTTTGCCCCAACGATGAATCAGTTGAGCGAAGACCTCCGGATGAAGTTCCCACTCCCCCGGATGAAAAGTCTGGCGACTTAGAAAGTCCGCCTCCCAGTTCTCCACGCCTGGGATGTAGATCGCTGACAGGTGGCAAGAGTGAGACTCTGCCCAGCGAATTATCTTTGAGACTTCTAACATCGCTAGGGAACTCCTGGTTCCCCCTTGATGGTTGATGTAAGCCACAGTCGTGATGTTGTCCGACTGAAATCTGATGAACCTCAGTGTTGCTAACTGAGGCCAAGCTAGAAGAGCATTGAATATTGCTCTCAACTCCAGAATATTTATTGGGAGGAGTTTCTCCTCCAGAGTCCATAATCCCTGAGCCTTCAGGGAGTTCCAGACTGCGCCCCAACCTAGAAGGCTGGCATCTGTTGTTACAATCATCCAAACTGGCCTGCGAAAGGTCATCCCCTTGGACAGATGAACCCAAGAAAGCCACCAGAGAAGATAATCTCTGGTCTCTTGATCCAGATTTAGTAGAGGGGACAAATCTGAGTAATCCCCATTCCACTGACTTAGCATGCATAATTGTAGTGGTCTGAGATGCAGGCGCGCAAATGGTACTATGTCCATTGCCGCTACCATTAAGCCGATTACTTCCATGCACTGAGCTACTGATGGGCGTGGAATGGAATGAAGGACACGGCAAGCATTCAGAAGCTTTGATAACCAGGAAGGGAACTCTTGTGAGTGGCAATAGAGAACTCTTTTCTACGTTCACCTTCCACCCATGCAACCTCAGAAATGCCAGAACTATCTCTGTATGAGACTTGGCAATTTGAAAACTTGACGCTTGTATCAGAATGTCGTCTAGGTCCGGAGCCACCGCTATGCCTCGTGGTCTTAGCACCGCCAGAAGTGAGCCCAGAACCTTTGTAAAAATTCTCGGGCCGTAGCTAACCCGAAGGGAAGAGCTACAAACTGGTAATGCCTGTCTAGAAAGGCAAATCTTAGGTACCGATAATGATCTTTGTGAATCGGTATGTGAAGGTAGGCATCCTTTAAGTACACTGTGGTCATGTATTGACCCTCTTGGATCATGGGTAGGATGGTTCGAATAGTTTCCATTTTGAATGATGGAACTCTTAGGAATTTGTTTAAGATTTTTAGGTCCAAGATTGGTCTGAAGGTTCCCTCTTTCTTGGGAACCACAAACAGATTTGAGTAAAAACCCTGCCCTTGTTCCGTCCGCGGAACTGGGTGGATCACCCCCATTACTAAGAGGTCTTGTACACAACGTAGAAATGCCTCTTTCTTTATTTGGTTTGCTGATAACCTTGAAAGATGAAATCTCCCTTGTGGAGGAGAAGCTTTGAAGTCCAGAAGATATCCCTGAGATATGATCTCTAACGCCCAGGGATCCTGGACATCTCTTGCCCAAGCCTGGGCGAAGACAGAAAGTCTGCCCCCACTAGATCCGTTTCCGGATAGGGGGCCCTCTCTTCATGCTGTCTTAGGGGCAGAAGTAGGTTTTCGGCCTGCTTGCCCTTGTTCCAGGACTGGTTAGCTTTCCAGCCCTGTCTGTAACTGTCTGTAACAGTTCCTTCCTGTTTTGGAGCGGAGGAAGTTGATGCTGCTCCTGCCTTGAAGTTACGAAAGGCACGAAAATTAGACTGTTTGGCCTTTGATTTGGCCTTGTCCTGAGGAAGAGTATGACCCTTACCTCCAGTAATGTCAGCAATAATTTCTTTCAAGCCGGGCCCGAATAAGGTCTGCCCTTTGAAAGGAATATTAAGCAATTTAGATTTAGAAGTCACGTCAGCTGACCAGGATTTAAGCCATAGCGCTCTGCGCGCCTGGATGGCGAATCCGGAGTTCTTAGCCATTAGTTTGGTTAAATGTACCACGGCATCAGAAACAAATGCGTTAGCTAGCTTAAGTGCTTTAAGCTTGTCCATAATCTCAGCCAATGGAGCTGTGCGAATGGCCGCTTCCAGAGACTCAAACCAGAATGCCGCAGCAGCAGTGACAGGCGCAATGCATGCAAGGGGCTGTAAGATAAAACCTTGTTGAACAAACATTTTCTTAAGGTAACCTTCTAATTTTTTATCCATTGGATCCGAAAAAGCACAACTATCCTCCACCGGGATAGTGGTACGTTTAGCTAAGGTAGAAACTGCTCCCTCCACCTTAGGGACTGTCTGCCATAAGTCTCATGTGGTGGCGTCTATTGGAGGAGGGGAAAAGGGCACACCGGGTCTATCCCACTCCTTGCTAATAATCTCTGTAAGCCTTTTAGGTATAGGAAAAACGTCAGTACACACCGGCACCGCATAGTATCTATTCAGCCTACATAATTTCTCTGGAATTGCAACCGTGTTACAATCATTCAGAGCCGCTAATACCTCCCCTAACAATACACGGAGGTTCTCAAGCTTAAATTTAAAATTAGAAATCTCTGAATCCGGTCTTCCTGGATCAGATCCGTCACCCACAGAATTAAGCTCTCCGTCCTCATGTTCTGCAAATTGTGACGCAGTATCGGACATGGCTCTCACATCATCAGCGCGCTCTGTCCTTAACCCAGAGCTATCGCGCTTGCCTCTTAATTCTGGCAATTTAGATAATACTTCTGTCATAACAGCAGCCATGTCTTGCAAAGTGATTTGTAAGGGCCTCTCTGATGTACTTGGCGACACAATATCACGCGCCTCCTGAGCGGGAGGCGAAGGTACTGACACGTGAGGAGAGTTAGTTGGCATAACTTCCCCCTCGTTGTCTAGTGATAATTTCTTTACAGATAAAGATTGACTTTTATTTAAAGTGACATCAATACATTTAGTACACATATTTCTATGGGGCTCCACATTGGCCTTCAAACATAGTGAACAAACAGATTCATCTGTGTCAGACATGTTTAAACAGACTAGCAATGAGACTAGCAAGCTTGGAAAATCCTTTCAAATAAGTTTACAAGCAATATAAAAAAACGCTACTGCGCCTTTAAGAAGCACAAAAAAACTGTCACAGTTGAAATAACAATGAACCAAATCAGTTATAGCAACCAAATTTTCACAGTAAATGTATTAAGTTAGCAAAGTATTGCACCCTCTAGCAAATGGATGATTAACCCCTTAATACCCAAAACGGATAATCAATTTAACAATTAACGTTTTTATCACAGTCAAACACACTGTCACAGGTCTGTTGTGACTGATTACCTCCCTCAAAATGAATTTTGAAGACCCCTGAGCTCTCTAGAGACGTCCTGGATCAAGGAGGAAGAAGCAGGAAGACTGTGACTGAATTTTTACTGCGCAAAAAAAAGCGCTAAAATAGGCCCCTCCCACTCATATTACAACAGTGGGAAACCTCAGTTAACTGTTTCTATGCAGAAATATACGTCAGCCATGTGGAAAAAAACATGCCCCAAAGGATTTATCACCAAAGTACCTCACAAAAACGAATAACATGCCAGTAAACGTTTTAAACATACATTTTAAAAGTTATGTAGTGTTATCAATAAGCCTGCTACCAGTCGCTTCTACTGCAGTTAAGGCTCATATATTACTTCAGTATTAACAGCATTTTCTTAGTCAAATTCCATTCCTTAGAAAATTACTTTACTGCACATACATTCATCAGCCTGATACCAGTCACTACTACTGCATTTAAGGCTGTACTTACAGTACATCGGTATCAGCAGTATTTTCTTAGTCAATTCCATTCCTTAGAAAAATATTTTACTGCACATACCTCATCTGCAGGGAACCCCGCATGCTATTCCCTTTCTGAAGTTACCCCACTCCTCAGAATGTGCAAGAACAGCCAGTGGTCTTAGTTACTTCTGCTAAGATCATAGAAAACGCAGGCAGATTCTTCTTCTAAATACTGCCTGAGAGAAAAAACAGCACACTCCGGTGCCATTTAAAATAACAAACTTTTGATTGAAGAAATAATTAAGTATAAAAACTCCACACTCCTCTCACACCTTCCTACTATGTTGAGTGTTGCAAGAGAATGACTGGATATGACGTGGAGGGGAGGAGCTATATAGCAGCTCTGCTTTGGGTGATCCTCTTGCAACTTCCTGTTGGGAAGGGAATATATCCCATAAGTAATGGATGATCCGTGGACTGAATACACTTAACAAGAGAAATTATTATCAGTTATTTGTATAGCGCAAACAGATCAAGCAGCGCTAGAAAATTATTATTAGTCATTTGTAGAGCGCCAACAGATCCCGCAGTGCTAGAAAGTTATTATCAGCTATTTGTTTAGCGCCAACAGATCCCAGAGAGCTAGAAACGTATTATTATCAGTTATTTGTAGAGCGCCAAAAGATCCTATAGCACTAGAAGTATATTCTTATAATCATTTTTTTGTAGAGCACTAACAGATTCCGCAGTGCTAGAAACGTATTATCAGTTATTTGTAAAGCACGAACAGAACACTAATTGCTAGAAATATATTATGGCTGTCAGTTATGTTCACACTAGTGTATTTCTTTGATATTTTTATATTATTACACTAAGCAAGATATTGGGGTATGACAAGAACACAAATAATTATTTCAAAAACTTTTTAGAAGAATGTCCCAAAGCAAGAAAAGGTTGAAAACCACTGGTAAATGTATAAATAATCAAAAAGACAAGTGACATGTAAATCGTACAATTCATAAAATCGCTATAGACACAGTACAAGCAAAACACGAAATGTTCGTACTTCTCATTTGAAAAATGTATATGACAATGAGATTGTCATTGCTTCATTACCCAGAACAGAACTTTACAAAATACTGGCATGAATCCCTCAAAATATTGGTTATGCATTTTCCGTGTCTTTTGATTGCCAGCCTTGCACTGTCTAAATATGTTTCCTGGTATGTCACTAATCTCATGTTAGATGACAGAATACCCTCACAGGGTGACAAGTTCCAGACGTTATTACTCTTCCCCTAAATCTGTATGACCATAGACAAATCATATGCTTTTACCTAAGCAGCTCTTACTTTTCCTCAAGTGAGAGCTATGGATCCCCTTATAATGGCAGCCCACCCCCTCACTGCTGGCTCCTGGTAGCACCACCTCTCCTCTTCCCTGCCCCGTGAATGGTATACCAGCGGCTCCCCCAATGCATATGCAAAGTTACAGCAGCCTTGCATTCCAGTGAGTCCGCATGCCTCCTAGCTGTCTCATCCCCGGTATCTCAGCAGGCCTCAATGCCGCAAGCCATGCAAGTGCACCTTAGAACACCTCAACAAACATGGGCAGATGACTCCACCACAGTTGATTACAGCAGCCACAGTCCCCATGTAGCCTGTCAATGCGTGGACCAGAAATTGGGTAAAAACAACAACAGCACTACAGCAGATAACTGGGTCCCAGCAAAATGACACTGAAGAAACCCAGGAAAAGATACAGTGGCTGACCGCACAGCATACTGGGAAATCATCCAGCTACACCGAGCTAAATTTTAGGTGCGTCTAGTGACTACAAGCAGCGGCCGGATGAGAAGGGTGAGGCAAACTCATGTGTGTCCTTGAAGCTCCAAACCAGGGTGCCAGGGCTTAATTTAAGGTGCCAGGTATGCCCTGGCACTCAGGTTTGTCGAGCTCTACTTTAACCCCTTCCAGTTTGTGTTTGCTACAGCTGTTAAGTGCAGCCATTTGAAAGGTAATGCTTCTGGCCTTTAGCTCTTTAGTGAATTCCATTAGGAGTGAATTCTCTCTGAGTTACCCATTGATGATAGTGGTGCTTCAGACTTTTTCTGAGGACAGTCTCAAGACCCAGCTGCTGTGTCATTTAATTTCAGACTGGAGGATATTCATACTTTATTGAGGGAAGTTTTAATTGCTTTATAGGTAGAGGATTGTCCTGCTACAGTTAAGGATAAATAAATTCTTTAAGGCAGCTCCTAAACAGCCTTCCTCTTTTGCCGTACCTGACTCTAAAGTCTCTGAAGTAATTTCTGATGAATGGCAGACGCCAGTTATTCCTTTTGTTCCACCTGCTAAGTTTAAATCAGTTTCTTCTTCCTTCTGTTAATACAGGAATTTGGGAGACTGTTCCTAAGGTGAATGCAGCTATTTCCACTCTGGCCAGGGGTTTCACTATTGTTTTAGAGGATAGCTCCTCTTTTAAGGATCCTTTAGATAGAAAACTTGGAAGTTTTTCATAGGCAATCATTTCAGCTTCCAGGTTTTATGTTCTTCAGCTAGAAGGGTTTCTGAGCTTTCAGCTTTGTCATGCAAACATCCTTTTCCGATTTTTCATCAGGATAAGGCTGTTCTTTGCACTAGCTATACCTTTCTTCTTAAGGTAGTATCTACCATTACTATTAATCAGGAAATTGTGGTTCCTTCTTTTTATCTAGCCCCTAAGAACTCTAAAGAGCATCTTTTTTACAATCTGGATGTTGTAAGGGCTCTCAAATATTATGAAGCCACAGAAAAAAAAATCAGACTTCTTGCACCCACCATTTGCCTTATATGGAGGAGCTAATCTGGGCTTTAGAACACAAACATCAGGGCTAACTACAGTCATAAAGTTAGAATAAAATGCATTGTTTTACAGTTATGTAGCAGAGTTAGCCTTGAGGCATCAGCAGGTGCATTTCAAGCTCTGAGAATTAGAATTAGCTAAATTAATGATAATGTATTGCAAAGTTGTTTCATTACTAAAATTTCATATAAAAATGTCATGGTGTTTCTGTATATACGTATACTAGTCCTAAAGCCCGTGTACACGGGTCATTTTTTGCAGTACAGCGGTCCCCACCCCTTGCTCTCTCTTCCCCCCCCACCTCATTTTGCTCTCTCTCCCCCCCTCTCTTTTGCTATCCCCCCCTTTTGCTCTCTCTCCCCCCCTCTCGTTTTGCTCTCTCTCTCCCCTCTCGTTTTGCTCCCTTTCTCCCCCCTCTCTTTTGCTCCCTTTCTCCCCCCTCTCTTTTGCTCTCTCTCTCCCCCCTCTCTTTTGCTCTCTCTCTCCCCCCTCTCTTTTGCTCTCTCTCTCCCCCCTCTCTTTTGCTCTCTCTCTCCCCCCCTCTCTTTTGCTCTCTCTCTCCCCCCTCTCTTTTGCTCTCTCTCCCCCCTCTCTTTTGCTCTATCTCTCACCCCCTCTCTTTTGCATTCTCTCTCACCCCCTCTCTTTTGCATTCTCTCTCACCCCCTCTCTTTTGCTCTATATCTCCCCTCGTGTGCTGCTTTCTCTCTCATGCAGACACTCAGACAGCCACGGCAGCTCCCGTCCGGCCCCGCCATGTTCAGACTCCGCCCCATTCACAGCACTGCTCCGCCCCTTCACCATGCCAGCAGCCAGCCCAGGTCAGTTTGTTAAAGGCCAGGTGCGTTTGTCCTCGTGCAGTCTCTAGTGCGCATGACAGCTTCGGACAAACACACTTCGCCTTTTATATTATAGGATTTCTTTCTATAGGTATCATATGAAGTGATGATGTATAATCTCCGGCAGGTAACCAGTATGCTGGCTGAAGAAGCCATACATTGCCGTAGCGCCTGAGAGCAGGGCAGGTGATATGGCTTCTGACTGACTCCCTTTTGTGTAAGAGGGCATGACCTTGGAGCAGTGGAAGTTCCTACTCAGAACCAGCAGTGCTCAGCTGGTCTCAAACATTCATTACATGTTTATATATGCACAGTATATATCAGTAATTAAGCGTTGCATTACAAAAGATCTGCACACACAATAAATGTTTATATATGCACAGTATATATCATTAAGTGCCGCATTACAAAGGTATGTGCACAAGTTTATATATGCACACACAGTATATATCAGTAATTAAGTGCCGCATTCCAAAAGGTCTGTGCACACAAAAAATGTTTATATATGCACAGTATATATACATGTAATTAAGTGCTGCTTTACAAAAAGGTCTGTGCACACGTTTATATAACAAAAGAAACAAAAAAAATCACCTCTGAGAAAATAAAAACATGTACTTTATTCCAAATCGTTAAAAAATACACAGGACAGCAGTACCAGTATATTAGTAGCTAGTAGGAGCGTAGCAATGTGTGGCTTACGCGTTTCAGCATAATGCAGTAGTCATAGCCTGTTTGATTGCTAAATCCCTGTGCTTAAAAATACCTAAACTGTAAAATGATTGGATATCAGGTGCTCCTCCCCTAGCTACTCTAAATTACCAGCAAATATGGTACCTCTGATCTATTTAACATTTATCTTAAAGGGACAGTCTAGGCCAAAATAAACTTTCATGATTCAGATAGAGCATGTCATTTTAAACAATTTTCCAGTTTACTTTTATCACCGATTTTGCTTTGTTCTCTTGGTATTCTTAGTTGAAAGCTTAACCTAGGAGGTTCATATGCTAATTTCTTAGACCTTGAAGCCCACCTCTTTCAGATTGCATTTTAACGGTTTTTCACCACAAGAGGGTGTTAGTTCACATATTTCATATAGATAACACTGTGCTCGTGCACGAGAAGTTATCTGGGAGCAGGCACTGATTGGCTAGACTGCAAGTCTGTCAAAAGAACTGAGAAAAGGGCAGTTTGCAGAGGCTTAGATACAAGAGGCTTAGTTATGCAAAACTGGGAAATGGGTAATAAAGGGATTATCTATCTTTTAAAACAATAAAAATACTGGTGTAGACTGTCCCTTTAAAGGGAAAGTAGAGTCATACATACGCAAAAGTGTGTAATAATTTCAGTATACACAAATTCATTAACCAAAGTACATCCACTATCACCATTATATGGGGATTAAATAAAAATGAAATAAAAATTATAAGTTAATAAAGTATGAATAACATAGGAAAAAACAATAAAAATAATGCATGTAGTCTCATAAATGAATGAGTGCAACTCATGCACAAAATTTTGATAATAACTGAATATATTAGGTAAATATAGCTTGTCATTACAAAAAAGGCTTTGATTTAGTAACAATAGTTGTAATGCACTGCATAATTACACCTAGGAAAGGAAAAATAGTTCCTAATATATAGCTTCATGGAAACCCAAACAACCAATAGAAGGTGTCAGTCATAATTAACCCCCAAACACTAAGGCTAATGCGTAAGAGGGCATGACCTTGGAGCAGTGGAAGTTCCTACTCAGAACCAGCACTGCTCAGCTGGTCTCAAACATTCATTACATGTTTATATATGCACAGTATATATCAGTAATTAAGCGTTGCATTACAAAAGATCTGCGCACACAAATGTTTATATATGCACAGTATATATCATTAAGTGCCGCATTACAAAGGTCTGTGCACACGTTTATATATGCACAGTATATATCAGTAATTAAGTGCCGCATTCCACAAGGTCTGTGCACACAAAAAATGTTTATATATACACATGTAATTAAGTGCTGCTTTACAAAAAGGTCTGTGCACACGTTTATATATGCACAGTATATATCAGTAATTAAGTACTGCATTCCAAAAGGTCTGTGCACACGTTTATATATGCACAGTATATATCAGTAATTAAGTACTGCATTCCAAAAGGTCTGTGCACACGTTTATATAAGCACAGTATATATCAGTAATTAAGTGCTGCATCACAAAAGGTCTGTGCACACGTTTATATATGCACAGTATATATCAGTAATTAAGTACTGCATCACAAAAGGTCTGTGCACACGTTTATATATGCACAGTATATATCAGTAATTAAGTGCCACATTACGAAAGGTCTGTGCACACGTTTATATATGCACAGTATATATCAGTAATTAAGTGCTGCATCACAAAAGGTCTGTGCACACGTTTATATATGCACAGTATATATCAGTAATTAAGTGCCACATTACGAAAGGTCTGTGCACACGTTTATATAAGCACAGTATATATCAGTAATTAAGTGCTGCATCACAAAAGGTCTGTGCACACGTTTATATATGCACAGTATATATCAGTAATTAAGTGCTGCATTCCAAAAGGTCTGTGCACACGTTTATATATGCACAGTATATATCAGTAATTAAGTGCCACATCACAAAAGGTCTGTGCACACGTTTATATATGCACAGTATATATCAGTAATTAAGTACTGCATTCCAAAAGGTCTGTGCACACGTTTATATAAGCACAGTATATATCAGTAATTAAGTGCCACATTACGAAAGGTCTGTGCACACATTTATATATGCACAGTATATATCAGTAATTAAAGGAATAGTCTAGTCAAAATTAAACTTTACGAATTCAGATAGAGCATGCAATTTTAAGCAACGTTTAAATGTACTCCTATTATCAATTTGTATTTGTTCTCTTGGTATCTTTGTTTGATGTAAGCTTAGGAGCCGGCCCATTTTTGGTTTAGAACCTGGGTAGCGCTTGCCGATTTGTGTCTAAACCAACCAACCAATCAGCAAGAACTACCCTGGTGCTAAACAAAAAGTGGGCTGGCCCCTAAGCTTACATTCTTGCTTTTTCAAATAAAGATACCAAGAGAATGAAGAAATTTTGATAATAGGAGTAAATTAGAAAGTTGCTTAAAATTGCTGCTCTATCTGAATCATGAAAAAGGAAATTTATTTCTTTTTTGACACGATGAGTCCACGGCTCATCCTAATTACTAATGGGAT
This sequence comes from Bombina bombina, assembly GCF_027579735.1. NCBI lineage: Eukaryota > Metazoa > Chordata > Amphibia > Anura > Bombinatoridae > Bombina > Bombina bombina. The sequence goes on from NC_069508.1 coordinate 152,980,173, forward strand.
ATTCACCTCCTGGTCAGCAGGACGAGGCAAAGAGCACCACAGCAGAGCTGTTAAATAGCTCCTCCCCTCCCTCCCACTCCAGTCATTCGACCGAAGTTAGGATGAGAAAGGAAAAGCCAAGGTGCAGAGGTGTCTGAAGTTTAAAATAACCCACAACCTGTCTAAACACACAGGGCGGGCCGTGGACTCATGTCAAAAAAGAAATAAATTTATCAGGTAAGCATAAATTTCCTTTTCTTTTTTAAGACACAATGAGTCCACGGATCATTATAATTACTAATGGGATTCAATACCCAAGCTAAATTACACAGATGATACGGGAGGGACAAGACAGGGAACCTAAACGGAAGGCACCACTGCTTGAAGAACCTTTCTCCCAAAAACAGCCTCAGCTGAGGCCAAAATGTCAAATTTGTAAAACTTTGAAAAAAGTGTGAAGAGAGGAACAAGTTGCAGCCTTACAAATCTGTTCCACAGAAGCTTAATTTCTGAATGCCCATGAGGAGGCAACAGTCCTCGTGAAAGGAGCCATAACTCTCTCAGGAGGCTGCTATCCAGCAGTCTCATATGCAAAACGTATGATGCTCTTCAGACAAAAAGAAAGAAGTAGCCGTAGCTTCCTGTCCTTTGCGTTTTCTTGAGAAAACCACAAACAAAGAAGAAGACTGACGAAAGTCCTCAGTCGCCTGCAGGAAAAATAATTTTTAAAGTACGGACCACTTCCAAATTGTGCAAAAGTCTTTCCTTCTTAGAAGAAGGATTAGGAAACAAGGAAAGAACAACAATCTCCTGATTAATGTTTCGGACAAAAATAACCCTAGGAATAAATCCTAAGTTAGAACGTAAAACTACCTTATCTGAATGGAAATAAGATAAGGAAACTCATACTGAAATGCTGAGAGCTCTGACACTCTCCGAGCAGAAGAAATATCAACAAGAAAAAAACTTTCCAAGATAAAAACTCAATATCTAAAGGAAAGAATAGACTCAAACGGAGCCCCTTGAAGAACTCTGAAAACTAAATTCAGACTCCATGGAGGAGCAACTGTTTATGAAACACAGGCCTGATCCTGACCAAGGCCTGACAAAATGATTGTACATCTGGGAAATCTACCAGACGTTTAAGTAACAAAATAGAGAAAGACAGAGTTTTTAACAGTTAGGGAACTTGACGATAAACTTTTAAAAAAATACAAAATTCTATGAATCCCATCTACTCCATAAGTAGTCCATGGATTGACACCAATAGAGATATTTACGCCATATCTTATGATAAATTGTACTAGTAACAGGCTTTCGAGCCTGAATCATGGTCGCAATGACCAAGTCAGAAAACCTGCATGGGAAAGTGTTCAATCTCCAAGCAGTCAGTTCCAGATAAACCAGATTTGTGAAGAAGCCCTTGATTAGAAAGTACTTCCTCCATAGAAGTCTCCAAGGTGGCAGAGATGACATGTCCACCAGATCTGCATACCAAATCCTACAACGTGAAGTCGGTGCTATGAGATTCACTGAAGCCCTCTCCTGCTTGATTCGAACAATGGCCCAAGTAAGAAAAGCAAACAGAGGAAAAAACTGGAGAACACTCCCGGATGGAGTTCCCACTCCCCTGGATGAAAGGACTGCCTGCGCAGGAAGTCCGCCCAAATGTTCCACCCCTGGGATGTAGCGCGCCAACAGGTAGCAAGAATGGGCCTTCGCCCACTGAATTAGTATGGATACCTCTGTTATCGCTAAGAACCTCATCGTTCCTCCCTGATAATTGATTTGATCGACTGGAACCTGATAAACTGGACCGAGGCTAACTGAGGCCAGGCCAGAAGAACATGGGAGATCGCTCTCAGCTCCAGAGTGTTTATAGGAAGAAAATACTCTGGCTAAATCAAAGCTCCCCGAGCCCATAGGGAGCCCCAGACTGCTCCCCACCCTAGAAGGCTGGCGTCTGTTGTCACAAACACCAAAGATGGTCTGCGAAAGCAGATACCCTGGAAGAGATAATCCAGAGACAACCACCACTGAAGAGAATCCCTTGTCTCCTGCTTCAGTAGTATTCGAGCAGACAAATCTGTATAATCTCCGATAAATGCCTGAGCAAACTTAACTGCAGAGATCTGAGATGGAACCGAGCAAACGGGATGATGTCCATTGCTGTCACCATCAGCCCGATTACCTCCATGCACTGAGTCACTGAAGGCTGAGGAGTGGACTAAATGACTAAACAAGTATCGATAAGCTCTGATTTCCTGACATTAGGTAAAAAAACCCATAATTTATGCTTACCTGATAAATTTATTTCTCTTGTGATGTATCGAGTCCACGGATTTATCCTTACTTGTGGGATATTCTCCTTCCCTACAGGAAGTGGCAGAGAGAGCACCCACAGCAGAGCTGTCTATATAGCTCCCCCTTAGCTCCACCCCCCAGTCATTCGACCGAAGGCTAGGAAGAAAAAGGAGAAACCATAGGGTGCAGTGGTGACTGAAAGTTTAAAAATAAAAATATATATATGCCTGTCTTAAATAAACAGGGTGGGCCGTGGACTCGATACATCACAAGAGAAATAAATTTATCAGGTAAGCATAAATTATGTTTTCTCTTGTAAGATGTATCGAGTCCACAGATTCATCCTTACTTGTGGGATACCAATACCAAAGCTTTAGGACACGGATGAAGGGAGGGACAAGACAGGGACCTTAAATGGAAGGCACCACTGCTTGTAGAACCTTTCTCCCAAAAATAGCCTCCGAAGAAGCAAAAGTATCAAATTTGTAAAATTTGGAAAAAGTATGAAGCGAAAACCAAGTCGCCGCCCTACAAATCTGTTCAACAGAAGCCTCATTTTTAAAAGCCCATGTGGAAGCCACAGCTCTAGTAGAATGAGCAGTAATTCTTTCAGGAGGCTGCTGTCCAGCAGTCTCATAGGCCAAACAGATGATGCTTTTCAGCCAAAAGGAAAGAGAGGTAGCCGTAGCCTTTTGGCCTCTCCGCTTACCAGAATAAACAACAAACAATGAAGATGTTTGACGAAAATCTTTGGTTGCTTGTAAGTAGAACTTTAAAGCACGAACCACATCAAGATTGTGCAACAGACGTTCCTTCTTTGATGAAGGATTAGGACACAGTGAAGGAACAACAATCTCTTGATTGATATTCTTATTAGAAACAACCTTAGGAAGAAAACCAGGTTTGGTACGCAAAACCACCTTATCTGCATGGAAAATAAGATAAGGGGAATCACACTGTAAAGCAGATAGCTCAGAAACTCTTCGAGCCGAAGAGATAGCAACTAAGAACAAAACTTTCCAAGATAGCAGCTTAATATCTATGGAATGCATAGGTTCAAACGGAACCCCTTGAAGAACTCTAAGGACTAAGTTTAGGCTCCCAAGGCAGAGCAACAGGCTTAATTCTGACCAAAGCCTGACTAAAAGTTTGAACGTCTGGAACATCTGCCAGACGTTTGTGTAGTAGAATAGACAAAGCAGATATTTGTCCTTTGAGAGAACTAGCTGATAATCCCTTCTCCAAACCTTCTTGGAGAAAAGACAATATTCTAGGAATCCTAATCTTACTCCATGAGTAACCTTTGGATTCACACCAATAAAGATATTTGCGCCAAATCTTATGATGGATCTTCCTGGTGACAGGTTTTCTAGCCTGAATCAGGGTATCAATGACCGACTCAGAGAAACCATGCTTTGATATTATCAGGCGTTCAATCTCCAGGCAGTCAGACGCAGAGAAACTAGATTTGGATGAGAGAACGGACCTTGGATTAGAAGGTCCCGCCTCATTGGCAGGGTCCACGGTGGAACCGAGGACATCCCCACTAGGTCTGCATACTAAGTCCTGCGTGGCCACGCAGATGCTATCAGAATCACCAAAGCTCTCTACTGCTTGATTCTGGCAACCAGACGTGGGAGGAGAGAAAGCGGTGGAAACACGTAGGCCAGATTGAAGGACCAAGGTACTGCTAGAGCATCTATCAGTACCGCCTTGGGATCCCGGGACCTGGACCCGTAACGAGGAAGTTTGGCATTCAGACGCGACGCAATCGGATCCAATTCTGGTGTGCCCCATAGCTGAATCAGCTGAGCAAATACCTCCGGATGGAGTTCCCACTCCCCCGGATGAAAAGTCTGACGACTTAGAAAATCCGCCTCCCAGTTCTCTACTCCTGGAATGTGGATTGCTGAGAGATGGCAAGAGTGATCCTCTGCCCATCGGATTATTTTGGTTACCTCCATCATCGCTAGAGAACTCCTTGTTCCTCCTTGATGATTGATATAAGCTACAGTCGTGATGTTGTCCGACTGAAACCTGATGAATTTGGCAGCGGCAAGCTGAGGCCACGTCTGAAGCGCCTTGAATATCGCTCTCAGTTCTAGGATGTTTATCGGAAGAAGAGATTCCTCCCGAGACCATAAGCCCTGTGCTTTCAGGGAGTTCCAGACTGCACCCCAGCCTAGCAGGCTGGCATCTGTCGTTACAATGAGCCGCTCTGGCCTGTGGATGTACATTCCCTGAGACAGGTGGTCCTGAGACAACCACCAGAGAAGAGAATCTCTTGTCTCCTGGTCCAGATGCAGTTGAGGAGATAATTCTGCATAATCCCCATTCCACTGTTTGAGCATGCATAGTTGCAGTGGTCTGAGGTGTAGGCAGGCAAAAGGAACTATGTCCATTGCCGCTACCATGAGTCTGATTACCTCCATACACTGAGCCACAGATGGCCGAGGAATGGAATGAAGAGTTCGGCAAGTGGTTAAGAGTTTTGATTTTCTGACCTCCGTCAGAAATATTTTCATTTCTACCGAATCTATCAGAGTCCCTAGAAAGGAAACTCTTGTAAGAGGGAAGAGAGAACTCTTTTTTTCTATGTTCACCTTCCACCCGTGAGATCTCAGAAAAGCCAACACAATGTCCGTGTGAGACTTGGCTAGCTGAAAAGTTGACGCCTGGATTAAGATGTCGTCTAGATAAGGTGCCACTGCTATGCCCCGTGGTCGTAGAACCGCCTGAAGGGACCCTATCACCTTTGTGAAAAATTTTGGAGCCGTGTCTAACCCGAAGGGAAGAGCCACAAACCGGTAATGCCTGTCTAGAAAGGCAAATCTGAGAAATTGATGATGATTTCTGTGAATAGGGATGTGTAGATACGCATCCTTTAAGTCCACGGTAGTCATATATTGACCTTCCTGGATCAGAGGCAGAATAGTCCGAATGGTTTCCATCTTGAATGATGGAACTTTGAGGAACTTGTTTAGAATTTTGAGATCCAAGATTGGTCTGAAAGTTCCCTCTTTTTTGGGAACCACAAACAGGTTTGAGTAGAACCCTAGCCCCTGTTCCTCTTTTGGGACTGGGCGGATCACCCCCATGGTAAGAAGATCTTCTACAAAGCGTAAGAACGCCTCTCTCTTTGTCTGGTTTACAGACAATCGAGAAATATGAAATCTCCCCCTTGGAAGGGAGTCTGAATTCCAGAAGATATCCCTGGCACACAATTTCTAAAGCCCAGGGATCGTGAACATCTCTTGCCCAAGCCTGAGCGAAGAGAGAGAGTCTGCCCCCTACTAGATCCGGTCAGCTGCAGGCTTTTTGTCCTGTTTACCCTTGTTCCAAGCCTGGTTAGGTCTCCAGACTGACTTGGATTGGGCAAAATTCCCCTCTTGCTTTGTAGCAGAGGAAGCTGAAACAGAACCACTCTTGAAGTTCCGAAAGGAACGAAAATTATTTTGTTTGATCTTCATCTTATTTGATCTATCCTGAGGAAGGGCATGACCTTTCCCTCCAGTGATGTCTGAAATAATCTCTTTCAGTTCAGGCCCGAATAGGGTCTTTCCTTTGAAAGGGATGTTCAAAAGTTTAGATTTAGATGACACATCAGCAGACCAGGACTTAAGCCATAACGCCCTGCGTGCTAAAATGGCAAAACCTGAATTCTTTGCCGCTAATTTAGCCAGTTGAAAAGCGGCATCTGTAATAAAAGAATCAGCCAACTTAAGGGCCTTGATTCTGTCCATAATCTCCTCTAATGGAGTCTCCATCTGAAGAGCCTCTTCTAGAGCCTCAAACCAGAAAGCAGCTGCAGTAGTTACAGGAACAATGCACGCAATAGGTTGGAGAGAGAAACCCTGATGAACAAAAATTTTCTTCAGGAGACCCTCTAATTTTTTATCCATAGGATCTTTGAAAGCACAACTGTCTTCGATAGGTATAGTTGTACGCTTAGAGTAGAAATAGCTCCCTCCACCTTAGGAACTGTCTGCCACGAGTCCCGCATGGTGTCAGATATGGGAAACATTTTCTTAAAAACAGCAGGGGGAGAGAACGGAATACCTGGTCTATCCCACTCCTTAGTAATAATATTCACAATCCTCTTAGGGACTGGAAAAACATCAGTGTAAACAGGAACCTCTAAGTATTTATCCATTTTACACAATTTCTCTAGAACCACTATAGGGTCACAATCATCTAGAGTCGCTAATACCTCCCTGAGCAATAAGTGGAGGTGTTCAAGCTTAAATTAAAAGGCCGTCATATCAGAATCTGTCTGAGGAAGCGTCTTTCCTGAATCAGAAATTTCTCCCTCAGATAACAAATCCCTCACCCCTACTTCAGAGCATTGTGAGGGCATATCAGATACGGCTACTAAAGCGTCAGATGGCTCAGCATTTTTTCTAAACCCAGAGCTGTCTCGCTTTCCTTGTAAACCAGGCAGTTTAGATAAAACCTCTGTGAGGGTTGTATTCATAACTGTGGCCATGTCTTGTAAAGTAAAAGAATTTGACGCACTAGAGGTACTTGGCGTCACTTGTGCGGGCGTTACTGGTTGTGACACTTGGGGAGAGCTAGATGGCGAACCCTCATTTACATCTGACTGAGAATCATCTATTGCTCTATTTTTAAGTGCTAATATATGTTCTTTATAGTTTATAGACATATCAGTACAATTGGGACACATTCTAAGAGGAGGTTCCACAATGGCTTCCAAACATATTAAACAAGGATTTTCCTTGGTGTCAGACATGTTAAACAGGCTAGTAATGTAACAAGCAAGCTTGGAAAACACTGTAATCAAAGTAAAAAACACAAAAAGCTGCACCAGTTCTGCAAAACAGTATAAAAAAGCAGTAAACTTAACAAAATTTTTACAGTAGCATTATAAAGGCTTAGTAACTTTGCACAGCTATGCAAATAAATAATTAACCCCTTAATGGCAAAAACGGATTGAAAAAACGTTAAGAAAAAGCAACAAGAAAGAGGCGCCAATGGTGCAGGTCAATGGAGATTTTTTGGTATAACAAACATGTGCGAACACTAGGTACTCACAATATGAGAAGGCACTCAGTTGTGCCGGTGGACACAGGCTGGGTTTTAACAGCAATCCAGCTGGCTGAACTGGGAGGCAGCTCTCTATCAGCATCCAGTGGAAGGAAATCTAAAAAGTAAAAGCAGGAATAGAGGCGCCAATGGTGCAGGTAAATGGTGGTACAGGTATCACTAATAGCCCAGTGTACACAGGGTACTCACATTTATGGAAGGCACTCACTTGTACCTATAGAGACAGGCTGGATTTTAGCAGCAATCCAGCTAGCTGATCCAGGGTGAGCTGGCTGGTTCGTGGGTGTGTAGAGTGTTGGTACTCTAAAGTAGCATAGCAGGGCGGTACCATATATAACACTGAGAGTGGATTTATATAAAATAAATGAATTTATTTAAAACATATAAAAAGGTTTACCACTCAAAGAATATAATTGGTACATCAGGAATACATGCGACGCGTTTCTCAGTTAAAAACTGTTTCCTCAGGCATGTTTTTACACAGATATTTACTCCTTATATAGGGCTATGCTACTAAACAACACCCACAGCCCACCCCCAACAATTGACATGACACAGACCAATCAGTGTCCCTCATTCAAAATGTTTCCACCCTTGGGGTGATATGAGCACCTAAAAACTTGGAGAGGGATGTATTTACTTGTAAAATATATAGACGCCCTTGCTGCTTCTTAAATTTTGTATATATGTGTGTAAATATTTCGTAGTGGCATGGTATTTTAGTGGCCGATATTTGATGGTAACTAATGTTCGTCAATACTGTGTTCTAATTGGATGTCCCAGCCGTCAATCATCATGTATTAGTCGGACCTGTGCTACTTGCTTCTGATTCGTCTATTTAGCCGTCAATACTGTGTTCTAATTGGATGTCCCAGCCGTCAATCATCATGTATTAGTCGAACCTGTGCTACTCGCTTATGATTCGTCTATGTAGCCGTCAGTCAGAGATTCTGGTCAATTGTTGCTAGTAAGTGTAGTGTCCAATGGATAGGCTAATTGCAGGCGTGCCCCCATTTTGCTGTCCTTAATAGTACACTACAGTGTGCGCCCATCGAGGGAATCTTATTGGTTACTGCATAATGTTTGTAACCGGTGTATCCCATTGGTTCTAATGCAGGTTGTTGTATTGAACAGGGATCATTATTGGTCAGCGGGTAATGTCAACAAAGAGCCCTATTGGTCAGCGGGTAATGTCAACAAAGAGCCCTATTGGTTAGTGCCCCGGAAAATATCGGTATCTACAAAATGATATTGTTAGATCTGTGAATGGATCTGAATATATATAAATGCAAATAGAGTGAATAATCTAATGATCAACGTTATTTAAGCAATGATCGTATAAATAAATGGCGCAATAAATTTGCTGAAGTTAAGTTAATTTAATAAGTGATATGTGTGTGGAAGATAAGAAGAAAAGACAAAGTGAAAATATTTTTTGGCACATTATTTGTGCATCCATAACATCGATGAATACCGATGGCTGTAATTGAGGTATAAGTGATGCGTGAACCTCATAATCATATATGTATAGTCACCATTTAATTCATAAAACGCCTACAATCAGATTAGAATCTATGTGATGTAAAGACCCATAGTGGGTTGTGCTAGTGTAATTAAATCTTACATATGAAGATGCTAGTGTTCTATTAAAAGGTAATAATGTGCATTAGGCGTAATTGTAGTTCTATTAATATGTATGATGAACAGTCTGTTATATTGAAGGACAGATTTAGGGAAAATTATTAAATTAACTTAACTTCAGCAAATTTATTGCGCCATTTATTTATACGATCATTGCTTAAATAACGTTGATCATTAGATTATTCACTCTATTTGCATTTATATATATTCAGATCCATTCACAGATCTAACAATATCATTTTGTAGATACCGATATTTTCCGGGGCACTAACCAAGAGGGCTCTTTGTTGACATTACCCGCTGACCAATAGGGCTCTTTGTTGACATTACCCGCTGACCAATAATGATCCCTGTTCAATACAACAACCTGCATTAGAACCAATGGGATACACCGGTTACAAACATTATGCAGTAACCAATAAGATTCCCTCGATGGGCGCACACTGTAGTGTACTATTAAGGACAGCAAAATGGGGGCACGCCTGCAATTAGCCTATCCATTGGACACTACACTTACTAGCAACAATTGACCAGAATCTCTGACTGACGGCTACATAGACGAATCATAAGCGAGTAGCACAGGTTCGACTAATACATGATGATTGACGGCTGGGACATCCAATTAGAACACAGTATTGACGGCTAAATAGACGAATCAGAAGCAAGTAGCACAGGTCCGACTAATACATGATGATTGACGGCTGGGACATCCAATTAGAACACAGTATTGACGAACATTAGTTACCATCAAATATCGGCCACTAAAATACCATGCCACTACGAAATATTTACACACATATATACAAAATTTAAGAAGCAGCAAGGGCGTCTATATATTTTACAAGTAAATACATCCCTCTCCAAGTTTTTAGGTGCTCATATCACCCCAAGGGTGGAAACATTTTGAATGAGGGACACTGATTGGTCTGTGTCATGTCAATTGTTGGGGGTGGGCTGTGGGTGTTGTTTAGTAGCATAGCCCTATATAAGGAGTAAATATCTGTGTAAAAACATGCCTGAGGAAACAGTTTTTAACTGAGAAACGCGTCGCATGTATTCCTGATGTACCAATTATATTCTTTGAGTGGTAAACCTTTTTATATGTTTTAAATAAATTCATTTATTTTATATAAATCCACTCTCAGTGTTATATATGGTACCGCCCTGCTATGCTACTTTAGAGTACCAACACTCTACACACCCACGAACCAGCCAGCTCACCCTGGATCAGCTAGCTGGATTGCTGCTAAAATCCAGCCTGTCTCTATAGGTACAAGTGAGTGCCTTCCATAAATGTGAGTACCCTGTGTACACTGGGCTATTAGTGATACCTGTACCACCATTTACCTGCACCATTGGCGCCTCTATTCCTGTTTTTACTTTTTTGAAAAAACGTTAAACCCAGTAAAAAAGACTTTCAGCACCTTGCCACAGCTCTGCTGTGGCTCCTACCTGCCCTTCAGAACAATTTGTGGGGGAAGAAACTTCTTTAACAGCCCTCAAACACAGCAGGAAACTCAGGAGAAGCAGTGATATGTCTCAGAGGAAAGGAAACTGCAACTGAGGCGCGAAAATAGGCCCCTCCCACCTCACTTGATGTTTTGAGGCCTATCATGGAAACACCAGAGTGTCTCTTAATTAACCATGCGAGTTACAAAACTCAAAACCAAGCCACAATGACCCCTTTAGTCCCTTCAAAAAACGTTATAAATGCATCAATAAACAAAACGTTTTTTCCTAACAGTGTCACCAGCCCTTTAGTCCCTTCAGAAAACGTTATAATTGCATCAATAAACAAAACATTTTTTCTTAACAGTGTCACCAGTAACTAATGAGCCCTTCAAGCAAGCTGAAATTCCTATTAAAATGTCTGAATACAGCTTACCCTTCCCTCATGGGGATATTTCCAGCCTTTTCTAGAATTAACACAGTCTGTCTAGAAAAATATAGACTGAACATACCTCATATGCAGTTTAGCCTGCAAACTGTTCTCCCAACTGAAGTTTTCCAGTACTCTTCAGGCCTTGTGAGAACAGCAGTGGATCTTAGTTACAAAGTGCTAAGATCATCATCCTCCTTGCAGAAATCTACATCCCTTTTCTGCCAGAGAGTAAATAGTACACACCAGTACCATTTAAAATAATAAACTTTTGCTTGAGAAATAAAAAACTAGCATTATAGTCACCACATAGCTCTTTGCCCTTCCTAGCAGTTAAGCAGGCAGAGAGAATGACTGGGGGGTGGAGCTAAGGGGAGAGCTATATAGACAGCTCTGCTCTGGGTGCTCTCTCTGCCACTTCCTCTAGGGAAGGAGAATATCCCACAAGTAAGGATGAATCTATTATGGTTCCCAAGAAAGTTACCCTTGTCATGGGACTAAGGAAACTCTTTTCCAAATTTACCTTCCACCCGTAAGACCATGGGAAGGATAACACCAAGTCCGTGTGAAATCTTGTTAGCTGTAAGGATGGCGCCTGGACTAGATGTCGTCCAGATAGGACGCCGCTGTAAGGATGGCGCCTGGACTAGATGTCGTCCAGATAGGACGCCACTGCAATGCTCCATAACCGAAGCACCGTCCACAGCGCTCCCAGAGCCTTCGCAAAGACTCAGAGCCGCGGCAAAACCGAAAAGAAGGGCCACGAAACTGGAAGCGTTTGTCCAACTAGAGAATGGCACCTTCAGGTACGCGTCCTTTAAAACCACTGTTGTCATAAATTGACCCTACTGGATCAAAGGAAGAATGGAACGAATAGTTGCCATCTTGAAGGACGGTACACTAAGAAAATCTGTTTAGACTCTTGAGATCTAAAAAGTGGACTGAAGGTTCCCTCTCTTTTGGGAACCACAAACCGATTGGTATAAAAAAAAACCCAGACCCAGTACCTGTATTGGAACTGAAACAACCATTCCCAGGTCTGAGGTGTCTCTTACACAGTGTAAGAACGCCTCTCCTTTAGTCTGATCTGCAGATAATCTTGAAAGCAGAAACCTGCCTCTGGGAGGAAAAACTCTTGAACTCTAAATTGAATCCCTGGGACATTATTTTCTATTGCCCAGGGATTCTGAACATCTCGATCCCAAGCCTGAGCGAAGACTGAAAGGCTGCCCCCAACAAAATCCGATCCCGGATCGGGGGCATGTCCGTCATGCTGTCTTTAATTCAAAAGCAGGCTATTTGGATCTTTCTTTTTTCTTTTAAAAGAGAATATTTCTGTCAAGCCAGGTTCCAACAAGGTCTTCCCCTTGTAAGGAATCGCTAAAAGCTTAGACTTGGAGCATACATTTGTAGAACAAGGTTCTAACCATAAGGCTCTGTGAGCTAAAACAGAGAAACCTGAAATCTATGCTTCCAGTTTGATAACTTGAAGGGCAGAATTTGAAACAAAAGAATTAGTCAATTTGAAAGCTGATACCCTATCCTGGAGTCTATCCAGGGAAGTTTCTGACTTAGTAGCATAAAACAACACATCAAACCAATATGCCGTCGCACTAGTGACGGTAGCAAAGTACATAGCTGGTTGCCTTGGAAAACCTGGTGTACGTCCCATTTCTAATTATTTGTCCATAGGACCTTTGAAAAACCCAACTCTCCTCTAAGGGTATAGTAGCTCTCTTAGCTAAGCTGGAAACTACTCCATCCTGAGGTGGCTATGGGAAACATCATATTAAATATAGGGAATGCGGTTTCTTCCATTCCTTATAACTCACTGGACGCACTAGAATAGATTACACCATTCGTAATAGCCACTACTGAATCAATCACCCTAAATGATTGAAAATAATTCCTCTAGAAATGTTGTCTACCACGTGGTAAACACATATAATGCAGAGCAACTCCAGGTGGAGTGTGAGAGGAAGCGCAGGGCACTGCATGTGAGCTTCCGCAGACTCCCAAACAGCAAACTACTTTGAAGGAGTTATGTTAGAAAAAAGTAAACATTTTTATTAAAAATCGACACATAAAAACGGTTACTGTCTCTTTAAACTGAAAAACATAATTTATGTAAGAACTTACATGATAAATTCATTTCTTTCATATTAGCAAGAGTCCATGAGCTAGTGACGTATGGGATATACAAAGGTTTGGGCAAAGTTTCCCAAACCTCAAAATGCCTATAAATACACCCCTCACCACACCCACAAATCAGTTTAACGAATAGCCAAGAAGTGGGGTGATAAGAAAAAAGTGCGAAAGCATAAAAAATAAGGAATTGGAATAATTGTGCTTTATACAAAAAAATCATAACCACCACAAAAAAGGGTGGGCCTCATGGACTCTTGCTAATATGAAAGAAATGAATTTATCACGTAAGTTCTTACATAAATTATGTTTTCTTTCATGTAATTAGCAAGAGTCCATGAGCTAGTGACGTATGGGATAATGACTACCCAAGATGTGGATCTTTCCACGCAAGAGTCACTAGAGAGGGAGGGATAAAATAAAGACAGCCAATTCCTGCTGAAAATAATCCACAACCAAAATAAAGTTTAATGAAAAACATAAACAGAAGATTCAAACTGAAACAGCTGCCTGAAGTACTTTTCTACCAAAAACTGCTTCAGAAGAAGAAAACACATCAAAATGGTAGAATTTAGTAAAAGTATGCAAAGAAGACCAAGTTGCTGCTTTGCAAATCTGATCAACCGAAGCTTCATTCCTAAACGCCCAGGAAGTAGAAACTGACCTAGTAGAATGAGCTGTAATCCTCTGAGGCGGAGTTTTACCCGACTCAACATAGGCATGATGAATTAAAGATTTCAACCAAGATGCCAAAGAAATGGCAGAAGCTTTCTGGCCTTTTCTAGAACCGGAAAAGATGACAAATAGACTAAAAGTCTTTCGGAAAGTCTTAGTAGCTTCAACATAATATTTCAAAGCTCTAACAACATCCAAAGAATGCAATGATTTCTCCTTAGAATTCTTAGGATTAGGGCATAATGAAGGAACTACAATTTCTCTACTAATGTTGTTGGAATTCACAACCTTAGGTAAAAATTTAAAAGAAGTTCGCAACACCGCCTTATCCTGATGAAAAATCAGAAAAGGAGACTCACAAGAAAGAGCAGACAATTCAGAGACTCTTCTGGCAGAAGAGATGGCCAAAAGGAACAAAACTTTCCAAGAAAGTAATTTAATGTCCAATGAATGCATAGGTTCAAACGGAGGAGCTTGAAGAGCCCCCAGAACCAAATTCAAACCCCAAGGAGGAGAAATTGACTTAATGACAGGTTTTATACGAACCAAGGCTTGTACAAAACAATGAATATCAGGAAGATTAGCAATCTTTCTGTGAAAAAGAACAGAAAGAGCAGAGATTTGACCTTTCAAGGAACTTGGCGGACAAACCTTTATTCAAACCATCCTGAAGAAACTGTAAAATTCTCGGAATTCTAAAAGAATGCCAGGAAAAATGATGAGAAAGACACCAAGAAATATAAGTCTTCCAGACTCTATAATATATCTCTCTAGATACAGATTTACGAGCCTGTAACATAGTATTAATCACAGAGTCAGAGAAACCTCTTTGACCAAGAATCAAGCGTTCAATCTCCATACCTTTAAATTTAAGGATTTGAGATCCTGATGGAAAAAAGGACCTTGCGACAGAAGGTCTGGTCTTAACGGAAGAGTCCACGGTTGGCAAGAGGCCATCCGGACAAGATCCGCATACCAAAACCTGTGAGGCCATGCTGGAGCTACCAGCAGAACAAACGAGCATTCCTTCAGAATCTTGGAGATTTCTCTTGGAAGAAGAACTAGAGGCGGAAAGATATAGGCAGGATGATACTTCCAAGGAAGTGATAATGCATCCACTGCCTCCGCCTCAGGATCCCGGGATCTGGACAGATACCTGGGAAGTTTCTTGTTTAGATGAGAAGCCATCAGATCTATTTCTGGAAGTTCCCACATTTGAACAATCTGAAGAAATACCTCTGGGTGAAGAGACCATTCGCCCGGATGTAACGTTTGGCGACTGAGATAATCCGCTTCCCAATTGTCTATACCTGGAATATGAACCGCAGAGATTAGACAGGAGCTGGATTCCGCCCAAACCAGAATTCGAGATACTTCTTTCATAGCCAGAGGACTGTGAGTCCCTCCTTGATGATTGATGTATGCCACAGTTGTGACATTGTCTGTCTGAAAACAAATGAACGATTCTCTCTTCAGAAGAGGCCAAGACTGAAGAGCTCTGAAAATTGCACGGAGTTCCAAAATATTGATCGGTAATCTCACCTCCTGAGATTCCCAAACAACTTGTGCTGTCAGAGACCCCCACACAGCTCCCCAACCTGTAAGACTTGCATCTGTTGAAATTACAGTCCAGGTCGGAAGAACAAAAGAAGCCCCCTGAACTAAACAATGGTGATCTGTCCACCACGTCAGAGAGTGTCGTACAATCGGTTTTAAAGATATTAATTGAGATATCTTTGTGTAATTCCTGCACCATTGGTTCAGCATACAGAGCTGAAGAGGTCGCATGTGAAAACGAGCAAAGGGGATCGCATCCGATGCAGCATTCATAAGACCTAGAATTTCCATGCATAAGGCTACCGAAGGGAATGATTGTGACTGAAGGTTTCGACAAGCTGAAATCAATTTTAGACGTCTCTTGTCTGTCAAAGACAGAGTCATGGACACTGAATCTATCTGGAAACCCAAAAAGGTTACCCTTGTCTGAGGAATCAATGAACTTTTTAGTGAATTGATCCTCCAACCAAGATTTTGAAGAAACAACAAAAGTCGATTCGTATGAAATTCTGCTAAATGTGAAGACTGAGCAAGTACCAAGATATCGTCCAAATAAGGAAATACCACAATACCCTGTTCTCTGATTACAGATAGAAGGGCACCGAGAACCTTTGTAAAAATTCTTGGAGCTGTTGCTAGGCCAAACGGCAGAGCCACAAACTGGTAATGCTTGTCTAGGAAAGAGAATCTCAGAAACTGATAGTGAGCTGGATGAATCGGAATATGCAGATATGCATCCTGTAAATCTATTGTAGACATATAATGCCCTTGCTGAACAAAAGGCAGGATTGTCCTTACAGTTACCATTTTGAATGTTGGTATCCTTACATAACGATTCAATATTTTTAGATCCAGAACTGGTCTGAAGGAATTCTCCTTCTTTGGTACAATGAAGAGATTCGAATAAAACCCCAGCCCCTGTTCCAGAACTGGAACTGGCATAATTACTCCAGCCAACTCTAGATCTGAAACACATTTCAGAAATGCTTGAGCTTTCGCTGGGTTTACTGGGACACGGGAAAGAAAAAATCTCTTTGCAGGAGGTCTTATCTTGAAACCAATTCTGTACCCTTCTGAAACGTAATCTGCCCCCTACCAGCTGAGCTGGAATGAGGGCCGCACCTTCATGTGGACTTAGAAGCTGGCTTTGCTTTTCTAGAAGGCTTGGATTTATTCCAGACTGGAGATGGTTTCCAAACTGAAACTGCTCCTGAGGATGAAGGATCAGGCTTTTGTTCTTTGTTGAAACGAAAGGAACGAAAACGATTATTAGCCCTGTTTTTACCCTTAGATTTTTTATCCTGTGGTAAAAAAGTTCCTTTCCCACCAGTAACAGTTGAGATAATAGAATCCAACTGAGAACCAAATAATTTATTACCCTGGAAAGAAAGGGAAAGTAGAGTCGATTTAGAAGACATATCAGCATTCCAAGTTTTAAGCCATAAAGCTCTTCTAGCTAAAATAGCTAGAGACATAAACCTGACATCAACTCTGATAATATCAAAAATGGCATCACAGATAAAATTATTAGCATGTTGAAGAAGAATAATAATGTTATGAGAATCATGATCTGTTACTTGTTGCGCTAAAGTTTCCAACCAAAAAGTTGAAGCTGCAGCAACATCCGCCAAAGATATAGCAGGTCTAAGAAGATTACCTGAACACAAATAAGCTTTTCTTAGAAAGGATTCAATTTTCCTATCTAAAGGATCCTTAAAGGAAGTACCATCTGCCGTAGGAATAGTAGTACGTTTAGCAAGGGTAGAGATAGCCCCATCAACTTTAGGGATTTTGTCCCAAAACTCTAATCTGTCAGACGGCACAGGATATAATTGCTTAAAACGTTTCGAAGGAGTAAATGAATTACCCAAATTATTCCATTCCCTGGAAATTACTTCAGAAATAGCACCAGGAACAGGAAAAACTTCTGGAATAACTACAGGAGATTTAAAGACCTTGTCTAAACGTTTAGATTTAGTATCAAGAGGACCAGAATCCTCAATTTCTAATGCAATTAGGACTTCTTTAAGTAAAGAACGAATAAATTCCATTTTAAATAAATATGAAGATTTATCAGCATCAACCTCTGAAACAGAATCCTCTGAACCAGAAGAATCATAAGAATCAGAATGATGATGTTCATTTAAAAATTAATCTGGATAAAGAGAAGTTTTAAAAGACTTTTTATGTTTACTAGAAGGAGGAATAACAGACATAGCCTTCTTAATAGATTCAGAAACAAAATCTCTTATGTTATCAGGAACACTCTGAACATTAGATGTTGATGGAACTGCAACAGGTAATGGTATTTTACTAAAGGAAATATTTTCTGCATTAACAAGTTTGTCATGACATTTAATACAAACAACAGCTGGAGGAACAGCTACCAAAAGTTTACAGCAGATACACTTAGCTTTGGTAGTTTCAGCACCAGGCAGCGATTTTCCTGAAGTATCTTCTGACTCAGATGCAACATGAGACATCTTGCAATATGTAAGAGAAAAAACAACATATAAAGCAAAATTGATCAAATTCCTTAAATTACAGTTTCAGGAATGGGAAAAAATGCCAAAGAACAAGCTTCTAGCAACCAGAAGCAATGAAAAATGAGACTTAAATAATGTGGAGACAAAAGTGACGCCCATATTTTTTTATCCGGAACGCCGACATTTTTGGCGCAAAAGAACGTCAAAAAATGACGCAACTTCCGGCGACACGTATGACGCCGGAAACAGAAAAGAATTTTTGCGCCAAAAAAGTCTGCGCCAAGAATGACACAATAAAATGAAGCATTTTCAGCCCCCGCAAGCCTAACAGCCCACAGGGAAAAAGTCAAATTTTTTAAGGTAAGAAAAAATGATTGATTCAAATGCATTATCCCAAATATGAAACTGACTATCTGAAAATAAGGAATGTTGAACATCCTGAGTCAAAGCAAATAAATGTTTGAATACATATATTTAGAACTTTATAAAAAAGCGCCCAACCATAGCTTAGAGTGTCACAGAAAATAAGACTTACTTACCCCAGGACACTCGTCTACATGTTGTAGAAAGCCAAACCAGTACTGAAACGAAAATCAGCAGAGGTAATGGTATATATATATATATATATATATAAGAGTATATCGTCGATCTGAAAAGGGAGGTAAGAGATGAATCTCTACGACCGATAACAGAGAACCTATGAAATAGACCCCGTAGAAGGAGATCATTGCATTCAAATAGGCAATACTCTCCTCACATCCCTCTGACATTCACTGCACGCTGAGAGGAAAACCGGGCTCCAACCTGTTGCGGAGCGCATATCAACGTAGAATCTAGCACAAACTTACTTCACCACCTCCATAGGAGGCAAAGTTTGTAAAACTGATTTGTGGGTGTGGTGAGGGGTGTATTTATAGGCATTTTGAGGTTTGGGAAACTTTGCCCCTCCTGGTAGGAATGTATATCCCATACGTCACTAGCTCATGGACTCTTGCTAATTACATGAAAGAAAGTAACTTCTTATTTCAGTGTGCAGAAGCAAGCTAAATTAGCATGCCAATATAGTTGTTTATAGACATCGCCATGACATTAAAGAAACAATATCTTGTGCAGCAATTCCAGATGGAAATTGCAAGGAACCGCAGGTCACTGCATGTGACTGTCTCTTTAAAAATCAAAAGTAATTCCTTATTTCTGTGTGCAGAAGCAAATAAATTAATATATCAACATTGCTATTCATAAACTCAGTAGCAAGTGACACTGGCTCTTTAACACATATTTATTTTCCTAGGTCTAACATTGAAGATGTATGAGGGAATTAGAGAACCCTATCAATCTCTCAGCTTGTTCTAAGGGATGGTACTGAGGCGTCAGACAACCTGTCTATACCACAAGAACTGAGCACATAATAGCGCTGACTGACGCGCAATCTGTTAAACAGAAATTCCTTTGTGTCTTCCGATAACCGTTAGTGACAGAAAGGAAGAGATTAGTATACGGCGCCATTCTCCACTCCTTTACTCATAACTGACAGGAAGGAGGAGGGAAAACATTGGCACCGTTTTTTCTATCAACTCAGCCCCTCGTGGGCGTCACACCAAGTAATCTCCCGGTCACCATTTCTCAATACAGGCGCCGGAAGCAAAGTCTAGATCTCACTGCGCTGTAACACCGCATTTTCTGAAGCGGAGTGAAAATGGCACGTAAATAATCCCCATCGTGGCTAATAAAATATCTCCCAGTCGGCACCAAAGTTACCAACCCGCCGGGAGAAATATAACAACAATAATATAAAAGCCCCAGTGACTGTAGCAACGCTGTCCGATAAATCACAGGGCCTGCTGCTACACTGACTCCTTGCCCAAATATCCCCTATGTCTGAGGGGAGACTATGCGATGACAATTAGACGTGTCCCATGTACAAAGAAATAAAGTGTCTCCTTTATCTCGTCCCATGCACAAGTAAATAAAGAGTCTCCTTTATCTCTGAGACTCCATTTCCATTAAGCCCCAGCACTGTCTACAACACTGCCCGAATGTTCCCTAGCCTAAAGGGAAACTATGTGAAAACATGAGGCTCGTGTATAAGAAAATAAAGAGTCTCCTTTATGTTTGAGACATCTGAAGCCCCAGTGCCTGCTGCAAAACTGCCCAAATGTCCCCTAAGGGGAAACTATGAAAGTAATAATGAGGCTTATGTATAAAATAAATTAAGTGCCCTCCTTTGTTTCTGAAACTTCCAAATCCCCCAGAAAAAAAGTCAGCACTTACCTCATTTTCTGCCTGGCAGCAAGGCAGATTCCAGGTTTAAGAGGTCCTACCAGTTCCCATTGCTTTAAAGCCACCAAAAGCTCTACTGTAGAGACTGATATGGACTACAGCTACACCCTAGAACAAAGCAGCACTCTCTGGCGCTACTTTAAAAATATTAAACTCTTGATTGAATAATCTAATTTAACACCTCACTTTTTCTCTTCCTATCACTAATGTAGGCAAAGAGAATGACTGGGGTGGGAGGGAGGGGAGGAGCTATTTAACAGCTCTGCTGTGGTGCTCTTTGCCTCCTCCTGCTGACCAGGAGGTGAATATCCCATTAGTAATTATGATGATCCGTGGACTCATCGTGTCTTAAAAAAGAAAGTTTAATTTTGACTAGACTATTCCTTTCAGCGTTGCATTACAAAAGATCTGCGCACACTAAATGTTTATATATGCACAGTATATATATGTAATTAAGTGCTGCACCACAAAAGGTCTGTGCACACGTTAAATTACTGATATATAAACGGGTGCACAAACCTTTGGTAATGCGGCACTTAATTACCGATATATACTGTGCATATATAAAGTGCCGCATTACAAAAGGTCTGTGCACACATTTATATATGCACAGTATATATCAGTAATTAAGCGTTGCATTACTAAAGATCTGCGCACACAATAAATGTTTATATATGAACAGTATATATATATATATATATATATATATATATATATATATATATATATATATATATATATATATATATATATATATATATATGTAATAAAGTGCCGCATCACAAAAGGTCTGTGCACACATTTATATATGCACCGTATATATCGTAAAAAAGTGACATGGATTTGAGGCCTATCTCTGAAAAGCCTTTGTTGTGCCCAAAATTGCAGACAAAAGTTAAACTGTAACCAGCTGACAGAATGAAGATGACAGAATAAGTCGAGGAGACCTAAATCTTCGCTATTACAGGTTATGTTCTGTAATGTTAACAGCAAATATAACAAAATAAGCAGAAAATCAGTATAATGGAATTCATTTTATCTTTTTCCCATCATTTACCTTCCTGCGCATTTTATTCATATGTCACATGATACAGGGAAGCTTGTGCATACTGTAATATTTTAGATCTGATATGGGGTTATATTAAATATCTGAACATTACGTCTATGTACTAAATGCAGTGAAAATAACCACAAGTAACAATACATAACTAGTAGAAGTTTCTGTAGCGTTACAACCAACCAGGGCCTGCGCTCACATACAGTAGAACCTACTGCTAAGCAAAGAAAGGATGGGGGAGGACGGTTCCAAACTCCCTACGGGCCTCTGCGCGATTTCTGTTCCAAGGTAGTGTAAAATGGTCACAGTGTGAATGCATCTGACCTTTTGTCTTGGACTAATCTAATTGTGTCGTCTTTGTGTAATCAGCCAGTAAAGGTCAGTGCTGTATTTAACATGGGGCCCCTTTAGGTAATGAATTTGCCTTGCAGTAAATTAACTTGATTATACTTGTTTCAAATATGTCAAAGACCAGGTCATGTTAACCGTGAGCTTGCTGTTAGACGATCAGGGACACACAGCACTGAATTCAGCAGACCCCCCCCCCCCCCCTACATATACATTATATCAATTGTGATAAAGTGATTTTCTCCTCTGCAGTGTGACTAAAGACTGGGTGGCAGTGGGGCAAGTGGTGGCACTAGGACATTTCCCATTTGGCCATCTACTCATCCCAGAACTGGAAATCAGATCCTATTTTTATCTCCTGACACAAAGGTCTTTACATTCAATGTGGTCTTAAAGGGACCTGAAACCCAAATCGTTTCTTTGACGATTCAGCAATTTTAAACAACTTTCCAAATAACTTCTATTATGACATTTTATTTGTTCTTTTGTTTGCTGTGGTACAGCGAGTGTTTGCCTGCACAATGCAGACAGTGATACAGCGAGTGTTTGCCTGTACAATGCAGACAGTGATACAGCGAGTGTTTGCCTGCACAATGCAGACAGTGATACAGCGAGTGTTTGCCTGCACAATGCAGACAGTGATACAGCGAGTGTTTGCCTGCACAATGCAGACAGTGATACAGCGAGTGTTTGCCTACACAATGCAGACTGTGATACAGCGAGTGTTTGCCTACACAATGCAGACTGTGATACAGTGAGTGTTTGCCTACACAATGCAAACAACTACAAAACAACAAAAAAAACATAATTTATGCTTACCTGATAAATTTATTTCTCTTGTAGTGTATTCAGTCCACGGGTCATCCATTACTTATGGGATATATTCCCTTCCCAATAGGAAGTTGCAAGAGGATCACCCAAAGCAGAGCTGCTATATAGCTCCTCCCCTCACATGTCATATCCAGTCATTCGACCGAAACAAGACAAGAAAGGAGAAACCATAGGGTGCAGTGGTGACTGGAGTTTTAATTAAAATTTAGATCTGCCTTAAAAAAGACAGGGCGGGCCGTGGACTGAATACACTACAAGAGAAATAAATTTATCAGGTAAGCATAAATTATGTTTTCTCTTGTTAAGTGTATTCAGTCCACGGGTCATCCATTACTTATGGGATACCAATACCAAAGCTAAAGTAGACGGATGATGGGAGGGACAAGGCAGGAACTTAAACGGAAGGAACCACTGCCTGTAGAACCTTTCTCCCAAAAACAGCCTCCAAAGAAGCAAAAGTGTCAAATTTGTAAAATTTTGAAAAGGTGTGAAGCAAAGACCAAGTCGCAGCCTTGCAAATCTGTTCAACAGAGGCCTCATTCTTAAAGGCCCAGGTGGAAGCCACAGATCTAGTGGAATGAGCTGTAATTCTTTCAGGGGGCTGCTGTCCAGCAGTCTCATAGGCTAAACGTATTATGCTACGAAGCCAAAAGGAGAGAGAGGTTGCCGAAGCTTTTTGACCTCTCCTCTGTCCAGAGTAAACGACAAACAGGGAAGAAGTTTGACGAAAATCTTTAGTTGCCTGTAAATAGAACTTCAGGGCACAGACTACGTCCAGATTATGCAAAAGTCGTTCCTGTTAGAAACTACCTTAGGCAAAAACCCAGGTTTAGTACGCAGAACTACCTTGTCTGAATGGAAAATCAGATAAGTAGAATCACAATGTAAGGCAGATAACTCAGAGACTCTTCGAGCCAAGGAAATAGCCATCAAAAACAGAACTTTCCAAGATAAAAGCTTAATATCAATGGAATGAAGGGGTTCAAACAGAACACCTTGAAGAACTTTAAGAACCAAGTTTTTAGCTCCATGGCGGAGCAACAGTCTTAAACACAGGCTTAATCCTAGCCAAAGACTGACAAAAAGCCTGGACTTCTGGAACTTCCGCCAGACGTTTGTGTAAAAGAATAGACAGAGCAGAAATCTGTCCCTTTAACGAACTAGCAGATAAGCCCTTTTCTAAACCCTCTTGTAGAAAGGACAATATCCTAGGAATCCTAACCTTACTCCATGAGTAACTCTTGGATTCGCACCAATATAAATATTTACGCCATATCTTAAGGTAAATTTTTCTGGTAACAGGCTTCCGTGCCTGTATTAAGGTATCAATAACTGACTCCGAGAAGCCACGCTTTGATAGGATCAAGCGTTCAATCTCCATGCAGTCAGCCTCAGAGAATTTAGATTTGGATGGTTGAAAGGACCCTGTATTAGAAGGTCCTGCCTCAGAGGCAGAGACCATGGTGGACAGGACGACATGTCCACTAGGTCTGCATACCAGGTCCTGCGTGGCCACGCAGGCGCTATCAGAATCACCGATGCTCTCTCCTGTTTGATCTTGGCAATCAGTCGAGGCAGCAGCGGAAACGGTGGAAACACATAAGCCAGGTTGAAAACCCAAGGGGCTGCTAGAGCATCTATCAGCGCCGCTCCCGGGTCCCTGGACCTGGATCCGTAACTAGGAAGCTTGGCGTTCTGGTGAGACGCCATGAGATCCAGTTCTGGTTTGCCCCAACGATGAACCAGCTGAACGAACACCTCCGGATGAAGTTCCCACTCCCCCGGATGAAAAGTCTGGTGACTTAGAAAGTCCGCCTCCCAGTTCTCCACGCCTGGGATGTAAATCGCTGACAGGTGGCAAGAGTGAGACTCTGCCCAGCGAATTATCCTTGAGACTTCTAACATCGCTAGGGAACTCCTGGTTCCCCCTTGATGGTTGATGTAAGCCACAGTCGTGATGTTGTCCGACTGAAATCTGATGAACCTCAGTGTTGCTAACTGAGGCCAAGCTAGAAGAGCATTGAATATTGCTCTTAACTCCAGAATGTTTATTGGGAGGAGTTTCTCCTCCTGAGTCCACGAACCCTGAGCCTTCAGGGAGTTCCAGACTGCGCCCCAACCTAGAAGGCTGGCATCTGTTGTTACAATCGTCCAATCTGGCCTGCGAAAGGTCATACCCTTGGACAGATGGACCCGAGAAAGCCACCAGAGAAGAGAATCTCTGGTCTCTTGATCCAGATTTAGTAGAGGGGACAAATCTGAGTAATCCCCATTCCACTGACTTAGCATGCATAATTGCAGCGGTCTGAGATGCAGGCGCGCAAATGGCACTATGTCCATTGCCGCTACCATTAAGCCGATTACATCCATGCACTGAGCCACTGACGGGCGTGGAACGGAATGAAGGACACGGCAAGCATTTAGAAGTTTTGATAACCTGGACTCCGTCAGGTAAATTTTCATCTCTACAGAATCTATAAGAGTCCCTAGGAAGGAGACTCTTGTGAGTGGTAATAGAGAACTCTTTTCCACGTTCACCTTCCATCCATGCGACCTCAGAAATGCCAGAACTATCTCTGTATGAGACTTGGCAATTTGAAAACTTGACGCTTGTATCAGAATGTCGTCTAGATACGGAGCCACCGCTATGCCTCGCGGTCTTAGAACCGCCAGAAGTGAGCCCAGAACCTTTGTAAAAATTCTCGGGGCCATAGCTAACCCGAAGGGAAGAGCTACAAACTGGTAATGCGTGTCTAGAAAGGCAAATCTTAGGTACCGATAATGATCTTTGTGAATCGGTATGTGAAGGTAGGCATCCTTTAAGTCCACTGTGGTCATGTACTGACCCTCTTGGATCATGGGAAGGACGGTTCGAATAGTTTCCATTTTGAATGATGGAACTCTGAGGAATTTGTTTAAGATCTTTAGGTCCAATATTGGTCTGAAGGTTCCCTCTTTCTTGGGAACCACAAACAGATTTGAGTAAAATCCTTGCCCTTGTTCCGTCCGCGGAACTGGGTGGATCACCCCCATTACTAGGAGGTCTTGTACACAGCGTAGAAAACAGAATTTATGCTTACCTGATAAATTACTTTCTCCAACGGTGTGTCCGGTCCACGGCGTCATCCTTACTTGTGGGATATTCTCTTCCCCAACAGGAAATGGCAAAGAGCCCAGCAAAGCTGGTCATATGATCCCTCCTAGGCTCCGCCTACCCCAGTCATTCGACCGACGTACAGGAGGAAATATGCATAGGAGAAACCATATGATACTGTGGTGACTGTAGTTAGAGAAAATAATTCATCAGACCTGATTAAAAAAACCAGGGCGGGCCGTGGACCGGACACACCGTTGGAGAAAGTAATTTATCAGGTAAGCAT
Source organism: Bombina bombina (assembly GCF_027579735.1). Lineage (NCBI taxonomy): Eukaryota > Metazoa > Chordata > Amphibia > Anura > Bombinatoridae > Bombina > Bombina bombina. The sequence continues at coordinate 153,005,799 of NC_069508.1, forward strand.
AAATTCTGTTTTCTCCAACATAGGTGTGTCCGGTCCACGGCGTCATCCTTACTTGTGGGAACCAATACCAAAGCTTTAGGACACGGATGAAGGGAGGGAGCAAATCAGGTCACCTAAATGGAAGGCACCACGGCTTGCAAAACCTTTCTCCCAAAAATAGCCTCTGAAGAAGCAAAAGTATCAAATTTGTAAAATTTGGCAAAAGTGTGCAGTGAAGACCAAGTCGCTGCCTTACATATCTGGTCAACAGAAGCTTCGTTCTTGAAGGCCCATGTGGAAGCCACAGCCCTAGTGGAGTGAGCTGTGATTCTTTCAGGAGGCTGCCGTCCGGCAGTCTCATAAGCCAAACGGATAATGCTTTTAAGCCAAAAAGAAAGAGAGGTAGAAGTTGCTTTTTGACCTCTCCTTTTACCAGAATAAACAACAAACAAAGAAGAAGTTTGTCTGAAATCTTTAGTGGCCTCTAAATAGAATTTTAGAGCACGGACTACGTCCAAATTGTGTAACAAACGTTCCTTCTTTGAAACTGGATTCGGGCACAAAGAAGGTACAACTATCTCCTGGTTAATATTCTTGTTGGAAACAACTTTCGGAAGAAAACCAGGCTTAGTACGCAAAACCACCTTATCTGCATGGAACACCAGGTAGGGTGGAGAACACTGCAGAGCAGATAACTCTGAAACTCTTCTAGCAGAAGAAATTGCAACCAAAAACAAAACTTTCCAAGATAATAACTTAATATCTACGGAATGTAAGGGTTCAAACGGAACCCCTTGAAGAACTGAAAGAACTAGATTGAGACTCCAGGGAGGAGTCAAAGGTCTGTAAACAGGCTTGATTCTAACCAGAGCCTGAACAAAAGCCTGAACGTCTGGCACAGCTGCCAGCCTTTTGTGAAGTAAAACGGATAACGCAGAAATCTGTCCCTTCAGAGAACTTGCAGATAATCCCTTCTCCAAACCCTCTTGTAGAAAGGATAAAATCCTAGGAATTTTTATCTTGTTCCATGGGAATCCTTTAGATTCACACCAATAGATATATTTTTTCCATATCTTATGGTAAATCTTTCTAGTTACAGGCTTTCTAGCCTGAATAAGAGTATCTATGACAGAATCTGAAAACCCACGCTTTGATAAAATCAAGCGTTCAATCTCCAAGCAGTCAGTTGGAGAGAAACCAGATTCGGATGTTCGAATGGACCTTGAACAAGAAGGTCCTGTCTCAAAGGTAGCTTCCATGGTGGAGCCGATGACATATTCACCAGGTCTGCATACCAAGTCCTGCGTGGCCACGCAGGAGCTATCAAGATCACCGAAGCCCTCTCCTGGTTGATCCTGGCTACCAGCCTGGGAATGAGAGGAAACGGTGGGAAAACATAAGCTAGGTTGAAGGTCCAAGGTGCTACTAGTGCATCTACTAGAGTCGCCTTGGGATCCCTGGATCTGGACCCGTAACAAGGAACCTTGAAGTTCTGGTGAGACGCCATCAGATCCATGTCTGGAATGCCCCATAATTGAGTTATTTGGGCAAAGATTTCCGGGTGGAGTTCCCACTCCCCCGGATGGAATGTCTGACGACTCAGAAAATCCGCTTCCCAATTTTCCACTCCTGGGATGTGGATTGCAGACAAGTGGCAGGAGTGATCCTCCGCCCATTGAATTATCTTGGTCACTTCCTCCATCGCCAGGGAACTCCTTGTTCCCCCCTGATGGTTGATATAAGCAACTGTCGTCATGTTGTCTGATTGAAACCTTATGAATTTGGCCTTTGCTAGATGAGGCCAAGCTTTGAGAGCATTGAATATCGCTCTCAGTTCCAGAATGTTTATCGGGAGAAGAGATTCTTCCCGAGACCATAGACCCTGAGCTTTCAGGGGTTCCCAGACCGCGCCCCAGCCCACCAGACTGGCGTCGGTCGTGACAATGACCCACTCTGGTCTGCGGAAGCTCATTCCCTTGACAGATTGTCCAGGATTAGCCACCAACGGAGTGAATCTCTGGTCCTTTGATCTACTTGAATCGTCGGAGACAAGTCTGTATAATCCCCATTCCACTGTCTGAGCATGCACAGTTGTAATGGTCTTAGATGAATTCGTGCAAAAGGAACTATGTCCATTGCTGCAACCATCAATCCTATTCCTTCCATGCACTGCGCTATGGAAGGACGAAGAACAGAATGAAGAACTTGACAAGAGTTTAGAAGTTTTGATTTTCTGACCTCTGTCAGAAAAATTCTCATTTCTAAGGAGTCTATTATTGTTCCCAAGAAGGGAACTCTTGTTGACGGGGAAAGAGAACTTTTTTCTATGTTTACTTTCCATCCGTGAGATCTGAAAAAGGCTAGGACGATGTCCGTATGAGCCCTTGCCTTTGACAGAGACGACGCTTGAATCAGGATGTCGTCCAAGTACGGTACTACTGCAATGCCCCTTGGTCTTAGAACCGCTAGAAGGGACCCTAGTACCTTTGTGAAAATTCTCGGAGCAGTGGCTAACCCGAATGGAAGTGCCACAAACTGGTAATGCTTGTCCAGAAAAGCGAACCTTAGGAACTGATGATGTTCCTTGTGGATGGGAATATGGAGGTACGCATCCTTTAAATCCACCGTGGTCATGAATTGACCTTCCTGGATGGTAGGAAGGATCGTTCGAATGGTTTCCATTTTGAACGATGGGACCCTGAGAAATTTGTTTAGGATCTTGAGATCTAGAATTGGTCTGAACGTTCCCTCTTTTTTGGGAACTATGAACAGGTTGGAGTAAAACCCCATCCCTTGTTCTCTTATTGGAACTGGATGAATTACTCCCATCCATAACAGGTCTTCTACACAATGTAAGAATGCCTGTCTTTTTATTTGGTTTGAAGATAATTGAGACCTGTGGAACCTTCCCCTTGGGGGTAGTTCCTTGAATTCCAGGAGATAACCTTGAGAAACTATTTCTAGTGCCCAAGGATCCTGAACATCTCTTGCCCAGGCCTGAGCAAAGAGAGAAAGTCTGCCCCCCACCAGATCCGGTCCCGGATCGGGGGCCATCCCTTCATGCTGTTTTGGTAGCAGTGGCAGGCTTCTTGGCCTGCTTACCCTTGTTCCAGCCTTGCATCGGTCTCCAGGCTGGTTTGGGTTGAGAAGTATTACCCTCTTGCTTAGAGGATGTAGAAGTAGAGGCTGGTCCGTTTCTGCGAAAGGGACGAAAATTAGGCTTATTTCTAGCCTTAAAAGACCTATCCTGAGGAAGGGCGTGGCCCTTTCCTCCGGTGATGTCTGAAATAATCTCTTTCAAATCGGGCCCAAACAGTGTTTTGCCCTTGAAAGGGATGTTAAGTAATTTTGTCTTGGAAGACACATCCGCTGACCAAGACTTCAGCCAGAGCGCTCTGCGCGCCACGATAGCAAACCCTGAATTTTTCGCCGCTAATCTCGCTAATTGCAAAGCGGCATCTAGAATAAAAGAGTTAGCCAATTTAAGTGCATGAACTCTGCCCATAATCTCCTCATACGAAGATTCTTTATCGAGCGACTTTTCTAGTTCTTCGAACCAGAAACACGCTGCCGTAGTGACAGGAACAATGCATGAAATTGGTTGAAGAAGGTAACCTTGCTGAACAAACATTTTTTTAAGCAAACCCTCTAATTTTTTATCCATAGGATCTTTAAAAGCACAACTATCTTCTATGGGAATAGTAGTGCGTTTGTTTAGAGTAGAGACCGCCCCCTCGACCTTAGGGACTGTCTGCCATAAGTCCTTTCTGGGGTCGACTATAGGAAATAATTTCTTAAATATAGGGGGAGGCACAAAAGGTATGCCGGGCCTTTCCCATTCCTTGTTTACTATATCCGCCACCCGCTTGGGTATAGGAAAAACATCGGGGGGCACCGGAACCTCTAGGAACTTATCCATCTTACATAATTTCTCTGGAATGACCAAATTGTCACAATCATCCAGAGTAGATAATACCTCCTTAAGCAGTGCGCGGAGATGTTCTAATTTAAATTTAAATGTTACAACATCAGGTTCAGCTTGTTGAGAAATTTTCCCTGAATCTGAAATTTCTCCCTCAGACAAAACCTCCCTCCTGGCCCCTTCAGATTGGTGTGAGGGTATGTCAGAAGCGTTATCATCAGCGTCCTCTTGCTCTTCAGTGTTTAAAACAGAGCAATCGCGCTTTCTTTGATAAGTAGGCATTTTAGATAAAATATTTGCAATAGAATTATCCATAACAGCCGTTAATTGTTGCATAGTAATAAGTATTGGCGCACTAGATGTACTAGGGGCCTCTTGTGTGGGCAAAACTGGTGTAGACACAGAAGGGGGTGATGCAGTACCATGCTTACTCCCCTCATCTGAAGAATCATCTTGGGCACTATTATGATCAGTGGCATCATTGTCCCTACTTTGTTTGGACACCCTGTCACAATTATCACATATATTTAAATGGGGAGACACATTGGCTTTCATACATATAGAACATAGTTTATCTGATGGTTCAGACATGTTAAACAGGCTTAAACTTGTCAACAAAGCACAAAAAACGTTTTAAAATAAAACCGTTACTGTCACTTTAAATTTTAAACAGAACACACTTTATTACTGAATATGCGAAAAAGTATGAAGCAATTGTTCAAAATTCACCAAAATTTCACCACAGTGTCTTAAAGCCTTAAAAGTATTGCACACCAAATTTGAAAGCTTTAACCCTTAAAATAACGGAACCGGAGCCGTTTCTACATTTAACCCCTATACAGTCCCAGGAATCTGCTTTGCTGAGACCCAACCAAGCCCAGAGGGGAATACGATACCAAATGACGCCTTCTGTAAGCTTTTTCAGTGTATCTTAGCTCCTCACACATGCATCTGCATGCCTTGCCTTCCAAAAACAACTGCGCATTAGTGGCGCGAAAATGAGGCTCTGCCTATTCTGAAAAAGGTGTTCATACAGTGCCTGCCGTTTTTTAACAACAATCCCCAAGATTATAATAATTATAAAGCGCTATAATCTGTCAAATATGCTTAGCAAGTAATCGTTTTAGCCCAGAAAAATGTCTACCAGTTTTTTAAGCCCTTATAAAGCCTTTATTCTCATACTTAATCTAAGAAAATGGCTTACCGGTCCCCATAGGGAAAATGACAGCCTTCCAGCATTACCAAGTCGTGTTAGAAATGTGGCCATCATACCTCAGGCAGAAAAGTCTGCCAACTGCTTCCCCCAACTGAAGTTACTTCATCTCAACAGTCCTGTGTGGAAACAGCAATCGATTTTAGTAACGTTTGCTAAAATCATCTTCCTCTCACAAACAGAAATCTTCTTCTCTTTTCTGTTTCAGAGTAAATAGTACATACCAGCACTATTTTAAAATAACAAACACTTGATTGAAGAATAAAAACTACATTTAAACACCAAAAAACTCTTAGCCATCTCCGTGGAGATGTTGCCTGTGCAACGGCAAAGAGAATGACTGGGGTAGGCGGAGCCTAGGAGGGATCATATGACCAGCTTTGCTGGGCTCTTTGCCATTTCCTGTTGGGGAAGAGAATATCCCACAAGTAAGGATGACGCCGTGGACCGGACACACCTATGTTGGAGAAATGCCTCTTTCTTTATTTGGTTTGCTGATAACCTTGAAAGATGAAATTTCCCTTGTGGAGGAGAAGCTTTGAAGTCCAGAAGATATCCCTGAGATATGATCTCCAACGCCCAGGGATCCTGGACATCTCTTGCCCACGCCTGGGCGAAGAGAGAAATTCTGCCCCCCACTAGATCCGTTTCCGGATAGGGGGCCATCCCTTCATGCTGTCTTAGGGGCAGTAGTAGGTTTTCTGGCCTGCTTGCCCTTGTTCCAGGACTGGTTAGTTTTCCAGGCCTGTCTGTAACGAGCAACAGTTCCTTCCTGTTTTGGAGCAGAGGAAGTTGATGCTGCTCCTGCCTTGAAGTTTCGAAAGGCACGAAAATTAGACTGTTTGGCCTTTGATTTGGCCCTGCCCTGAGGAAGAGTATGACCCTTACCTCCAGTAATGTCAGCAATAATTTCTTTCAAGCCGGGCCCGAATAAGGTCTGCCCTTTGAAAGGAATATTAAGCAATTTAGATTTAGAAGTCACGTCAGCTGACCAGGATTTAAGCCATAGCGCTCTGCGCGCCTGGATGGCGAATCCGGAGTTCTTAGCCGTTAGTTTAGTTAAATGTACAATGGCATCAGAAACAAATGCATTAGCTAGCTTAAGTGCTTTAAGCTTGTCCATAATTTCATCCAATGGAGCTGTGTGAATGGCCTCTTCTAGAGACTCAAACCAGAATGCCGCAGCAGCAGTGACAGGCGCAATGCATGCAAGGGGCTGTAAGATAAAACCTTGTTGAACAAATATTTTCTTAAGGTAACCTTCTAATTTTTTATCCATTGGATCCGAAAAAGCACAACTATCCTCCACCGGGATAGTGGTACGCTTAGCTAAAGTAGAAACTGCTCCCTCCACCTTAGGGACCGTCTGCCATAAGTCCCGTGTAGTTGCGTCTATTGGAAACATTTTCCTAAATATAGGAGGAGGGGAAAAAGGCACACCGCGTCTATCCCACTCCTTGCTAATAATTTCTGTAAGCCTTTTAGGTATAGGAAAAACGCCAGTACACACCGGCACCGCATAGTATCTATCCAGCCTACATAATTTCTCTGGAATTGCAACTGTGTTACAGTCATTCAGAGCCGCTAAAACCTCCCCTAGCAATACACGGAGGTTCTCAAGCTTAAATTTAAAATTAGAGATCTCTGAATCCGGTTTCCCTGGATCAGATCCGTCACCCACAGAATGAAGCTCTCCGTCCTCATGTTCTGCAAACTGTGACGCAGTATCGGACATGGCTCTCACAGCACCAGCGCGCTCTGTCCTTATCCCAGAGCTATCGCGCTTGCCTCTTAATTCTGGCAATTTAGATAATACTTCTGTCAGGGTATTATTCATAATAGTAGCCATGTCTTGTAAAGTGATTTGTATGGGCGTCTCTGATGTACTTGGCGCCACAATATCACGCGCCTCCTGAGCGAGAGGCGAAGGTACTGACACGTGAGGAGAGTTAGTCGGCATAACTTCCCCCTCGTTGTCTGGTGATAATTCCTTTACAGATAAAGGCTGACCTTTATTATTTAAAGTGAAATCAATACATTTAGTACACATATTTCTATGGGGCTCCACACTGGCCTTCAAACATAGTGAACAAACAGATTCATCTGTGTCAGACATGTTTAAACAGACTAGCAATGAGACTAGCAAGCTTGGAAAACACTTTAAAATAAATTTACAAGCACTATAGAAAACGCTACTGCGCCTTTAAGAAGCACAAAAAATTGTCACAGTTGAAATAACAATGAACCAAATCAGTTATAGCAACCAAATTTTCACAGTAAACGTATTAAGTTAGCAGAGCATTGCACCCGCTTGCAAATGGATGATTAACCCCTTAATACCCAAAACGGATAATCAATAGAGAAAAAAATGTTTTTTAACACAGTCAAACACACTGTCACAGGTCTGCTGTGACTGATTACCTCCCTCAAAATGACTTTTGAAGTCCCTTGAGCTCTCTAGAGACGTCCTGGGTCATGCAGGAAGAAGCAGGAAGACTGAGACTGAATTTTTACTGCGCAAAAAAGCGCTAAAATAGGCCCCTCCCACTCATTATTACAACAGTGGGAAGCCTCAGTTAACTGTTTCCATGCAGAAATATAAGTCAGCCATGTGGAAAAATTCATGCCCCAATGAATTTTATCACCGATGTACCTCACAAAAACGATTAAACATGCCAGCAAACGTTTTAAACATCCTTTTTTTAAAGAGTATGTATCTCTATTGATAAGCCTGATACCAGTCCTTCTACTGCATTAAGGCTTATTACATTACTTCAGTATTAGCAGCATTTTCTTAGTCAAAATTCCATTCCTTAGAAAATTACTTTACTGCATATACATTAATCAGCCTGATACCAGTCGCTTTCACTGCATTTAAGGCTTTACTTACATTACATCGTTATCAGCAGTATTTTCTTAGTCAATTCCATTCCTTAGAAAAATATTTTACTGCACATACCTTATTTGCAGGAGACCCCACACGCTATTCCCCTTTCTGAAGTTACCCCACTCCTCAGAATGTGCGAGAACAGCCAGTGGATCTTAGTTACTTCTGCTAAGATAATAGAAAACGCAGGCAGATTCTTCTTCCAAATACTGCCTGAGAAAAAAACAGCACACTCCGGTGCCATTTAAAAACAACAAACTTTTGATTGAAGAAATAATTAAGTATAAAACACCACACTCCTCTCACGACCTCCATCTATGTTGAGGGTTGCAAGAGAATGACTGGATATGACATGTGAGGGGAGGAGCTATATAGCAGCTCTGCTTTGGGTGATCCTCTTGCAACTTCCTGTTGGGAAGGGAATATATCCCATAAGTAATGGATGACCCGTGGACTGAATACACTTAACAAGAGAAATATAAGTCAATAATATTGTGAGATGTTTATCCCAATTTTATTTGAACTATTTAAGAATATTTAGCAGACAGAAGTATATATAAGTGGTTGGATGTGTACCAATACTTTTTTGTTGTTTTATATATATATATATATATATATATATATATATATACATATATATGTATATATATGTGTGTGTGTGTGTGCGTATATATATATATATATATATATTCTGTTTTCTGCACTAATGCAAGAAAATAATATTATACAGAAAGGTTATGGACAGCTTCAGTCTCTTAAAAAACAAAAAATAGGTTAGGAATCACTACTGGGAGCTAGCTGAAAATACCAGGTGAGTCAATGACAAGGCATACACATGCAGCCACTGATCGGCAGCTAGCTCCCAAACATACCAAGATAGCAACGCTAATTAGATAACAGAAGTAAATTGGAAAGAAGTTTCATTTGGACTTACTGTCCGTGTTCTGATGATCCGGATCTACCATTTTCACGCACACAAAGGGAATATATGTTACATATTACGGTGTGAATACATCTGCACGCAGCTTTCAGGGATATAAAAAAACACAACAAAGCTTTTAACTTCAGATGCAAATTTATTCTACTTATTCCAGTATTGATCATGATGTGCCTGTGCAGCTTAGGGCAATGCTTCACACGTAAACCTTTGTTACAATCAATAGGGTCGGTCTCATATCTTCCCCTATATCTGAGCTTCAGTCACAGCCGGTACAGAAGGCAAATCTGCACATTATATTAATGTATCTTATGGTTAATGTGACTATTCGCTCATTACAACCGCAGCAAACAGGAGCTTAGACAAAGGTACAGGAGCAGCCCAGTAATGTCCCTTAGACTCCTATCATGTCACTAGAGAATGACAGAAAATACTAAAGTCCAGATTAATGTGTCACCTCTGCAGCCCACAGATAAGGTGCCTTCAATCTCCCTGCAAATCACAATACATCGTGCATGTGTTTGTCACACATTATCTCTCTCTGTGTATCTATGTATTGTGTATAGCGGTACGGGAAGCAGCTTAGCCAGCTGCCATGAGATGTGGATTATAAACAAGTCTCAGAGGGCGGCTTACTGTGGTGATGGTTATTATATTCTGCAGAGCCTTGGGGTACATTTTTATGTGGGCATCCAGCAACCACGCATGGCCAGAGGCCTATTTTTTACATTACAAACTGGTGATTTGCTTTTCAATAGTTAGATGGCAGATAAGACTCTGTCAGACACTAGAGACCATCTGATCTTATCACATTCAAGTGGATTCACATCTCTCCTAAGTACTTTGAGTTTTCCACGTCTTCTGGTCTCTACTGCAGTCAGCTGCTTACTCAATACATACCTGTTAGTCTGAGTTACCGCCTGCACTTACTATATTTTCCATGGTTAAAGGGATACTAAATCCAATTTTTTCCTTTCATGATTCGGATAGAACATGCAATTTTAAGCAACTTTCCAATTTGCTCCTATTATCAATTTTTCTTCTCTCTCTTGGTAACTTTATTTGAAAAGCAATAATGAAAGCTGAGGAGCCGGACCATTTTAGGTTCAGCACCTGGGTAGCACTTGCTAATTGGTGGCTTTCAGTCCTGCTTTTTCAAGTTAAGATAATGAAGAAAAATTGATAATAGGAGCAAATTAGAAAGTTTCTTAAAATTGCATGTTCTATCCTAATCATGAAAGGAAAAAAAAAAACTGGGTTTAGTATTCCTTTAATGTACACAAGCTATATGTGCGTTCTACTGTATTCTGTAACCTACGTGTTTTCTCCAAGATGTTGTCAATTGCCTAAACCAGCTTTTAAAGCTTGTGTCTCCCTCACACTCAGAGAGTAAATAGAAACCTGTTTAGCTGCTGCACTAACAAACCAATAACAGTGTGAGGTCCGGGACTTAAAGTGAATGTAAATTTTTATGCTAAAGTGCCCGGTTTTTAAAACTTCGATTAAAAACAAGGGCACTTTAATTCATCAAAATTTTCATTTCACTCCTGTTGTGAAAAAAAACTTACCTTTTAATCTTCACAGCAGCTCCAGCTTCCTCCACCCATTTCAAAGCCTCTTCCTGGGTCTAAAATGAGGAATCCTGCTTCCTCCAATCACAGCAGTGAATCAGACACTGAATCCCCCGGGGGGGAAGCTGTGATTGGAGGATGACCTATCAATCATTTCTGACACCAGAAATGGCTTGTGAGACTGATAGAAGCTGGAGCTGCTGTGAAGCTTAAAAGGTAAGTTTTTTTACACAACAGGAGTGAAATGTAAATTTTGATGAATTAAAGTGACCTTGTTTTTAATCAAAGTTTTAAAAACCGGGCACTTTAGCATCAAAATTTACATTCACTTTAAATAGTAAATAGATTTCAGGGGCAAATACAGAACAAATACTAGTTAATGTGCAGGAATGTGGCTTTGGCAAGTTCTTAAGATAAACGTTTATCTTATGCAGATAAAGTCATCAAATCCAATTTTTTTTTATTGAAATCTTAATTTAATTTTTTATCCTTCGCAATTTTTACTAAAACAAAAAATAAATAAATAATTAAAAAAGTTACCTGTGAGAACAACTTGAAAACAACACAAACCAAATTAGTTACAATATTTTGTCCATACAGTAAAGTTAAATGAATTCTTTCACATGTTATAGATGGGAAACTTACTCCCTGTTCCCCTAACATAACCTGCAATAAGCCAATCCTGTTACACACTTTACTGCACCACTCCCAGTTCCCCTAACATAACCTCAAATAATAAGCCAGTCCTGTTACACACTTTACTGCACCACTCCCAGTTTCCTTAACATAACCTCAAATAATAAGCCAGTCCTATGAAACACTTTACTGCACCACTCCCAGTTCCCCTAACATAACCTCAAATAATAAGCCAGTCCTATGAAACACTTTACTGCACCACTCCCAGTTCCCCTAACATAACCTCAAATAATAAGCCAGTCCTGTGAAACACTTTACTGCACCACTCCCAGTTCCCCTAACATAACCTCAAATAATAAGCCAGTCCTGTGAAACACTTTACCGCACCACTCCCAGTTCCCTTAACATAACCTGCAATAAGCCAGTCCTATTAGATGGCAGTTGCAAGAACATTATACACTTTTCTGCACCACTTACCGAGTTGGGAGTTAGTGGAGCTCCAACAACATCAATGATTGGATCTTTAACTTCTGTTTTTATTTCTTCTATGCTGACCATAACCTGACTGTGACTTCCCGTCCCATCTCCGACTGCGCCTGTGCTGGAGCTTCCGGTCTTAGAAAGGGCTTCAAATCGATGGCGCAGCATCTGCAGCTCGTACTCGCAGTTGGAGAAAGCCTGCTTCAGCTCATACAGCAGCACCAGGTCGCTCCGCAGCTCATTAAACATCTGTACAATCTCCTCTGTCGGCATCGGGTTCAAATCTGTTGGGAAAATTCAAGAAGAGTAATCGAGATAGTGTTTTCACATAACGGATTTTAAATAAATATAGTAGATTCCGGCTAATTTCACCAAACCGTCTAACGCCTGAACTAGCCCAACAAATCTGTTGCATTTTGTGCACATTAATTTCTAGAGTAAAACCTGTCTGCAGAGAAAGAGCCGTTAAGCGTAGTGTTCTTTAGGGATCCAGCCCCAAACAACACAATATGAGAACCATTGCCAGACTAAGTGGAATTTTAGATGTCAGAACTATTTAAATGAACAGTGTACTAATTTTCCTCTTAATGTTTCAATTTTTTGTATATGAAATAGCTGGTTCTGTTCTTTGAAGCTGCAAGCCATTAAAATGGGCTGAACTTGCAGGGAATTTAGATCTCCTTAGTTTATCACTTTCTATACACACAAATGCTTCCTAATCTTACCTCTGTCTGTATACAAAAGCATAATACTTAGAAAGAATAAGTGAAAATTAAAATGTATTACTTAGCTCTCATCCCCGGGAGTGTAATTTCTTCTGCTGGCTATGTTTACACAGATTTTCTAAAGCCAATACTTAATTATAGAAATGTTAAGTATAGACAGGCAAAATCAGCTATTTCAAATACCAAAAATAAAGGTAAAGTAGCTTTATGTAACCAATTTAATATACTCCTGCGGGTAAAATGGATAATTGGAAACAAATTAAAGGGAAGAAAATGCTACAGTACAATGTGCCTTTAATAAAAACATAATTTATGCTTACCAGATAAATTCCTTTCCTTCCTGGCAGGGAGAGTCTACAACTTCATTCCTTACTGTTGGGAAACACAACACCTGGCCACCAGGAGGAGGCAAAGACACCCCAGCCAAAGGCTTAAATATCCCTCCCACTTCCCCAATCCCCCAGTCATTCTGCCGAGGGAACAAGGAAAAGTTGGAGAAACATAATGGTATAAAGGTGCCAGAAGAAATAATATAAAAAGGGAGCCGCCCATCAAAAAATAAAATACGGGCGGGGTTGTGGACTCTACCTGCCAGGAAGGAAAGGAATTTATCTGGTAAGCATAAATTATGTTTTCCTCCCATAAGGCAGGGAGAGTCCACGACTTCATTCCTTACTGTTGGGAAAACAATACCCAAGCTCCAGAGGACACTGACTGAATAACAGGAGGTAACAAACCTTTTCTCCCGAAAGCTTCTTCAGCTGAAGCAAACACATCAAACTTGTAAAATTTAGAAAAAGTGTGTAAGGAGGACCAGGTAGCCGCCTTAGAAATCTGATCCATAGAGGCTTCGTTCTTAAAAGCCCGGGAGAAAGCCACTGCTCTGGTGGAATGAGCCATTATCCTCTCAGGAGGCTGTCGCCCCGCTGTCTCATAAGCTAAGCGGATGACACTCCTCAACCAGAAAGATAGGGAAGTCGTAGTAGCTTTCTGCCCCTTACGCTTCCCCGTATAGATGACAATCAAAGAGAAAGATTGTATGAATTCCTTAGTAGCCTGAAGATAGAACATCAAGACACGAAGCACATCTAGATTGTTAGGCAAGCGCTCCTTCATTGAAGAAGGATTAGGACACAAGGAAGGAACAACAATTTCTTGATTAATGGTACGGTTTAACACCACCTTAGGGAGGAACCCTAATTTAGTATGTAAAACCGCCTTATCAGCATGGAAAACAAGATAAGGGGAGTAAAGCAGAAATCTCAAACTCTGCGCGCAGAGGCAATAGAAAGCAAAAAAAGAACCTTTCAAGATAACAGTTTAATGTCAACAGTACACATCGGATCAAACGGACCTGCTGCAAAACACTAAGAACAAGATTAAGGTTCCAAGGAGGAGCCCCAGATCTAAACACAGGTCTGATCCTAGTTATACCCTTAATAAAGGACTGCACATACGGAAGCTCAGCCAAACTCTTGTGCAGTAACACCGACAGGGTCGATATCTGTCCCTTCAGGGAACTAGCAGATAGACCCTTCTCCAGTCCATCCAGGAGAAAAGATAAAACTCTGGTCTGGCAACCTTAACCTTATGCCAGGGAAAGCCAGGCTCTTCGCACCAGTACAAGTAAGTCCTCCACACCTTATGGTAGATACGACGAGCAACTGGCTTACGAGCTTCAACCAGAGTGTCGATAACACTCTCAGAGAACCCTCTCTTGGCTAAGACTAAGGGTTTAATCTCCACCCAGTCAACCTCAGAGAATCTAGATTTTGAAGAACGAAGGGACCCTGTATCAGCAGATCTCTGCGACAAGGTAACCTCCACTGAGGAGATGAGGACATCCCCCCCAAGATCCGCAAACCACGTCCTTCGAGGCCACAATGGAGCGATCAGTATCTCTCTAGTATCTGAGATACTTCTCTCATTGCCAAGGAACTTCTCATTCCTCCCTGATGGTTGATGTAGGCAACCAAGGTAATATTGTCTTATTGGAATCTGATAAACTGGGTCGAACCCAGAAGGGGCCAAGCCTTCAAGGCATTGAAGATTGCCCGGAGTTCCAAAATATTGATCGGAAGGGAGGACGACTCCTGAGTCCACAGACCTTGCTCCTTCACAATCTCCAGGAAGGTCTCAAGAAGCACGTACCTTGGGACAGATGATCTGGACAGAGCCACCAAGAGAGCAAGTTTCTCGACATGTTGTCCAGCACGATCTGTTGAGACAGATCTGAATGGTCACTGTTCCATTGTCTCAGCATGCATAGTTGTAAGGGTCTGAGATGGAATCTGGCAATTGTAATGGATGTCCATACAGGACACCATGAGTCCGATCAGCTCCATATACTGAGCCACTGAGGGTCTCAAGGAGGTCTGGAGGGCAAGACATGCAGAAGTTAGCTTGCAATGTATCTGATCTGTGAGAAATGTTCTCATGGAAATGGAGTCTATTATTGTCCCCAGGAAATTCACCCTTGCACTTGAAGTAAGAGAATTCTTTTCCAAGTTTATCTTCCATCCATGTGATCGAAGAAGGTTGAGAATGGACTATGAATGTTCTTCCGCTAGACAAAAAGATGGTGCTTGTACCAAGATATCATCCAGGTAAGGAACTACAGCAATACCTCATGTTCTGGCAACGGCTAGAAGAGCCCCCAGAACATTTGAAAATATCCTTGGAGCAGTAGCTAGGCCAAACAGAAGAGCTATGAACTGGAAATGCTGGTCCAGAAATGCAAACCTCAGGAACTGAAAATGTTCCCTGTGTATCGGGATGTGAAGGTATTGTGGTCATAAACTGTCCTTCCTGAACCAGAGGAAGGACTGACCGTATTGTCTCCATCTTGAAAGAGGGAATATTTAGACACTTGTTTAGGCACTTTAGGTCCAGAATTGGACAAAAAGTTCCCTCCTTCTTTGGAACCAAGAAAAGGTTTGAATAAAACCCCAAACCTCTTTCTGCTGTAGGTACTAGGACAATTACTCTTAGAGAGGAGAGATCCCGTACGCAACCTAAGAAGGCAGCCCTCTTTTCTGGTCTTGTAGAAAAAGACTGGACAGTAGGAATCTGCCCCTGGGAGGATGAGACTTGAATCCTATCATGTATCCTTAAGATACAACCTCCAGGACCCAAGGATCCTGTACATCCTGGAACCAAGCGTCTGAAAAAAACATAATTTATGTAAGAACTTACCTGATAAATTCATTTATTTCATATTGGCAAGAGTCCATGAGCTAGTGACATATGGGATATACAATCCTACCAGGAGGGGGAAAGTTTCCCAAACCTCAAAATGCCTATAAATACACCCCTCACCGCACCCACAGTTCAGTTTAACGAATAGCCAAGTAGTGGGGTGATAGAAAAAGGAGTAAAAAGCATAAAAAAAGGGAACTGGAAATAATTGTGCTTTATACAAAAATACATAACCACCATAAAAAGGGTGGGTCTTATGGAAACTTTCCCCCTCCTGGTAGGATTGTATATCCCATACGTCACTAGCTCATGGACTCTTGCCAATATGAAAGAAATGAATTTATCAGGTAAGTTCTTACATAAATTATGTTTTCTTTCATGTAATTGGCAAGAGTCCATGAGCTAGTGACGTATGGGATAGTAATACCCAAGATGTGGTATTCCACAGAAGTGTCACTAGAGAGGGAGGGATAAAAATAAAAACTGCCATTTTCCGCTGAAAAAATTAAATCCACATCTAAAAAAATAAGTTTTTCTCATAAGCAGAGGAATCTAACTGAAACAGCTGCCTGAAGAATTTTTTTACCAAAAACTTCTTCCAAAGAGGCAAATACATCAAAGCAGTAGAATTTAGTAAATGTATGCAAAGAAGACCAAGTTGCTGCTTTGCAAATCTGATCAACTTAAGCTTCTTTCTTAAAAGCCCACAAAGTGGAAACTGATCTAGTAGAATGAGCTGTGATTCTCTGATGCGGGGCCTGACCCGACTCCAAATAAGCCTGATGAATCAAAAGCTTTAACCAGGATGCCAAGGAAATGGCAGAAGCTTTCTGACCTTTCCTAGGACCAGAAAAGACAACAAATAGACTAGAAGTCTTCCTAAAATCTTAAGTAGCTTCAACTTAATATTTCAAAACTCTTATAACATCTAGAGAATGTAAGGATCACTCCAAAGAATTCTTAGGATTAGGACACAAAGAGGAAACAACAATTTCCCTATTAATGTTGTTAGAATTCACAACTTTAGGTAAAAACTTAAATGAAGTCCGCAAAACTGCCTTATCCTGATGGAAAATCAGAAAAGGAGACTCACAAGAAAGAGCAGATAACTCGGAAACTCTTCTAGCAGAAGAGATAGCCAAAAGGAACAACACTTTCCAAGAAAGTAGTTTAATATCCAAAGAATGCATAGTCTCAAAAGGAGGAGCCTGTACAAAACAGTAAATATCAGGAATCTTAGCAATCTTCCTGTGAAATAAAACAGAAAGAGCAGAGATTTCTCCCTTCAAAGTACTTGCAGATAAACCTTTATCCAAACCATCCTGAAGAAACTGTAAAATTCTAGGAATTCTAAAAGAATGCCAGGAGAATTTATGAGAAGAACATCATGATATACAAGTCTTCCAAACTCGATAATAAATCTTCCCGGAAACAGATTTACGAGCCTGTAACATAGTATCAATCACTGAGTCAGAGAAACCTCTATGACTAAGCACTAGGCGTTCAATCTCCATACCTTCACATTTAAAGATTTGAGATCCTGATGGAAAAACAATCCTTGAGATAGAAGGTCTGGTCTAAACGGAAGTGGCCAAGGTTGGCAACTGGACATCCGGACAAGGTCCGCATACCAAAACCTGTGAGACCATGCTGGTGCTACCAGAAACACAAACTATTGTTCCATGATGATCTTGGAGATCATGCTTGGAAGAAGAACTAGAGGCGGAAAGATATAAGCAGGTTGGTAAAACCAAGGAACTGTTAATGCATCCACCTACTCCGCCTAAGGATCCCTGGACCTGGACAGGTACCTGGGAAGTTTCTTGTTTAGATGGGGGGCCATCAGATCTATTTATGGAAGACCCCACATCTGAACAATCTGAAAAAAACCCACATCTGGATGGAGAGACCACTCCCCCGGATGTAAAGTCCGATGGTTGAGATAATCTGCATTCCAGTTGTCTACACCTGGGATGTGTACCGCAGAAATTCGACAAAAGCTGGATTCTGCCCAAGAAAGTATCCGAGATACTTCTTTCATAGCTAGGGAACTGCGAGTCCTGCCCTGATGATTGACATATGCCACAGTTGTGACATTGTCTGTCTGAAAACAAATGAATGGTTCTCTCTTCAACAGAGGCCACACCTGAAGAGCCCTGAAAATAGCACAGAGTTCTAAAATGTTGATTAGTAATCTCGCCTCTTGACATTTCCAAACCCCTTATGCTGTCAGAGATCCCCAGACAGCACCCCAACCTGAAAGACTTGCATCTGTTGTGATCACAGTCCAGGTTGGAGGAACAAAAGAGGCCCCTTGAACTATACTATGGTGATCTAACCACCAAGTCAGAGAGAGTAGAACATTGCGATTTAAGAATATTAATTGTGATATCCTTGTATAATCCCTGCACCATTCATTCAGCATACAAAGCTGAAGAGGTATCATATGAAATCGAGCAAAGGGGATCGCGCCCGATGCTGCAGTCATGAGACCTAAAACCTCCATGCACATAATCACTGAAGGGAATGATTGAGACTGAAGGTTTCGACAAGCTGAAACCAATCTTTATTCATCTCTTGTCTGTTAGAGACAGAGTCATGGACACTGAATCTATTTGGAAACCTAAAAAGGTGACCCTTGTCTGAGGAATCAAGGAACCTTTTGGTAAATTGATCCTCCAACCATGTCTTTGAAGAAACAACACTAGTTGATTTGTGTGAGATTCAGCAGAAAGTAAAGACTGAGCTAGTACCAAGATATCGTCCAAATAAGGAAACACCGCAATACCCTGTTCTCTGATTACAGAGAGTACGGCACCGAGAACCTTAAAAAAAAATTCTTGGAGCTGTCACTAGGCCAAATGGAAGAGCGACAAATTGGTAATGCTTGTCTAGAAAAGAGAATCTCAGAAATCGATAGTGGTCTGGATGAATCGGAATATGAAAATATGCATCCTGTAAGTCTATTGTGGACATATAATGACCTTGCTGAAAAAAAGGCAGAATAGTCCTTATAGTCACCATTTTGAAAGTTGGCACTCTTACAAAAAGATTCAAAATTTTCAGATCCAGAACTGGCCTGCATGAATTTTCTTTCTTGGGGACAATGAATAGATTTGAATAAAACCCCAAACCCTGTTCCTGAAATGGAACTGGTATGATTACCCCTGAAAGCTCTAGATCTGAAAAACACTTCAGAAAAGCCTGAGCCTTTACCGGATTTGCTGGAACGTGAGAAAGAATCTTCTCACAGGAGGTCTTACTCTGAATCATATCCGATACCCTTGAGAGACAATACACTGAATCCACTAAATTTTGGATAGAATCTTCCCAAATGTCTTGGAAAAATGTTAATCTGCCCCCCACCAGCTGAACTGGAATGAGGGCCGCACCTTCATGCAGACTAGGGGGCTGGCTTTGGTGTCTTAAAAGGCTTGGATTTATTCAAACTTAAAGAAGGTTTCCAATTGGCACCAGATTCTTTGGGGGAAGGATTGGCTTTCTGTTCTTTATTCTGTCGAAAAGAACAAAAACAATTAGAAGCTTTAGATTTACCCTTAGATCTTTTATCCTGAGGCAAAAAACTCCCTTCCTCCCAGTGAGTTGAAATAATAGAATCCAACTGAGAACCAAATAAATAATTACCTTGGAAAGAAAGAGATAGCAATCTAGACTTAGATACCATGTCAGCATTCCAATATTTGAGCCACAAAGCTCTTCTAGCTAAAATAGCTAGAGACATAGATTTAACATCAATTTTGATTATATCAAAAATAGCATCACAGATAAAATGATTAGCATGTTGAAGCAAGCGAACAATGCTAGACAAATAAGAATCTGTTTCCTGTTGCGCTAAGCTTTCCAACCAAAAAGTTGATGCAGCTGCAACATCAGCCATAGATATAGCAGGCCTAAGAATATAGCCAGAAAATAAATAAGCTTTCCTTAGATAAGATTCAAGTTTCCTATCTAAAGGATCCTTAAAAGAAGTACTATCTTCCAAAGGAATAGTAGTACATTTGGCAAGAGTAGAGATAGCCCCATCAACTTTCGGGATTTTTTCCCAAAACTCCAATCTAGCTGCTGGTAAAGGATACAACTTTTTAAACCTAGAAGAAGAAATAAAAGAAGTACCAGGCCTATTCCATTCCATTGAAATCATATCAGAAATTGCATCAGGAACTGGAAAAACCTCTGGAGTAACCACAGGAGGTTTATAAACAGAATTTAAATGTTTACTAGTTTTAGTATCAAGAGGACTAGATTCCTCAATATCCAAAGTAATCAACAACTCTTAACAAGGAACGTACATACTCCATCTTAAAGAGATAAGTAGATTTGTCAGTGTCAATATCTGAGGTAGGATCTTCTGAATCAGATAGATCCTCATCAGAGGAGGATAATTCAGTATGGTGTCAGTCATTTGAAATTTCATCAACTTTATTAGACGTTTTAAAAGACCTTTTACGTTTATTAGAAGGCAGAATAGCAGACAAAGCCGCCTGAATCGCATCAGCAATAAAATCTTTTATATTCACAGGGATATCATGTACATTAGATGTTGAAGGAACAAACAACAGGCATTGTACTAGCACTGATGGATACATTCTCTGCATGTAAAAGTTTATCATAACTGTTGCATACTACAGCTGGAGATATAATCTCCACTAACTTACAACAGATACACTTGGCTTTAGTAGAACTGTTATCATGCAGCAGGATTCAATCAGTTATTTCTGAGACAGGATCAGATTGAGACATCTTGCAAATGTAAGAGAAAAAACAACATATAAAGCAAAATGATAAATTTCCTTATATGGCAGTTTCAGGAATGGGGAAAAATGCAAACAGCATAGCCCTCTGAGCATAAAAAAAGGCAAGAGGCATATAGGAAGTGGGGTTTAAATAATTAAATTATTTGGCGCCAAGTATGACACACTACGCAAAATGACATTTTTTTGGCACTAACAACATCCGGAAACGACGCAACCTTGTGCAAGGAAAAACTGGCGTCAACTAAGACGCCGGAAATTACGAATTTGCGTCACCGAACATACCTTCGCGCCAAAAATGACGCAATAAATATCAGCATTTTGCGACCTCGCAAGCCAAATTTGCCCACGAAATTTAAATGAAAAAGCAGTCAATTTGAAGGAAAAAAAAAGACTATACCCCAGGTAAGAAAAAATAACTTCCTAAATATTTTACCAATTTTGAAACTGATAGTCTGCAAAAGAAAATGTACATAAACCTGACTCATGGCAAATATAAGTACAATACATATATTTAAAACTTTATATTAATACATAAAGTGTCAAACCACAGCTGAGAGTTTCGGTATGTATGTTTAATAATGGAATATAAGAGTATATTGTCGATCTGAAAAGGGAGGTAGGAGATGAATCTCTACGACCAATAACATAGAACCTTTGAAAAGATTTCCCATGAGGATAACCATAGAATCAATAGATAAAACTCCCTTCACATCCCTCTGACAAAGACTGTACTCTGAGAGGAATCAGGCTTCAAAATGCTGAGAAGTGCATATCAACGAAGAAAATAAAGCACAAACTTACTTCACCACCTCCATAGGAGGCAAAGTTTGTAAAACTGAATTGTGGGTGTGGTGAGGGGTGTATTTATAGGCATTTTGAGGTTTGGGAAACTTTGCCCCTCCTGGTAGGATTGTATATCCCATACGTCACTAGCTCATGGACTCTTGCCAATTACATGAAAGAAAAGAAACAGTCTGCCCCATACTCGATCTGATCCCTGATCGGGGGCTACCCCTTCATGCCGATTTGTTCTCGGCGGGCTTCTTAGTCTGTTTAGAATTATTCCAGGACTGAGCCGGCTTCCAAGTACTCTTGGGCTGCTCGGACTTGGATGAGGATTGCTGTCGTGATTTGTCAGAATGAAAGGAACGAAAATTAGACAATTGCCGTCCCCTTAGGCCTATTTTTCTTATCCTGCGGTAGGAAGGCACCTTTCCCTCCGGTAACCGTAGAAATAATGGAGTCCAGCACTGGACTGAATAAAATCTTTCCCTTGCAGGGAAGAGAAAGGAGTCTGGATTTAGAAGTCATATCTGCAGACCAAGACTTCAACCTGAGAGCCCGGCGGGCTAGGACCACAAAGCCAGAAGCCTTTGCATTTATGCAAATAATCAGCATATTCGCGTCACAGATGAAGGAGTTAGCAATTCTCAGAGCCTTAATTCTCTCCTGAATATCCTCAACGGGAGTCTCCACCTCAATGAGCTCTGACAGAGTGTCACACCAGTAGGGAGGTGCTCCAGCAACCGCGGCTACAGCTGCCGCCGGTTGAAAAAAAAAAAACCAGTACGTTGAAACATCTTCCTCAGAAAGGGTCCTATTTTCTTATCCATAGACTTGCTAAAAGAAGAACTATCCTCCAGAGGGATAGTAGTACGCTTAGCCAGCATAGAAATAGCACCATCCACCTTAGGGATGGAGCCCCACAAATCTAATTGAGAGTCAGGGACCGGGAATAATTTTTTAAAAGTAGACGAGGGGGAAAAAGAAGTTTCTATTCTTTCCTATTTGTTACAAATAATGTTCGCCATCTTAACTGGCACAGGAAAAGTCAGAGGGACCTTCCTGTCTTCATAAAGCCTATCTAATTTAGGGATCTTAGGTTCCTCAGGGAGTGTAGCCTCTGGAACCTCTAGCGTAGACAGAACCTCCTTTAATAAAAAACGCAGATGCTCAATTTTAAATCTAAAGTAGGGTTCCTCTGCTGAAGGAGGTTTAGAAACTGAAGTCTCCGACTCAGAAAGTTCACCCTCTGAAGCTACAGAGGTTAACTCATCTTCGGATAGCTGGGACATAGTAGCTAAATCTGACAAATATTTAGATGACAAGGTTCTGAGAACTATGTTTAAAATTTCTCTTGCGTTTATTAGAGCGAGGTAAAGCACTCAGGGCCGCAGACACCGCTGATTGTAACTGCACGGTAAAGTCCACCAGAAAAAAACCCCCGTTCAGTTGGAGGATTAGTTGAGCCGCGGGGAACTGCATGTGGAGCGGGTAGTATAGGAAGGGTAGAAATCTCTCGGGACCCAGATTCCTGAGAGGTAGACGGCTCAGAGGGGCTAATAGCGCTATGAGTATTAGCAGGCATGTTTCCCTTCATAGACTTTAGAACAGTGCTTAGCAGTGGCGGAACTACAGTGGGTGCAGAAACCGCAACTGCGACTGGACCCCTGAGTGTGGGGGCCCAGCTAAAAAAAAATATATTTTTTTCTTTTTTCAATAAAAAACGTTGACCTGCCACTGCCTGCACTGAAATCATGTGAGTGTGACATGATGCTTCACTAGTGTCTGACTACATGGGTTAGTGTTTCTGTTTTACCCATTGGTGTTTATGTATGTGTGTGTATGTGACTGTGTGTGTGTATTTATGCATGCATGTGTGTGTGTGTGTATATGTTTGTGAAACCAGCAAATTACAGACCTTGTTACTACAGCGAGGGGGGGTAAACAGTGTCACTATACAGTACAGGGGGGGGGGGGCTGGACCATGTCACTGACTACTGTGGTCACTTTAAAAAAGTACTGGGGCGGGTAGGGTCAGGCCAGCCATCTCAAAGGCAGATTACAGACTGTCACTAACTCACTATATACAGTACTGGTGGGTTAAACAGTGTCACTATATACAGTAATAGGGGGTCAGACCATCTCACAGACTGTGGGCACAGGGTACCTCCTTTTGCAGACATGTAATCTGATGCACATATTTTTTTCTTTATTAAATGTAAAAAGAAAAAAAAAAAAAAAAAAAAGATATGTATCAAATTCACCTTTTTTTTTTGGGGGGGGGGGGGGGGGGGTGTGCCTTCTTAGATTCTTGCACCTGGGCCCTGTAGTTTCTAGTTACGCCTCTGGTGCTTAGGCAAATAGAACAAAATTGAGCAGGTGGGCAAACCCCGGCCTACTCACAATATAAACAGGAATTATTAATCAGTACAGAAGGAGTGGAACCTTCTAATGTAGTATCAGAGTCCTCCATAGCTAAGATATATTCACAGAAGGACAGACAAAAAGTAAACTCTTTCATTAAAAAAACAGCACCTTCATAATCCCAATGGCTGGGGCACTCAACACCTCCTAGACCCAGACAGCTAACAGTGAGAATGATCTCCTTAGGGGTGATGTACGCAAGCAGGATCAGAAAAAATTAAAAGGCCGCACTCGGTCACGCGGAGCGTAGGACAGGACTTCCTCTGCTATGAAAAAGGCGCCAAGCTACTATGAACTGCACACCACTCAAAAACAAAAGTGAAATCCGTTTGTTCCAAGCCAAAAGCACACAGTCTATGAGCCCAAAAAAACTCACATTAAAGCAGTTGTAAATAACCCCCATCTGTTTAAATATTCTCCCTGAAGGAGATATTAACCCTTAATCCTATTGAAGCATAAAAGAGCCACACTGTGACCCTGTATAGCTTAAAGTGTGAATATAAATGGTCTTACCTCCAGGATGCATGCTGTGGAACAGGCACAGCCTCTAAAGTGTGACAGTCTTGCAGCGACGCTTCTGACATGGACTTGAGTGTGTAACAGCAAGCAGTGAAACTCGTCAACATTGATTGCTCAGGAGCTGTTAGGCGACAGTCTGGATGGGTTCGCATGACTAACTTTCATCAATACTCTCACTGAGAGGCTGACATGATTACTTAAAGCTCTAGTCCTTTCTTTAAGGGAACATACCCATAACAGGACTATCCAAAATCTTCTGCCACTTCTCTGCCACCTCCTATAGTGATGAAAGGCAAAGAATGACTGGGGGATAGGGGAAGTGGAAGGGATATTTAAGCCTTTGGCTGGGGTGTCTTTTCCTCCTCCTGATTGCCAGGTGTTGTATTTCCCAACAGTAAGGAATTAAATTGTGGACTCTCCCTGCCTTAAGGAAGGAAAAATGACTGGCAGCTTTTGAAACGTTGCAAGCATGTCTGTGCATGTTCCACCAATAAATTTATTAACTAAGATTCGGTGAACATAAAATCAGTACCACTACAGACACACATGTGCACACACACACACGTGTATACACACACACGTGCATACACACACACGTGCATACACACACATGTACAGAAACACACACATGTACAGAAACACACACACGAACAGACACACACACACGAACAGACACACACACACATGTACATACAGACACACACACACATGTACATACAGACACACACACACACACACACACACGTGTACATACAGACACACACACACATGTACATACAGACACACACACACATGTACATACAGACACACACACACATGTACATACAGACACACACACACACATGTACATACAGACACACACACACACATGTACATACAGACACACACACACATGTACACACACACATGTACACACACACATGTACATACAGACACGTACATACAGACACGTACATACAGACACGTACATACAGACACGTACATACAGACACGTACATACAGACACGTACATACAGACACGTACATACAGACACGTACATACAGACACACTTACACACACATGAACATACACACACACAGACACACATGTACACACACGTGCATACAGACACACATATGTACATACAGATGTACATGCGTAAATACATACACATATGCATGCGTGCGTACATACATACAGACCGACACAATACATACAGACACATATGCATGTGTACATACATATGCGTACATACATACAGACATACACATATACATGCATACACATGCATACATACAGACACACATATACATGCATACATACACATGCGTACATACAGACATACACATGCGTACATACAGACAGACATATAGATAAACAAACATACATGCATGTATATGAATAGACATACATACAGATATACAAACATAGACAGATAGACAAACATACATACAGACATACACATATACATGCGTACATACAGACATATACATGCGTACATACATACAGACATATAGATATACAAACATACAGACATAGATGCATGTATACAAATAGACATACATACAGATATACAAACATATAGACAGATAGACAAACCTACATACACATACATGCGTACATACAGACATACATATAGATATACAAACATATAGACAGATAGACAAACCTACATACACATACATGCGTACATACAGACATACATATAGATATACAAACATATAGACAGATAGACAAACCTACATACACATACATGCGTACATACAGACATATACATGCGTACATACAGACATACATATAGATATACAAACATATAGACAGATAGACAAACCTACATACACATACATGCGTACATACAGACATACATATAGATATACAAACATATAGACAGATAGACAAACCTACATACACATACATGCGTACATACAGACATATACATGCGTACATACAGACATACATAGATATACAAACATATAGACAGATAGACAAACCTACATACACATACATGCGTACATACAGACATACATATAGATATACAAACATATAGACAGATAGACAAACCTACATACACATACATGCGTACATACAGACATACATATAGATATACAAACATATAGACAGATAGACAAACCTACATACACATACATGCGTACATACAGACATACATATAGATATACAAACATACAGACATACATGCATGTATACAAATAGACATACATACAGATATACAAACATATAGACAGATAGACAAACCTACATACACATACATGCGTACATACAGACATACATATAGATATACAAACATATAGACAGATAGACAAACCTACATACACATACATGCGTACATACAGACATACATATAGATATACAAACATATAGACAGATAGACAAACCTACATACACATACATGCGTACATACAGACATATACATGCGTACATACAGACAGACATATAGATATACAAACATGCATGTATACAAATAGACATACATACAGATATACAAACATATAGACAGATTGCCAAACATACATACAGACATGCATGTATTCAGATAGACATAAGTATAGACAGATAGACATAAATACATTCATAAAGACAGACATACAGAAAGGTTGCCTCTATCCTATTAATATCTGTGGGGCAGGATCCAAAGCATTGTAGCAAAAGTGTTGGTGTTGACAAAAGCTTGCGAATAGGTGTGCCGCCCCTCCCTAGTCATCAGCCTGAGCTCACAGCTAATCCTGTTGCTAAATAAACTTCTAAAGTGAGTAAAGAACAACCAGGATATCCATTTCCCCTCATCTTTTGATTAAAGGGACATTAAACCCAAATTGATTCTTTCATGATTCAGATAGAACATACAATTTTAAACAACTTTCCAATTTACTTCTATTATCTAATTTGCTTTGTTCTAGTGGTATACTTTATTGAAAAATACCTAGGTAGACTCAGGAGCTACCGATTGGTGGCTGCACATACATGGCTCTTGTCATTGGCTCAACGGATGTGTTCCGCTAGCTCCCAGTAGTGCATTGCTGTTCCTTCAAAAAAAGGATACTAAGAGAATGAAGCAAATTAGAGAAAAATATTCTATTGGAAAGTTGTATAAAAATTGAACGTTCTGTCTGAATCAAGAAAGACAAATGTTGGGTTTTGTGTCCCTTTAAAGTTTCAGGAATTTCTTTGCTCATATGTAATTATCAAAAGAAAGTGCTGTTTGACAACGTGCTCTTTAATATAGTTTTAATGTGATATGAACAATTGCTCTCCTGCATAATGCCTACCCGCTGTCACCAAACGACTGTATGAAAGACATGAGATAATCCTGTAATGCGAGAAGATTTAATAGGCAACTTGCACCGCCGATCAGTGAAACAACACAAGGGCAAACTAAACAGCCTTTTTCCTAACCAACAACAATAAAATAAAAAAGTGGTCAACACGTAAGCAAAGCGCATAACAAACATCTAATTCCTCACTTATTTCTAGCGCTGTCACCAGTTCTTTATTCACTGACATGGCACCTGCCCTCCCTCGCTGAATGACAAAGAGCCCATGCATCTTTCATGCGCATTTGAGATTGTTCTTTTTTTTAAAAAACACATTAGATCTTATTTTAACAATTCTATGTATACTGTTATCTCAAAACTCTCTGTATTAGTAGGAGAATAAAAATACAGTCCATTGGGAGTACAAAAGCCTTCTCTGTGTGCATTTTCCCTCTTTCCTCCCCCCTTCTCTCTCAAGCGTCCCTTTTCCTCACCTACTCCGAGTTCTGTTAGCATCTGATCCAGGGCTTTAATCTTCTTCTGTCCGACTGAGCTTGGCAGTTTCATCTGCAAACACAAAGGTAAAAGGGAGCCACACAGCTCTCAGTTAGCCTTCACTTGCACATTCCTAGTTCAAAAGGTAGACGGATCTTTTTTTAGAGAGCACAGAGAGGGAAGGCAGAATGAAAAGGAAAAGAAAAAGGTAAAAATGAGAGACAAGGATGACAGTGAAACACAGGGACACAGGGTTTATGTGCATCTGATTGAAAAGCTGCTACCGCAAGCTTGTACAGAATCCCATTTTGCAGTTCTTGGTTTAACCAAATGACTAAGAAAAAGTTCATTGTTTTGTTTCATAAAACTACTTCCTATGGAGGGAGGAGATCAAAAGGTTTCAGTTGTAGGACGGCTAATCTGAAATGCCCTGTTTGATTCCTTGCGCCTATTTAGCGGGGTTTTGTAATGCTGCCAGGGCTGGAATGCATTCTCCTCCTCTCTCTATTTTTCCTATGCTAACCGGAGGAGCCCTGGAACAGTGGGGATTCATTTAGCAGGTGATATCACAAAGAGCAGAGAAGTTAGTAGGTGCATAGAAGTGCGTCCACAAGCCCACAAAAGACAGGAGCAAGGAGTTAGCTGGAAGAGCAGGAAGCAGCAGGAGCCAGATGAGGAAAGTGGGGGAAAAAAACGAATTAAAGGCACTCATTAAAAATCAGAAGTAAAAATAGGATCACTTAACAGAGACTTGTTACCATTGAATTGCATTGCAAAGATCACAGGTAACACTGCGGCTTACGTTTTCTGATCATCACAAGGCCACGTTCAACTGAGCTGGGCTTTCAGTCGCTGCACCTATTTAAGGATGGCTTGCTGGCCTTTATAGAGCACAATAGGCTAGCCCCAAGTGGATAATTATAGCAGACGATAAAAACACAGCAGGAAATGGCCAGTAACCAGCCAGTCTCAACGTCAGGCTTGTAGGAATTTGTGTCAGACAGATAATTCAGTCTACAAGGAATGGACACAAACTCCAGACAAGCATAGCCTGCAGTTAAACCCATAAGATATGCAACAGGGTTTCCTGAAAGTCTCACACAGTGTGATGTGCGAAAGGGCTGCGTACAAGTCACACGCAGTGCAATAGGGCTGCGTACAAGTCACACGCAGTGCAATAGGGCTACGTACAAGTCACACGCAGTGTGATGTGCGACAGGGCTGCGTACAAGTCACACGCAGTGTGATGTGCGACAGGGCTGCGTACAAGTCACACGCAGTGTGATGTGCGACAGGGCTGCGTACAAGTCACACGCAGTGCGATGTGCGAAAGGGCTGGGTACAAGTCACACGCAGTCCGATAAGGCTGCGTACAAGTCACGCAGTGTGACAGGGCTACATGTAGGTTACATACAGTGTGATGTGTGACAGGGCTGTGAGTAAGTCACTAGCAGTGCAATGTGTGACAGGGCTGTGAGTAAGTCACTAGCAGTGCAATGTGTGACAGGGCTGTGAGTAAGTCCCTAGCAGTGCAATGTGTGACAGGGCTGTGAGTAAGTCCCTAGCAGTGCAATGTGTGACAGGGCTGCCACCAGGAGGAGGCAAAGACAGCCCAGTCAAAGGCTTAAATATCCCTCCCACTTCCTTATTACCCCAGTCGTTCTGCCGAGGGAACAAGGAAAAGTAGGAGAAACATTAGGGTATAAAATGGTGCCAGAAAATAAAAAAAATAATAGGGTACCGACCATAGACAAGAAAAAACGGGCGGGGGCCGTGGACTCTCCCTATCCGGAAGGAAAGGAATTTATCTGGTAAGCATAAATTAGGTTGTCCTTCCTAAGATAGGGAGAGTCCACAGCTCCATTCCTTACTGTTGGGAAAACTATACCCAAGCTCCAGAGGACACTTAATGAATAATGGGAGGGAACAAAAAGGAAGAGGCGGACCCTATTCTGAAGGTACCACAGCCTGCAAAACTTTTCTCCCGAAAGCCGTTTCAGCCGAAGCAAAAACATCAAACTTGTAAAATTTTGAAAAAAGTATGCAAGGAGGAGCAGGTAGCCGCCTTACAAATCTGATCCATAGAGGCCTCATTCTTAAAGGCCCAAGAGGAAGCCACTGCTCTAGTGGAATGAACCATTATTCTCTCAGGAGGAT
This sequence comes from Bombina bombina, assembly GCF_027579735.1. Taxonomy (NCBI): domain Eukaryota; kingdom Metazoa; phylum Chordata; class Amphibia; order Anura; family Bombinatoridae; genus Bombina; species Bombina bombina. Next base: position 153,035,749 of record NC_069508.1, read on the forward strand.
GATGTCCCGCTGTCTCGTAAGCGAAGCAGATGACACTCCTTAACCAAAAAGATAGGGAAGTCGAAGTAGCCTTCTGCCCCTTACGCTTCCCGGAATAGACACCAAAGAGGATTGTCTAAACTCCTTAGTACCCTGAAGATAGAACTTCAAGGTGCGAACCACATCCAAATTGTGAAGTAAGCGTTCCTTCGATGAAGGAGGATTAGGACACAAGGAAGGAACCACAATCTCCTGATTGATGTTGTGATCCGACTCAACCTTAGGAAGAAAACCTAATTTAGTACGCAAAACTGCCTTATCTGCATTAAAAATCAGATAAGGGGGCTCACATTGCAAAGCAGAGATCTCACTAACTCTGCGTGCAGAGGCAATAGCCAATAAAAAGAGAACCTTCCAAGATAACAATTTAAAGGGACAGTAAACCTTAAAAATAATGTTATATAATTCTGCACATAGTGCAGAATTATATAACATTATATTAGCGCAAACATTATAAAACATAATTTCCCCGTTGAATTTTTTTTAAAAAACTGCTGTTTTACAGACCCGCTCTCTGTGATCTTCTGAGAGGGTCTGTTTTTTTCAAACAGCGCATCGGGCCAGCTGTATAGTCATAGCCCGGCCCGACCGCGCCATAGCACCAAGTGCAGCTCGCTCCTGCTGACTGTCACATGGTACGTGTATGCATTTGTGATTGGCTGATGGCTGTCACATGGTACAGAGGGAGTGGAAAAAGACATAACTTTTAAAATTATAACTTTTAAAATTGTCAGAAAAAAAAAATCTACTACTCATGTGAAGTTCAGACTAAGTGCTATTGCATTGTCTTGTTATCTTGCATTTGTTGATTATGCAAATCTACTGTGTTGACTGGTCCTTTAAGTAAATTAACGTCTCCTAAAACAGACATTACCAAATTATACCAAAACTTAATTGAGTGATTCCCTGCCTTATAGAGAGAGAGACCTAACTGTATTCCATCGAGTATCCAGGGTGTATTAAGGTCCTTCATAACGTGAAAGAACCAGTGACAAACTTGGAGATATGCATAGAAATCTGTAATGGGGAGTCCATAAGATTCTTTTAGAGTATTGTAGGAGTATATTCCATGAGATACATTATCGTATAATTGACATAAAAATACAAAACCATTATTTGCCCATTCTAAAAAGGCCCAAGAGCAAGCCACTGCTATAGTGGAATGAGCTGCTATCCTCTCAGGAGGACGATGTCCCGCTGGAGTGGATGACACTCCTTAACCAAAAATATAGGGAAGTCGAAGTAGCCTTCTGCCCCTTACGCTTCCCTGAATAGACAACAAACAAAGAGGAAGATTGTCTAAGCATTCCTTCGATGAAAAAAAGGATTAGGACACAAGGAAGGAACCACAATCTCCTGATTCTTGTTGCGATCTGACACAACCTTAGGAAGAAAACCTAATTTAGGACGTAAAACTGCCTTATCTGCATGAAAAATCAGATAAGGGGGCTCACATTGCAAAGTAGAGATCTCAGAAACTCTGCTCGCAGAGGCAATAGCCAATAAAAAGAGAACCTTCCAAAGATAACAGTTTAATGTCAACGGAATGCAGAGGCTCAAACGGAACCTGTTGCAAAACCCGAAGAACAAGATTTAGGCTCCAAGAAGGAGCCCTAGATCTAAACACAGGTCTGATCCTAATCAGAGCATTAACAAAGGACTGCACGACTGGAAGCTCAGCCAGTCTCTTGTGCAATAAAACAGACAGGGCCTAAATCTGTCCCCTCAGGGAACTAGCAGAAAGGCCCTTCCCCAGCCCATCCTGGATAAAAGATAAGATCCTGGCAACCTTAACTCTGTGCCAGGAAAAAAACACGCTCTTCCCACCAGAATAAGTAGGTCCTCCAAACCTTGTGGTAGATACGCCAAGTAACTGGTTTACGAGCTTGAATAAGAGTGACACTCTCAGAGAAATCTCTTTTGGCCAAGACTAAGCGTTCAGTCCCCATGTAGTCAGCCTCAGAGAATCTAGATTTTGATGAATAAATGGAGCTTGTGTCAGCAGGTCTCTGCAACAAGGTAACTTCCACGGAGGAGATGAGGACATCCCCACTAGATCTGCGAACCACATCCTTTGCGGCCATGATGGATCAATCAGGATTACGGATACCTGCTCCTGCTCGATGCGGGCCACCACTCAAGGAAGAAGCAGTAATTGAGGAAAAAGATAAATGAGTTTGAACCTCCAGGGCACTGCTAGTGCATCTATTAGATCCATTTGGGGATCCCTCGAGCTCGACCCGTACATGGGTAGCTTAGTATTGAGACGGGACGCCATGAGAGCTATCTCCGGCGTCCCCCACTTGCTGCATATCTCTGCAAATACCTCGGGATGGAGAGATCATTTCCCTGATCTGCTGATAAAATCCGCCTCCCAGTTGTCCACACCCGGAATATGGATCGCTGACAGTGAATAGATGTGGGCCTCCACCCACTCCAGAATCTGAGATACTTTCTTCATCGCCAAGGAACTTCTCGTTCCCCCCTGATGGTTAATGTAAGCCACCAAGGTTATATTGTCTGATTGGAATCTGATAATCTGGGACGAACCCAGAAGTGGCCAAGCCTTCAAGGCCTTGAAAATTGCCAATAGTTCCAAAATATTGATCAGAAGGGAGGACTCCTTCTGAGTCCACAACCCCTGTGCCTTCCTGGCACCCCAAACAGCTTTCCATCCGGATAGGCTTGCGTCCGTAGTCACAATCTCCCAGGATGGTCTTAAGAAGCATGTCCCTCGGGAGAGATGATCTGGACAGAGCCACCAAGAGAGCGATTCTCTCGAACGGCTGTCTAATACAATCTGTTGAGACAGATCGGAATGATCGCCGTTCCACTGCCTTAGCATGCACAGTTGTAAACGTCTGAGACGGAACCTGGCAAAAGAAATGATGTCCATGCAGGACACCATGAGACCAATCACCTCCATACACTGCGCCACAGAGGGACTCAAGGAGGTCTCGAGGGCAAAACATGCCGAAGTTAGCTTGCAACATCTCTGGTCCGTTAGAAACATCCTCATGAATATGGAGTCTATTATAGTGCCCAGGAATTCCACCCTGGTACTTGGGATTAGAGAACTCTTTTCCAAGTTTATATCTTTCATCCATGTGATCGAAGGAGACTGAGAAGGGACTCAGAGAATTCTTCTGCAAAACAAAAGGATGGTGCTTGCACCAGAATATCTTTCAAGTATGGGGCTACTGCAATACCCTGAGTTCTGGCAACGGCTAGAAGAGCCCCCAGAACCTTCATAAAGATTCTTGGAGCAGTAGCTAGGCCAAACGGAAGGGCAATGAACTGGAATTGCTGGTCCAGGAATGCAAACCTCAGGAACTGAAAGTGTTCCCTGTGGATTGGAACATGAAGGTAAGTGTCCTTTAGATCTATAGTGGTCATAAACTGGCCTTCCAGAATTAAAGGAAGGATGGACCTTATCGTCTACATCTTGAAGGAATGGACACTGAGAAATTTGTTTAAGCACTTTAGGTCCAGAATTGGGCGGAAAGTTCCCTCCTTCTTTGGGATCACGAAAAGGTTTGAATAAAACTCCAAACCTCTTTCTTCGATAGACTCCTGAGGACAGATCCCGAACGCACCCTAGAAAGGCATCCCTCTTTTCTGGTCTGGTAGACAGATTCGAGAGAAGGAATCAGCCCCTTGGTGGATGAGATTTGAAGCCTATCTTGTATCCCTGAGATACCACCTCCTGGACCCATGGATCCTGTACGTCCTTGAACCAGGTGTCTAAAAAGAGAGAGAGACAGTCTGCCCCCTACACGATCCGATCCCGGATCGGGGTGCCGCCCCATCATGCCGATTTGTTTTCGGCAGGCTTCTTATTCTGATTGGATTTATTCCAGGACTTGCCGGCTTCTAAGTACTCTTGGGTTGCTCAGGTTTGGAGGAGGATCGTTGTCGTTGGGATTTGTCAGAACGAAAGGAACGAAAATTAGAAGATTGCCGTCCCTTAGACTTGTTCTTCTTATCTAGCGGTAGAAAGGCCTGGACCAAATAAAATCTTTCTCTTAAAGGGAAGAGAAAGGAGTGTGGACTTAGAATTCCTATCCGCAGACCAAGACTTCAACCAGAGTGCCCGGCGGGCTAGGACCGCAAAACCAGAGGCCTTTGCATTTAGGCAAATAATTTGCATGTTCGCATCACAGTTAAAAGAATGAGCAATTCTCAGAACTTTAATTCTGTCTTAAATATATCCTCGAGGGGAGACTCCACCTCAATGAGTTCCGACAAAGAGTCGCACCAGTAGGTAGGCAACTGCAGCCACCGGTTGAAACAAAAATCCTGTATGTTGAAACATCTTTCTCAGGTTTCCATTTTCGTATCCATCGGCTCTCTGAACGAAGAACTATCCTCAAGAGGTATAGTAGTACATTTAGCAAGCATAGACATAGAACCATCCACCTTAGGAATGGAGCCCCACAAATCCAGTTGAGAGTCTGGTACCGGGAACAACTTTTTAAAAGTAGACGAGGGGGAAAAAGAAAGAACCAATTCTTTACCATTCGTTCTTAATAATGTTCGACATCTTAACCGGCACAGGAAAAGTCAAAAGGAACTTTCCTGTCTTCGTACGCTCTGTCTAATTTAGGTATCATAGGTTCTTCAGGCAGCGTGGCCTCTGGAACCTCTAACGTAGACAGAACCTCCTTTAAATCTAAAGGACGGTTCCTCTGCAGCAGGAGGATTAGACGCCAAGGACTCCGACCCAGAAAGTTCACCCTCTGAAGCTACAGAGGTTAACTCATCATCGGATAACTTGGACATAATAGCTAAATCCTATAAATATTTAGATGACTCAGAGTCAGGAGAGCTATGTTTAACCTTTCTCTTGCGTTTGTTAGAGCGAGGTAATGCATTGAGGGCCGCAGACACAGCCGTTTGTAACTGCGTGGCAAAGTTCGCAGGAAGAAGGCCCCCTCCGGAAGGAGGATTAGATGTGTTACGGGGAACTGCATGTGGAGTGATGTAGCAAGGGTAGTAATCTCACGGGACGCCGAGTCCTGAGAGGTAGATGGCTCAGAGGGACTAAGAGCCTTAAAGGGACAGTATACACTAATTTTCTTATAGCTGAATGTAATAGACACTACTATAAAGAATAAGATGCAGATACTGATATAAAAATCCAGTATAAAACTGTTTAAAAACTTACTTAGAAGCTCTCAGTTTAGCTCTGTTGAAAAGGTAGCTAGAAAGCCCATTGCAAGTGGGAAATAAGACACTCCCCCCTTTTGCATATGAAAAGACTCTTTACACAAACAGGAGCAAGCTGGGGAAGGTAGCCAACGGTATTCTCATAAAACTTTGGGGCTTGGTTAGGAGTCTGAAAATCAGAGCAATGTTATTTAAAAATAAGCAAAACTATACATTTAAAAAAAAAAACAAAAACAAAAAAACTTTATAGGCTATATAAAAAGATCTACAAAACATTTATGCAAAGAAAAAATGAGTGTATAATGTCCCTTTAAAGGCTTGTCTCCCTTTTTAGACTTTATAACGGTGCTAAGGCATGTGGAACATAATTGAGTGGGCGGCCTCCTTAGAATATAAACAAGTATGATTTAGTACAGAAGGAGTATCTTCTAATATGTCAGAGTCCTCCATAGCTCAGGTTATACCCACAGAACGACACAAATAAAAACGTTTATTATAGAAAACTGCACCTTTATACTCCCAATGGCTGGGGCACTCACCACTCCCTAGACCCAGACAGTAAACAGAGGAAATGCTCTCCTCAGGTTCAAGTCTCAGCCGGAATGGAGGAAATGAATATAGAGCATACCTGGTCACATGGAGTGGAAGACAGTACTTCCCCGTTATTACAAGTACAGCAAGTAATAGGAGCTGTGCAACACTTTCAAAAACTAAAGTGAAACTGGTTTGTTCCAGCCAAAAACACACAGTCTATTAGCCCAGGAAAGAAAAAATCACACAAAGCAGCATGTAAATAATTAATACACTGATTAACTCCAATTGTTCAATAAACCCCGTTTAGAGAATATTAACCCTGGATCCTATCAAGGTATAAAGGAGCCACACTGTGACCGTTATAGCGTTTTATGTGTAAAAAATTGAAACAATCTTACCTCCAGGATCCATGCTGTGGTACAGAACACAGCCTCTAAAGTGTGACTGTCTTATAGCAGCGCTCCTGACATGGACTTGAGTGAGAGAAAGCAGGCAGTGAAACTCGTCAACACTGATTGCTTAGGAGTTGTTAGCAGTAGTCTGAATGGTTTTGCAGAAAAACTTTCCCTGAATCTCCATACTCTAACTTTCATCAAAACTATCACAGAGACGTTCACATTACTACTTAAAAACACCAGTCCTATCTCGAAGGGCAGATACCCTTTTTCAGGACTCTCCAAATCTTCTGACACTTCTCTGCCACCTCCTAATGTGATGAAAGGCAAAGAATGACTGGGGTAATGAGGAAGTGGGAGGGATATTTAAGCCTTTGGCTGGGGTGTCTTTGCCTCCTCCTGGTGGCCAGGTATTTCCCAACATTAAGGAATGAAGCCGTGGACTTTCCATATCTTAGGAAGGAAAAACATAATTTATGTAAGAACTTACCTGATAAATTAATTTCTTTCATATTGGCAAGAGTCCATGAGCTAGTGACGCATGGGATATACAATCCTACCAGGAGGAACAAAGTTTCCCAAACCTCAAAATGCCTATAAATACAACACTCACCACACCAACAGTTCAGTTTAACAACTAGCCAAGTAGTGGGGTGATAGAAAAAGGAGTAAAAAAAGCATACAAAAAAGGAGGAACTGGAAATATAATTGTGCTTTTATACAAAAAATCATAACCACCAGAAAAAACATAATTTATGTAAGAACTTACCTGATAAATTCATTTCTTTCATATTAGCAAGAGTCCATGAGCTTGTGACGTATGGGATATACATTCCTACCAGGAGGGGCAAAGTTTCCCAAATCTCAAAATGCCTATAAATACACCCCTCACCACACCCACAATTCAGTTTAACGAATAGCCAAGAAGTGGGGTGATAAAAAAGTGCGAAAGCATATAAAATAAGGAATTGGAAGAATTGTGCTTTATACAAAATCATAACCACCACAAAAAAAGGGCGGGCCTCATGGACTCTTGCTAATATGAAAGAAATGAATTTATCAGGTAAGTTCTTACATAAATTATGTTTTCTTTCATGTAATTAGCAAGAGTCCATGAGCTAGTGACGTATGGGATAATGACTACCCAAGATGTGGATCTTTCCACACAAGAGTCACTAGAGAGGGAGGGATAAAATAAAGACAGCCAATTCCTGCTGAAAATAATCCACACCCAAAATAAAGTTTAACGAAAAACATAAGCAGAAGATTCAAACTGAAACCGCTGCCTGAAGTACTTTTCTACCAAAAACTGCTTCAGAAGAAGAAAATACATCAAAATGGTAGAATTTAGTAAAAGTATGCAAAGAGGACCAAGTTGCTGCTTTGCAGATCTGGTCAACCGAAGCTTCATTCCTAAACGCCCAGGAAGTAGAAACTGACCTAGTAGAATGAGCTGTAATTCTCTGAGGCAGAGTTTTACCCGACTCAACATAGGCAAGATGAATTAAAGATTTCAACCAAGATGCCAAAGAAATGGCAGAAGCTTTCTGGCCTTTTCTAGAACCGGAAAAGATAACAAATAGACTAGAAGTCTTTCTGAAAGATTTAGTAGCTTCAACATAATATTTCAAAGCTCTAACAACATCCAAAGAATGCAACGATTTCTCCTTAGAATTCTTAGGATTAGGACATAATGAAGGAACCACAATTTCTCTACTAATGTTGTTGGAATTCACAACTTTAGGTAAAAATTCAAAAGAAGTTCGCAACACCGCCTTATCCTGATGAAAAATCAGAAAAGGAGACTCACAAGAAAGAGCAGATAATTCAGAAACTCTTCTGGCAGAAGAGATGGCCAAAAGGAACAAAACTTTCCAAGAAAGTAATTTAATGTCCAATGAATGCATAGGTTCAAACGGAGGAGCTTGAAGAGCCCCCAGAACCAAATTCAAACTCCAAGGAGGAGAAATTGACTTAATGACAAGTTTTATACGAACCAAAGCTTGTACAAAACAATGAATATCAGGAAGAATAGCAATCTTTCTGTGAAAAAGAGCAGAGATTTGTCCTTTCAAGGAACTTGCGGACAAACCTTTATCTAAACCATCCTGAAGAAACTGTAAAATTCTCGGAATTCTAAAAGAATGCCAAGAAAAATGATGAGAAATACACCAAGAAATATAAGTCTTCCAGACTCTATAATATATCTCTCTAGATACAGATTTACTAGCCTGTAACATAGTATTAATCACAGCGTCAGAGAAACCTCTTTGACGAAGAATCAAGCGTTCAATCTCCATACCTTTAAATTTAAGGATTTCAGATCCTGATGGAAAAAAGGACCTTGTGACAGAAGGTCTGGTCTTAACGGAAGAGTCCACGGTTGGCAAGAGGCCATCCGGACAAGATCCGCATACCAAAACCTGTGAGGCCATGCCGGAGCTACCAGCAGAACAAACGAGCATTCCTTCAGAATCTTGGAGATTACTCTTGGAAGAAGAACTAGAGGCGGAAAGATATAGGCAGGATGATACTTCCAAGGAAGTGATAATGCATCCACTGCCTCCGCCTGAGGATCCCGGGATCTGGACAGATACCTGGGAAGTTTCTTGTTTAGATGGGACGCCATCAAATCTATTTCTGGAAGTTCCCACATTTGAACGATCTGAAGAAACACCTCTGGGTGAAGAGACCATTCGCCCGGATGCAACGTTTGGCGACTGAGATAATCCGCTTCCCAATTGTCTACACCTGGGATATGAACCGCAGAGATTAGACAGGAGCTGGATTCCGCCCAAACCAAAATTCGAGATACTTCTTTCATAGCCAGAGGACTGTGAGTTCCTCCTTGATGATTGATGTATGCCACAGTCGTGACATTGTCTGTCTGAAAACAAATGAACGATTCTCTCTTCAGAAGAGGCCAAAACTGAAGAGCTCTGAAAATTGCACGGAGTTCCAAAATATTGAACGGTAATCTCACCTCCTGAGATTCCCAAACTCCTTGTGCCGTCAGAGATCCCCACACAGCTCCCCAACCTGTGAGACTTGCATCTGTTGAAATTACAGTCCAGGTCGGAAGCACAAAAGAAGCCCCCTGAATTAAACGATGGTGATCTGTCCACCACGTTAGAGAGTGTCGAACAATCGGTTTTAAAGATATTAATTGAGATATCTTTGTGTAATCCTTGCACCATTGATTCAGCATACAAAGCTGAAGAGGTCGCATGTGAAAACGAGCAAAGGGGATCGCGTCCGATGCAGCAGTCATAAGACCTAGAATTTCCATGCATAAGGCTACCGAAGGGAATGATTGTGACTGAAGGTTTCGACAAGCTGCAATCAACTTTAGACGTCTCTTGTCTGTTAAAGACAGAGTCATGGACACTGAATCCATCTGGAAACCCAGAAAGGTTACCCTTGTCTGAGGAATCAAAGAACTTTTTGGTAAATTGATCCTCCAACCATGATCTTGAAGAAACAACACAAGTCGATTCGTATGAGATTCTGCTAAATGTAAAGACTGAGCAAGTACCAAGATATCGTCCAAATAAGGAAATACCACAATACCCTGTTCTCTGATTACAGACAGCAGGGCACCGAGAACCTTTGTAAAAATTCTTGGAGCTGTAGCTAGGCCAAACGGTAGAGCCACAAACTGGTAATGCTTGTCCAGAAACGAGAATCTCAGGAACTGATAATGATCTGGATGAATCGGAATATGCAGATATGCATCCTGTAAATCTATTGTGGACATATAATTCCCTTGCTGAACAAAAGGTAAGATAGTCCTTACAGTTACCATCTTGAACGTTGGTATCCTTACATAACGATTCAATATTTTTAGATCCAGAACTGGTCTGAAAGAATTCTCCTTCTTTGGTACAATGAAGAGATTTGAATAAAACCCCATCCCCTGTTCCGGAACTGGAACTGGCATAATTACTCCAGTCAACTCTAGATCTGAAACACATTTCAGAAATGCTTGAGCTTTTACTGGATTTACTGGGACACGGGAAAGAAAAAATCTCTTTGCAGGAGGTCTCAACTTGAAACCAATTCTGTACCCTTCTGAAACAATGCTCTGAATCCAAAGATTGTGAACAGAATTGATCCAAATTTCCTTGAAAAAACGTAACCTGCCCCCTACCAGCTGAGCTGGAATGAGGGCCGCACCTTCATGTGGACTTAGAAGCAGGCTTTGCCTTTCTAGCTGGCTTGGATTTATTCCAGACTGGAGATGGTCTCCAAACTGAAACTGCTCCTGAGGATGAAGGATCAGGCTTTTGTTCTTTGTTGAAACGAAAGGAACGAAAACGATTATTAGCCCTGTTTTTACCTTTAGATTTTTTATCCTGTGGTAAAAAAGTTCCTTTCCCACCAGTAACAGTTGAAATAATGGAATCCAACTGAGAACCAAATAATTTGTTACCCTGGAAAGAAATGGAAAGTAAAGTTGATTTAGAAGCCATATCAGCATTCCAAGTTTTAAGCCATAAAGCTCTTCTAGCTAAAATAGCTAGAGACATAAACCTGACATCAACTCTGATAATATCAAAAATGGCATCACAGATAAAATTATTAGCATGCTGTAGAAGAATAATAATATCATGAGAATCACGATGTGTTACTTGTTGCGCTAAAGTTTCCAACCAAAAAGTTGAAGCTGCAGCAACATCAGCCAAAGATATAGCAGGTCTAAGAAGATTACCTGAACACAGATAAGCTTTTCTTAGAAAGGATTCAATTTTCCTATCTAGAGGATCCTTAAACGAAGTACCATCTGACGTAGGAATAGTAGTACGTTTAGCAAGGGTAGAAATAGCCCCATCAACTTTAGGGATCTTGTCCCAAAATTCTAATCTGTCAGACGGCACAGGATATAATTGCTTAAAACGTTTAGAAGGAGTAAATGAATTACCCAAATTATCCCATTCTTTGGAAATTACTGCAGAAATAGCATTAGGAACAGGAAAAACTTCTGGAATAACCACAGGAGCTTTAAATACCTTATCTAAACGTTTAGAATTAGTATCAAGAGGACCAGAATCCTCTATTTCTAAAGCAATTAGTACTTCTTTAAGTAAAGAACGAATAAATTCCATTTTAAATAAATATGAAGATTTATCAGCATCAACCTCTGAGACAGAATCCTCTGAACCAGAGGAATCATCAGAATCAGAATGATGATGTTCATTTAAAAATTCATCTGTAGGGAGAGAAGTTTTAAAAGATTTTTTTACGTTTACTAGAAGGAGAAATAACAGACATAGCCTTCTTTATGGATTCAGAAACAAAATCTCTTATATTATCAGGAACATTCTGCACCTTAGATGTTGAAGGAACTGCAACAGGCAATGGTACTTTACTAAAGGAAATATTATCTGCTTTAACAAGTTTGTCATGACAATCAATACAAACAACAGCTGGAGGAATAGCTACCAAAAGTTTACAGCAGATACACTTAGCTTTGGTAGATTCAGCACTTGACAGCGATTTTCCTGTAGTATCTTCTGACTCAGATGCAACGTGAGACATCTTGCAATATGTAAGAGAAAAAACAACATATATATAAAGCAAAATTGATCAAATTCCTTAAATGACAGTTTCAGGAATGGGAAAAAATGCCAAAGAACAAGCTTCTAGCAACCAGAAGCAATAAAAAATGAGACTTAAATAATGTGGAGACAAAAGTGACGCCCATATTTTTTCGCGCCAAATAAGACGCCCACATTATTTGGCGCCTAAATGCTTTTTGGCGCCAAAAATGACGCCACATCCGGAACGCCGACATTTTTGGCGCAAAATAACGTCAAAAAATGACGCAACTTCCGGCGACACGTATGACGCCGGAAACGGAATAGAATTTTTGCGCCAAAAAAGTCCGCGCCAAGAATGACGCAATAAAATGAAGCATTTTCAGCCCCCGCGAGCCTAACAGCCCACAGGGAAAAAGTCAAAATTTAAGGTAAGAAAAATGTTAAATTAAAATGCATTATCCCAAATATGAAACTGACTGTCTGAAAATAAGGAAAGTTGAACATTCTGAGTCAAGGCAAATAAATGTTTGAATACATATATTTAGAACTTTATAAACAAAGTGCCCAACCATAGCTAGGAGTGTCACAGAAAATAAGACTTACTTACCCCAGGACACTCATCTACATATAGCAGATAGCCAAACCAGTACTGAAACGAGAATCAGCAGAGGTAATGGTATATATAAGAGTATATCGTCGATCTGAAAAGGGAGGTAAGAGATGAATCTCTACGACCGATAACAGAGAACCTATGAAATAGACCCCTTAGAAGGAGATCACTGCATTCAATAGGCAATACTCTCCTCACATCCCTCTGACATTCACTGCACGCTGAGAGGAAAACCGGGCTCCAACTTGCTGCGGAGCGCATATCAACGTAGAATCTAGCACAAACTTGCTTCACCACCTCCATCGGAGGCAAAGTTTGTAAAACTGAATTGTGGGTGTGGTGAGGGGTGTATTTATAGGCATTTTGAGGTTTGGGAAACTTTGCCCCTCCTGGTAGGAATGTATATCCCATACGTCACAAGCTCATGGACTCTTGCTAATTACATGAAAGAAAGGGTGGGTCTCATGGACTCTTGCCAATATGAAAGAAATTAATTCATCAGTTAAGTTCTTACATAAATTATGTTTTCTTTCATGTAATTGGCAAGAGAGTCTATGAGCTAGTGACGTATGGGATAGAAATACCCAAGATGTGGGAGACCACAGAAGAGTCACTAGAAAGGGAGGGATAAAATAAATCAGCCATTTTCCACTGAAAAAATTTAATCCACAAAAAAATAAGTTTTTCTCATAAATTGAAAGAAAAAAAAACTTAGGCCTAGATTTAGAGTTCGGCGGTAGCCGTCAAAACCAGCGTTAGAGGCTCCTAACGCTGGTTTTGGCCGCCCGCTGGTATTTGGAGTCAGTGATTAAAGGGTCTAACGCTCACTTTGCAGCCGCGACTTTTCCATACCGCAGATCCCCCTACGCCATTTGCGTAGCCTATCTTTTCAATGGGATCTTTCTAACGCCGGTATTTAGAGTCGTTTCTGCAGTGAGCGTTAGAGCTCTAACGACAAGATTCCAGCCGCCTGAAAATAGCAGGAGTTAAGAGCTTTCTGGCTAACGCCGGTTTATAAAGCTCTTAACTACTGTACCCTAAAGTACACTAACACCCATAAACTACCTATGTACCCCTAAACCGAGCTCCCCCCACATCGCCGCCACTCGATTAAAAATTTTAACCCCTAATCTGCCGACCGCCACCTACGTTATACTTATGTACCCCTAATCTGCTGCCCCTAACCCCGCCGACCCCTATATTACATTTATTAACCCCTAATCTGCCCCCCACAACATCGCCGCCAGCTACTTAAAATAATTAACCCCTAATCTTCCGACCGCAAAGCGCCGCCACCTACGTTATCCCTATGTACCCCTAATCTGCTGCCCCTAACACCGCCGACCCCTATATTATATTTATTAACCCCTAATCTGCCCCCCTCAACGTCGCCGACACCTACCTACACTTATTAACCCCTAATCTGCCGAGCGGCCCTGAGCGCTACTATAATAAAGTTATTAACCCCTAATCCGCCTCACTAACCCTATCATAAATAGTATTAACCCCTAATCTGCCCTCCCTAACATCGCCGACACCTACCTTCAATTATTAACCCCTAATCTTCCGATCGGAGCTCACCGCTATTCTAATAAATGGATTAACCCCTAAAGCTAAGTCTAACCCTAACACTAACACCCCCCTAACTTAAATATAATTTACATCTAACGAAATAAATTAACTCTTATTAAATAAATGATTCCTATTTAAAGCTAAATACTTACCTGTAAAATAAACCCTAATATAGCTACAATATAAATTATAATTATATTATAGCTATTTTAGGATTAATATTTATTTTACAGGCAACTTGGTATTTATTTTAACTAGGTACAATAGCTATTAAATAGTTAAGAACTATTTAATAGTTACCTAGTTAAAATAATAACAAATTTACCTGTAAAATAAATCCTAACCTAAGATATAATTAAACCTAACACTACCCTATCAATAAAATAATTAAATAAACTACCTACAATTACCTACAATTAACCTAACACTACACTATCAATAAATTAATTAAACACAATTCCTACAAATAAATACAATTAAATAAACTAGCTAAAGTACAAAAAATAAAAAAGAACTAAGTTACAGAAAATAAAAAAATATTTACAAACATTAGAAAAATATTACAACAATTTTAAACTAATTACACCTACTCTAAGCCCCCTAATAAAATAACAAAGACCCCCAAAATAAAAAATTCCCTACCCTATTCTAAATTACTAAAGTTACAAGCTCTTTTACCTTACCAGCCCTGAACAGGGCCCTTTGCGGGGTATGCCCCAAGGATTTCAGCTCTTTTGCCTGTAAAAAAAAAAACATACAATACCCCCCCCCCAACATTACAACCCACCACCCACATACCCCTAATCTAACCCAAACCCTCCTTAAATAAACCTAACACTAATCCCCTGAAGATCTTCCTACCTTGTCTTCACCATCCAGGTATCACCGATCGGTCCTGGCTCCGATATCTTCATCCAACCCAAGCGGGGGCTAGACATCCACTGAAGAAGTCCAGAAGAGGGTCCAAAGTCTTCCTCCTATCCGGCAAGAAGAGGACATCCGGACCGGCAAACATCTTCTCCAAGCGGCATCTTCGATCTTCTTCCATCCGGAGCGAAGCGGCAGGATCCTGAAGACCCCCAGCGCGGAACATCCATCCGGACCGACGACTGAACGACGAATGACGGTTCCTTTAAGGGACGTCATCCAAGATGGCGTCCCTCGAATTCCGATTGGCTGATAGGATTCTATCAGCCAATCGGAATTAAGGTAGGAATTTTCTGATTGGCTGATGGAATCAGCCAATCAGAATCAAGTTCAATCCGATTGGCTGATCCAATCAGCCAATCAGATTGAGCTCGCATTCTATTGGCTGATCGGAACAGCCAATAGAATGCGAGCTCAATCTGATTGGCTGATTGGATCAGCCAATCGGATTGAACTTGATTCTGATTGGCTGATTCCATCAGCCAATCAGAAAATTCCTACCTTAATTCCGATTGGCTGATAGAATCCTATCAGCCAATCGGAATTCGAGGGACGCCATCTTGGATGACGTCCCTTAAAGGAACCGTCATTCGTCGTTCAGTCGTCGGTCCGGATGGATGTTCCGCGCTGGGGGTCTTCAGGATCCTGCCGCTTCGCTCCGGATGGAAGAAGATCGAAGATGCCGCTTGGAGAAGATGTTTGCCGGTCCGGATGTCCTCTTCTTGCCGGATAGGAGGAAGACTTTGGACCCTCTTATGGACTTCTTCAGTGGATGTCTAGCCCCCGCTTGGGTTGGATGAAGATATCGGAGCCAGGACCGATCGGTGATACCTGGATGGTGAAGACAAGGTAGGAAGATCTTCAGGGGATTAGTGTTAGGTTTATTTAAGGGGGGTTTGGGTTAGATTAGGGGTATGTGGGTGGTGGGTTGTAATGTTGGGGGGGGGGTATTGTATGTTTTTTTTACAGGCAAAAGAGCTGAAATCCTTGGGGCATGCCCCGCAAAGGGCCCTGTTCAGGGCTGGTAAGGTAAAAGAGCTTGTAACTTTAGTAATTTAGAATAGGGTAGGGAATTTTTTATTTTGGGGGTCTTTGTTATTTTATTAGGGGGCTTAGAGTAGGTGTAATTAGTTTAAAATTGTTGTAATATTTTTCTAATGTTTGTAAATATTTTTTTATTTTCTGTAACTTAGTTCTTTTTTATTTTTTGTACTTTAGCTAGTTTATTTAATTGTATTTATTTGTAGGAATTGTGTTTAATTAATTTATTGATAGTGTAGTGTTAGGTTAATTGTAGGTAATTGTAGGTAGTTTATTTAATTATTTTATTGATAGGGTAGTGTTAGGTTTAATTATATCTTAGGTTAGGATTTATTTTACAGGTAAATTTGTTATTATTTTAACTAGGTAACTATTAAATAGTTCTTAACTATTTAATAGCTATTGTACCTAGTTAAAATAAATACCAAGTTGCCTGTAAAATAAATATTAATCCTAAAATAGCTATAATATAATTATAATTTATATTGTAGCTATATTAGGGTTTATTTTACAGGTAAGTATTTAGCTTTAAATAGGAATCATTTATTTAATAAGAGTTAATTTATTTCGTTAGATGTAAATTATATTTAAGTTAGGGGGGTGTTAGTGTTAGGGTTAGACTTAGCTTTAGGGGTTAATCCATTTATTAGAATAGCGGTGAGCTCCGATCGGAAGATTAGGGGTTAATAATTGAAGGTAGGTGTCGGCGATGTTAGGGAGGGCAGATTAGGGGTTAATACTATTTATGATAGGGTTAGTGAGGCGGATTAGGGGTTAATAACTTTATTATAGTAGCGCTCAGGTCCGCTCGGCAGATTAGGGGTTAATAAGTGTAGGTAGGTGTCGGCGACGTTGTGGGGGGCAGATTAGGGGTTAATAAATATAACATAGGGGTCGGCGATGTTAGGGCAGCAGATTAGGGGTACATAGGGATAACGTAGGTTGCGGCGGTTTACGGAGCGGAAGATTAGGGGTTAAAAGTGTAATGCAGGGGTCAGCGATAGCGGGCTCGGCAGATTAGGGGTTAATAAGTGTAAGGTTAGGGGTGTTTAGACTCGGGGTACATGTTAGAGTGTTAGGTGCAGACGTAGGAAGTGTTTCCCCATAGGAAACAATGGGGCTGCGTTAGGAGCTGAACGCTGCTTTTTTGCAGGTGTTAGGTTTTTTTTCAGCTCAAACAGTCCCATTGTTTCCTATGGGGGAATCGTGCACGAGCACGTTTTTGATGCCGGCCGCGTCCGTAAGCAACTCTGGTATCGAGAGTTGCATTTGCGGTAAAAATGCCCTACGCTCCTTTTTTGGAGCCTAACGCAGCATTTGTTTTAACTCTCGATACCAGAGTTAATTTTATGGTGCGGCCAGAAAAAAGCCCGCGGAGCGTTAACAGCCCTTTTACCGCCGAACTCTAAATCTAGGCCTTAAAGCATTAGCAGAAGAATCAAACTGAAACAGCTGCCTGAAGAACTTTTCTACCAAAGACTGCTTCAGAAGAAGCAAATTCATCAAAATGGTAAAATGTAGTAAATGTATGCAAAGAAGACCAAGTTACTGCTTTTCAAATCTGATCAACTAAAGCTTCATTCTTAAAAGCCCAAGAAGTGGAGACTGATCTAGTAGAATGAGTTGTGATCTTTGTGAATCAAAAGCTTCAACCAAGATGCAAAAGAAATGGCAGAAGCTTTCTGACCTTTCCTAGACCCAGAGAAGACAACAAAGACTAGAAGTCTTCCTGAAATCTTTAGTAGCTTCAACATAATATTTCAAAGCTCTTACAACATCCAAAGAATGCAAAGATCTTTCAAGAGTATTCTTGGGATTAGGACACAAGGAAGGAACAACAATTTCCCTACTAATGTTGTTAGAATTTACAACCTTAGGAAGAAATTTAAACGAAGTCCGCAAAACAGCCTTATCCTGATGGAAAATCAGAAAAGGAGACTCACAAGAGAGAGCAGACAATTCAGAAACTCTTTTAGCTGAAGAGATAGCCAAAAGAAACAACACTTTCCAAGAAAGTAGTTTAATATCCAAATAATGCATAGGCTCAAAAGGAGGAGCCTGCACAAAAAAACAAATTAAGACTCCAAAGAGGAGAAATTGATTTAATAACAGGCATGATACAAACCAAAGCTGAATATCAGGAAGCTTAGCAATCTTTCAATGAAATAAAACAGAAAGAGACGAGATTAGTCCCTTCAAGGAACTTGCAGACAAACCTTGATCCAAACTATCCTGAAGAAACTGTAAAATTATAGGATTTCTAAAAGAATGCCAGGAGAATTTATGACAAGAACACCATTAAATATAAGACTTCCAAACTTGATAATAAATCTTCCTTGAAACAGACTTACGAGCGTGTAGCATAGTATTAAAGGGACACTCAATCAAAATTAAACTTTCATTATTCACTTAGAGCATGCAATTTTAAACAACTTTCCAATTTACTTCCATTAACAAAATGTGCACAGCCTTTTTATATTTAAACTTTTTGAGTCACCAGCTCCTACTGAGCATGTGCAAGAATAAGTGTGTATGCATTTGTGAATGGCTGATTGCTGTCACATGGTACGTGTATGCATTTGTGATTGGCTGATGGCTGTCACATGGTACAGGGGGAGTGGAAAAAGACATAACTTTTAAAATTGTCAGAAAAAAAAATCTACTACTCATTTGAAGTTCAGACTAAGTGCTATTGCATTGCCTTGTTATCTTGCATTTGTTGATTATGCAAATTTACAGTGTTGACTGGTCCTTTAATCATTGAGTCAGAGAAAGCTCTATGACTAAGCACTAGGCATTCAATTTCCATACCTACAAATTTAACGATTTGAGATCCTGATGGAAAAAACTGCCCTTGAGAAAGGTCTGGTCTTAGAGGAAGTGGCCAAGGCTGGCAACTGGACATCCGAACAAGATCCGCATACCAAAACCTGTGAGGCCACGCTGGTGCTATCAGAAACACATACGATTGTTCCATAATGATCTTGGAAGAACTAGAGGCGAATGATATAAGCAGGTTAGTAAAACCGAGAAACTGCTAAAGCATCCACCATCTCTGCCTGAGGACCCCTGGACCTGGACAGGTACCTGGGAAGTTTCTTGTTTAGATAGGAAGCCATCAAATCTATATCTGGAAGACCCCACATCTGTACAATCTGACAAAAGACATCTGGATGGAGAGACCACTCCCCCGGATGTAAGGTCTGACGGCTGAGATAATCCGCTTCCCAATTGTCTACACCTGGGATATGCACCGCAGAAATTAGACAAAAGCTGGATTCTGCCCAAGAAAGTATCCCAGATACTTCTTTCATAGCTAGGGGACTGCGAGTCCCACCCTGGTGATTGACATATGCCACAGTTGTGATATTGTCCGTCTGAAAACAAAATGAATGGTTATCTCTTCAACAGAGGCCAAACCTGAAGAGCCCTGAAAATAGTACAGAGTTCTAAAATATTGATTGGTAACCTCGCCTCTTGAGGTTTTCAAACCCCTTGTGCTGTCAGAGATCCCTAGATAGCTCCCCAACCTGAAAGACTTGTGTCTCTTGAGATCACAGTCCAGGTAGGACGAACAAAAGAGTCCCCCTCAAATAAACAAAGATGGTCTAACCACCAAGTCAGAGAGAGTTGAATGTTGGGATTTAAGTATATATATATCAATTGTGATATCCGAGTATAATCCCTGCACCATTGATTCAACATACAAAGCTGCAGAGGTCTCATATGAAAACGAGCAAAGGGGATTGCGTCCGATGCTGCAGTCATAAGACCTAAAACTTCCATGCACATAGGCAATGAAGGGAATGATTGAGACAGAAGGTTTCGTCAAGCTGAAACCAATTTAATTTGTCTCTTGTCTGTTAAGGACAGAGTCATGGACACTGAATATATCTGGAAACCTAAAAAGGTTACCTTTGTCTGAGGAATCAAATTGGTAAATTGATCCTCCAACCATGTTTTTGAAGAAACAACACTAGTTGATTTGTGTGAGATTCGGAGAAATGTAAAGACTGAGCTAGTACCAAGATATCGTCCAAATAAGGAAACACTGCAATACCCTGTTCTCCGATTACAAATAAAAGGGCACTGAGAACCTTCGAAAAGGTCTTTGGAGCTTTTGCTAGGCCAAATAGAAGAGCAACAAATTGGTAATGCTTGTTTAGAAAAAATAATCTCAGAAACTGATAGTGGTCTGGATGAATCGGAATGTGAAGATATGCATCCTGTAAGTCTATCGTGGACATATAATGACTTTGCTAAACAAAAGGCAGAATAGCCCTTATAGTCACCATCTTGAAAGGACTCTTACAAAACTATTCAAAAACTTCAGATCCAGAACTGGCCTGAATTAATTTTCTTTTAGGACAATGAATAGATTTAAATAAAACCCCAGACACTGTTCCTGAAACGGAACTGGTATGATTACCCCTGAGAGCTCTAGACCTGAAACACACTTCAGACAAGCCTGAGCCTTCACAGGATTTGCTGGAACGTGAGAGAAAAAAATCTTCTCACAGGAAGTCTTACTCTGAATCCTATTTGATACCCTTGAGAGACAATACTCTGAATCCACTCATTTTGAACAGAATCTGCCCAAATATCTTGAAATAATTTCAATCTGACCCCCACCAGCTGAACTGGATCGAGGGTCGCACCTTCATGCAGACTTGGGGGCTGAATTTGGTTTCTTAAAAGGCTTGGATTTATTCCAACTTGAAGATTTCCAATTGGAACCAGAGTCTTTAGGGGAAGGATTAGTTTTCTGTTCCTTTTTCTGTCGAAAAGAACGAAAACTATTAGAAGCTTTAGATGTACCCATAGATCTTTTATCCTGAGGCAAAAAACTCCCTTCCCCCAGTGATAGTTGAAATAATTGAATCCAACTGAGAATCAAATAAATTGTTACCTTGGAAAGAAAGAGATAGTAATCTAGACTTAGATACCATGTCAGCATTCCAAGATTTGAGCCATAAAGCTCTTCTAGCTAAAATAGCTAAAGACATAGATTTAACATCAATTTTGATGATATCAAAAATGGCATCACAGATAAAATGATTATCCTGTTGAAGCAAATAAACAATGCTAGATAAATCAGGTTCTGTTTCCTGTTGCGCTAGGCTATCCAACCAAAAGGTTGATGCAGCCGCAACATCAGCCATCGATATGGCAGGCCTGAGAAGATAGCCAGAATATAAATAAACTTTCCTTAGAAAAGATTCCAGTTTCCTATCTAAGGGATCTTTAAAAGAAGTACTGTCTTCCATAGGAATAGTAGTACGTTTGGCAAGAGTAGAAATAGCCCCATCAACTTTGGGGATTTTTTCCCAAAACTCTAATCTAGGCGCTGGCAAAGGGTACAACCTTTTAAACCTAGAAGAAGGAATGAATGAAGTACCAGGCTTAACACATTCCTTAGCAATCACATTAGAAATAGCATCAGGAACTGGAAAAACCTCAGGAGTAACCACAGGAGGTTTATAAACAGAATTTAAACATTTACTAGTTTTGATATCAAGAGGACTAGACTCCTCAATATCCAAAGTAACCAACACTTCTTTTAACAAGGAACAAATGTACTCAATCTTGAAAAGATATGTAGATTTGTCAGTGTCAATGTCTGAGGTAGGATCTTCTGAATCAGAGAGATCCTCATCAGAGGAGGATATTTCAGTATGTGGTCAGTCATTAGAAATGTCATCAATTATGAGAAGTTTTAAAAGACCTTTTACGTTTATTAGAAGGCGGAATAGCAGACAAAGCCTTCTGTATCGCATCAGCAATATCATTTTTCATATCAACAGGGATATCATGTACATTAGATGTTGAAGGAACAACAGAAACTGTACTAGAACTGATGGAAACGTTTTCTGCATGCAAAAGCTTATCATGACAACTGTTCCATACTACAGCTGGAGATATAATCTCAGCTAATTTACAACAGATACACTTAGCTTTGGTAGAACTGTGATCAGGCTGCAGGGTTCCAACAGTTGCTTCTGAGACAGGATCAGATTGAGACATCTTGCAAAATGTAAAAGAAAAAAAAACAACATTGAAGCAAAATTTACAATTTTCTTTATATGGCAGTTTAAGGAATGGGAAAAAATGCAAAGACAAATAATTTATTTTGTTAAAAGGTATTTAAAAAGTATTGAATGTTACAGTGCAAATAACAAAATCTTAAAATACAAAGGTATACGGATATATGTGGTTGGCCAACCTCTAAAATAGTGTTAACATTAGCGTTATTTCATCTCTAAAAACAATAGTATTACCATAAAGAAATGTGGTTTGGTAATTTAAATAGTTTTTCTGGATACGACTTTCTGATCCTCAGTATTATTATGACAATTGTTTTTGAGTAAAAATATAGGCACGTAGGGGTGGGCCGTGGACTCACCATATCCAGAAATTTATCAGGTAAGCATAAATTATGATTTCTTTCCTAAGATATGGTGAGTCCACGGAATCATCAATTACTAGTGGGAACCAATACCCAAGCTAGAGGACACAGATGATTAGGGAGGGACAAGACAGGTAATCTAAACAGAAGGCACCACTGCTTGAAAAACCTTTAAACCCCAAAAGAAGCCTCAACCGAGACAAAGTATCAAATTTGAAAAATTTGGAAAAGAATATGTAAAGAAAAACTAAGTGGCAGACTTGCAGATCTGTTCCACAAAAGCTTCATTTTGAAAATCCAAAAAGGAGACAGTCCTCGAATAATGAGCCATAACTCTCAGGAAACTGCAGCCCCGTAGTCTGTAAAGCAAACAAAGAAAACTTCTCAACCAGAAAAAAAAGAGAAGTAGCAGTAGTTTTCTAAAACAGAGAAAACAAACAAAAACAGAAGCCTGCACAACATCCAAGATGTGCACAGAAGTACCTAATTTTTTTTTTAATGAGGACACACAGAGGGAACAACAATTCCCAGACAATATTTCTACTTAGGATAAAAAAACACTTTATCCGAAAAGATAAAACGAATTACACTGCAAAGCCCAGAGTACCTAAACTCTCAGAGCAGAATGAAAAAGAAAATTCCAAGAAAAAACAAAAATCTTATGGAATGCAAAGGCTCAAACTGAGCCTGCTACAAAAACCCAAGAAGAGCAACAGACTTTAACAGGCCTGATTACTATCAGGTTCTGACAAAAGTATACATGTCTGGCACATCCGCCAGACACTTGTGTAAAAAAAAAAAAGATAACACAGAAAACTGACCCTTCAGAGAACTGACTGACAAACAGTCCTCCGGACTGACCTGGAGAAGGGCAAAACCCCTAGGAATCCTGACCCTATTTCCAAGAGAAGTCCATGGATTCACACAAATCAGGGAATTTACGCCATACCTTATGGTAAAAGAAACTAGAAACAGACTTGCGAGCCTGAATCATGATCTCAATGACCGATTTAGAAAAACCACGCTTAGACCCTGAACTAGAAGGTCCTTCCACAGGAACAACTACCAAGATGGAAAAACATAATTTATGTAAGAACTTACCTGATAAATTCATTTCTTTCATATTAGCAAGAGTCGATGAGCTAGTGACGTATGGGATATACATTCCTACCAGGAGGGGCAAAGTTTCCCAAACCTCAAAATGCCTATAAATACACCCCTCACCACACCCACAAATCAGTTTAACGCATAGCCAAGAAGTGGGGTGATAAGAAAAAAAAGTGCGAAAGCATAAAAAATAAGGAATTGGAATAATTGTGCTTTATACAAAAAAAAAATCATAACCACCACAAAAAAAGGGTGGGCCTCATGGACTCTTGCTAATATGAAAGAAATGAATTTATCAGGTAAGTTCTTACATAAATTATGTTTTCTTTCATGTAATTAGCAAGAGTCCATGAGCTAGTGACGTATGGGATAATGACTACCCAAGATGTGGATCTTCCACGCAAGAGTCACTAGAGAGGGAGGGATAAAATAAAGACAGCCAATTCCGCTGAAAATAATCCACACCCAAACTAAAGTTTAAATCAAACCTTTATCCAAACCATGCTGAAGAAACTGTAAAATTCTCGGAATTCTAAAAGAATGCCAGAAAAAATGATGAGAAAGACACCAAGAAATATAAGTCTTCCAGACTCTATAATATATCTCCCTAGATACGGATTTACGAGCCTGTAACATAGTATTAATCACAGAGTCAGAGAAACCTCTTTGACTAAGAATCAAGCGTTCAATCTCCATACCTTTAAATTTAAGGATTTGAGATCCTGATGGAAAAAAGGACCTTGCGACAGAAGGTCTGGTCTTAACGGAAGAGTCCACGGTTGGCAAGAGGCCATCCGGACAAGATCCGCATACCAAAACCTGTGAGGCCATGCTGGAGCTACCAGCAGAACAAACGAGCATTCCTTCAGAATCTTGGAGATTACTCTTGGAAGAAGAACTAGAGGCGGAAAGATATAGGCAGGATGATACTTCCAAGGAAGTGACAATGCATCCACTGCTTCCGCTTGAGGATCCCTGGATCTGGACAGATACCTGGGAAGTTTCTTGTTTAGATGAGAGGCCATCAGATCTATTTCTGGAAGTCCCCATATTTGAACAATCTGAAGAAATACCTCTGGGTGAAGAGACCATTCGCCCGGATGTAACGTTTGGCGACTGAGATAATCCGCTTCCCAATTGTCTATACCTGGGATACGAACCGCAGAAACTAGGCAGGAGCTGGATTCCGCCCATACCAGAATTCGAGATACTTCTTTCATGGCCAGAGGACTGTGAGTCCCTCCTTGATGATTGATGTATGCCACAGATGTGACATTGTCTGTCTGAAAACAAATGAACGATTCTCTCCTTAGAAGAGGCCAAGACTGAAGAGCTCTGAAAATTGCACGGAGTTCCAAAATATTGATTGGTAATCTCACCTCCTGAGATTCCCAAACCCTTGTGCTGTCAGAGACCCCCAAACAGCTCCCCAACCTGTCAGACTTGCATCTGTTGAAATTACAGTCCAGGTCGGAAGAACAAAAGAAGCCCCCTGAACTAAACGATGGTGATCTGTCCACCGCGTCAGAGAGTGTCGTACAATCGGTTTTAAAGATATTAATTGAGATATTTTTGTGTAATCCCTGCACCACTGGTTCAGCATACAGAGTTGAAGAGGTCGCATGTGAAAACGAGCAAAGGGGATCGCATCCGATGCAGCAGTCATAAGACCTAGAATTTCCATGCATAAGGCTACCGAAGGGAATGATTGTGATTGAAGATTTCGACAAGCTGAGATCAATTTTAGACGTCTCTTGTCTGTCAGAGACAGAGTCATGGACACTGAATCCATCTGGAAACCTAAAAAGGTAACCCTTGTTTGAGGAATCAATGAACTTTTCGGTAAATTGATCCTCCAACCATGATCTTGAAGAAACAACACAAGTCGATTCGTATGAGATTCTGCTAAATGTGAAGACTGAGCAAGTACCAAGATATCGTCCAAATAAGGAAATACCACAATACCCTGTTCTCTGATTACAGACAGAAGGGCACCGAGAACCTTTGTAAAAATCCTTGGAGCTGTTGCTAGGCCAAACGACAGAGCCACAAACTGGTAATGCTTGTCTAGGAAAGAGAATCTCAGAAACTGATAGTGATCTGGATGAATCGGAATATGCAGATATGCATCCTGTAAATCTATTGTGGACATATAATGCCCTTGCTGAACAAAAGGCAGAATAGTCCTTATAGTTACCATTTTGAATGTTGGTATCCTTACATAACGATTCAATATTTTTAGATCCAGAACTGGTCTGAAGGAATTCTCCTTCTTTGGTACAATGAAGAGATTTGAATAAAACCCCAGCCCCTGTTCCAGAACTGGAACTGGCATAATTACTCCAGCCAACTCTAGATCTGAAACACATTTCAGAAATGCTTGAGCCTTTGTTGGATTTACTGGGACACGGGAAAGAAAAAAATCTCTTTGCAGGAGGCCTTATCTTGAAGCCAATTCTGTACCCTTCTGAAACAATGTTTTGAATCCAAAGATTGTGAATTGAATTGATCCAAATTTGTTTGAAAAATCGTAATCTGCCCCCTACCAGCTGGGCTGGAATGAGGGCCGCACCTTCATGTGGACTTGGGAGCTGGTTTTGGTTTTCTAAAAGGTTTGGACTTATTCCAGACTGGAGATGGTTTCCAAACTGATACCGCTCCTGAGGGCGAAGGATCAGGCTTTTGTTCCTTATTGTGACGAAAGGAACGAAAACGATTATTAGACCTAAATTTACCTTTAGATTTTTTATCCTGTGGTAAAAAAGTTCCTTTCCCTCCAGTAACAGTTGAGATTATAGAATCCAACTGAGAACCAAATAATTTATTACCCTGGAAAGAAAGGGAAAGCAAAGTTGACTTAGAAGACATATCAGCATTCCAAGTTTTAAGCCATAAAGCTCTTCTAGCTAAAATAGCTAGAGACATATACCTGACATCAACTCTAATGATATCAAAGATGGCATCACAAATAAAGTTATTAGCATGTTGAAGAAGATTAACAATGCTATGAGAATTATGATCTGTTACTTGTTGCGCTAAAGTTTCTAACCAAAAAGTTGAAGCTGCAGCAACATCCGCTAAAGATATAGCAGGTCTAAGAAGATTACCTGAACATAAGTAAGCTTTTCTTAGAAAGGATTCAATCTTCCTATCTAAAGGATCCTTAAAGGAAGTACTATCTGCCGTAGGAATAGTAGTACGTTTAGCAAGAGTAGAGACAGCCCCATCAACCTTAGGGATTTTGTCCCAAAATTCTAATCTGTCAGATGGCACAGGATATAATTGCTTAAAATGTTTAGAAGGAGTAAATGAATTACCCAAATTATTCCATTCCCTGGAGAATACTTCAGAAATAGCATCAGGGACAGGAAAAACTTCTGGAATAACTACAGGAGATTTAAAAACCTTATTTAAACGTTTAGATTTAGTATCAAGAGGACCAGAATCCTCTATTTCTAATGCAATTAAGACCTCTTTAAGTAAAGAACGAATAAATTCCATTTTGAATACATATGAAGATTTATCAGCATCAACCTCTGAGACAGAATCCTCTGAACCAGAGGAACCACTATCAGAATCAGAATGATGATGTTCATTTAAAAATTCATCTGAAAAATGAGAAGTTTTAAAAGACCTTTTACGTTTACTAGAAGGGGGAATAACAGACATAGCCTTCTTAATAGATTTAGAAACAAAATCTCTTATGTTAACAGGAAAACTCTGAGTATTAGATGTTGATGGAACCACAACAGGTAATGTAACATTACTAAAGGAAATATTATCTACATTAACAAGTTTGTCATGACATTCATTACAAACAACAGCTGGAGGAACAGATACCACAAGTTTACAACAGATACACTTAACTTTGGTAGATCCAGCACCAGGCAGCGTTTTTCCAGAAGTATCTTCTGACTCAGTGTCAATCTGGGACATCTTGCAATATGTAATAGAAAAAACAACATATAAAGCAAAATTGATCAAATTCCTTAAATGACAGTTTCAGGAATGGGAAAAAATGCCAGTGAACAAGCTTCTAGCAACCAGAAGCAATAAATAATGAGACTTAAATAATGTGGACACAAAGGTGACGCCCATATTTTTTAGCGCCAAAATAGAAGCCCACATTATTTGGCGCCAAAAATGACGCCACATCCGGAACGCCGACACTTTTGGCGCAAAAAAACGTAAAAAATGACGCAACTTCCGGCGACACGTATGATGCCGGAAACAGAAAAAACTTTTTGCGCCAAAAAAGTCCGCGCCAAGAATGACGCAATAAAATGAAGCATTTTCAGCCCCCGTGAGCCTAACAGCCCACAGGAAAAAAAGTAAAATTTTAAGGTAAGAAAAAAATTGATTTATTCAAATGCATTATCCCAAATATGAAACTGACTGTCTGAAATAAGGAACGTTGAACATCCTGAGTCAAGGCAAATAAATGTTTGAATACATATATTTAGAACTTTATACAAAAGTGCCCAACCATAGCTTAGAGTGTCACAGAAAATAAGACTTACCTACCCCAGGACACTCATCTACATGTAGTAGAAAGCCAAACCAGTACTGAAACGAGAATCAGTAGAGGTAATGGTATATATAAGAGTATATCGTCGATCTGAAAAGGGAGGTAAGAGATGAATCTCTACGACAGATAACAGAGAACCTATGAAATAGACCCCGTAGAAGGAGATCATTGAATTCAAATAGGCAATACTCTCCTCACATCCCTCTGACATTCACTGCACGCTGAGAGGAAAACCGGGCTCCAACCTGCTGCGGAGCGCATATCAACGTAGAATCTAGCACAAACTTACTTCACCACCTCCATAGGAGGCAAAGTTTGTAAAACTGATTTGTGGGTGTGGTGAGGGGTGTATTTATAGGCATTTTGAGGTTTGGGAAACTTTGCCCCTCCTGGTAGGAATGTATATCCCATACGTCACTAGCTCATGGACTCTTGCTAATTACATGAAAGAAAAATACATCTCCGCTAGGTCTGAAAAAAGGATTCTGCGACTATGCAGGAACTTCTAACAATACTGATGCTCACTCCCATTTGATACGAGCAAAGGCTCGAGGAGGAGAGCCATCAGACTGAAATCCCAAGGAACCGCCAGAGTATTCAGCAGAACAGCCTGCTAATCTCTGACCCTAAAAACATAACCTGGAAACTTGGCGTACTGTTATTTCCAACTCCAGCACCCCCCATGTGAAAGTTTACCTGGAAAACACCTCCAGGCAATACCACTCCCGGGATGAAAAAAAACTAACAGCTGAGGAAGTCCACACCCAGTATACACTGAAATGTAAATAGTGGATAAACTAGAATCTGAGCGTCCTCCCACCGAACAATCCACGCCAATCATGGCAAAGGAACATCAGGGTCCTCCCAGGTGGTTAATGTAAACCACTGAGAAGAAATAGCAACCTGAAAAAACAGATATGACAACGTAGGCCAAGTCGTCAGAGCTTTGTAGATCGCTCTCCACTCCAAGATGGTGATGTGGAAAGCAAGCTCCTCCCAAGTACATAGTCACCAACCCAACAGGCTAGCGACCATGACTATTACTCAGAAAGGTCTCAGAAAGAATGCGCCTCAAGACAGATGCTCCTGAGAAACCCAAAAGACTCTGGAGAATGCGGGTAACGATCCCGCTACCTCTCGCAAGCAAAGCGAGCGCTCTACCACTAATTCCCCTCTCTGAATCACAGAGAAGAATCTCATGTCGGCAGATCTAGATCTATCCGCTAAGACAGAGCCACAAAATCGTTGGTACACTATCTGAACATGCATAACCGCAGACTCTCAGATGGATCAGACAAATGGATGATGTCCAACGAAGCAATCATCAGACCATTCCATACATCAGGCCCCTAAACGGCAAAACCGTAGAGTGCCGAAAAAAAGAGAGAAGTAAACCAATCTGGTCCCTAAGAAACTACCTCTGCAGCTGGACCAAGGGAGCTTATTTTCAGATTCACTTTCAATCGAGGAATGAAGACAGACAACAATATCTCAGAATGTGAGATTGCTTGTTGAACATAAGGCGCCTGAACCATTCTGAAGTCCAGGAATGGCACCACAGCAACTCCCTGAAACCGGATTCCTGCCAATACAGCCCCTCAGAGCCATGGCAAGGCCAAAGGGAAGAACCACAAACTGAAAGTGTGTGACAGAAAAGCAAACCTCAGGAACCTGCAAAAATATGCGTCCTCCAGGACTATGGTCACTATGAATTGACCCTACCCGGATAAAAAGGAAGAAAGGAACCACTGATTTCCAATTGAAGAATGGTACCCTGAGACAACCTGTTGAGACACTTTAGGTCTACTATAGGACAAAAATTCCCTCCTAATCAGGAACCTCAAAGAGGAATAATAAAATCCTAGGCCCTGTTCTCTTACAGGAACTGAAACTATCCCTCACAGGGAAGAGAAAACCCAAAGCACCACAAAAATGTCTCACCATTATCTGGCCTGCAGATAAAATTGAAAGTTAGAACCTGCCTCAGGCAGAGAAGGAATGACTACTACGTAGAAACCCTGATGTACTATGTCCACAGACTATCTGGGACATCTCGTATCCAACTTTGAAGACAGAGAGAATCTACCCCCCACTTGGACTAATCCCGGATTGGGGGCAAACTCATTTAATATCAGAACTACGCCCTACAGATCAGGACCAAACAAGGTCTTACCCTTGTACGGATGTACCAGAAACTTGGACTCAGAGGAAAAATCCACTGTCCAAAACGCCCCACGGGCTAGAACAGCGGAGCAAGAACAGCGAAGCCAGATATCTTGACTCCCGTCAGAAAATGCTTGAAAGCATCAAAAATAAGGAATTGGCTAGCTTAAGAGCCTTAATTCTGTACTGGATCTGCTCCAAAGGAGTCTCTAGCAAAATGGAATCGTAAAAGGCATTGCACCCATAAGATGCCACACTTGACACAGTGGCATAGCAAACATCCATGAAAATCTCAGCTTAGTCCATTGATCCTGAAAAGAACAGCTATCCCCTCTAGGAATCATATTTCTCATAGCCAGAGTAGAAATGCCCTACTACTTAAGGCACCGTGCGCCCTGATATTTAATGGAGACAGCGACAGAAAACATCTCTATAAAGACAGGAGACAGAAAAAAAGGAAACCCTGACCTCTCCCATTCCTGTGAAAAATCTCCTAGCACGGCCTGGAACAGGAACAACTTCCACAGAAGAATCCTAGTATCTATAAAGATTACTAGATTCTTAGTGTTGACAACGACATGAGTATCAAAGTCGCCCCAAATTAGCCAAAACCACCTTACCATACCTGAAGGTATTCAAGCTTAAATCTGAAGGATACTCTTCAGCATCAGAGGAAGGAATTATACTGTACGAATCTAATATATAACCCTCAGAAGCTACTAGCTACTGCACCGCATCAGACTTATGAAAGAAGCAACATTATTAGCAGAAATGGTGCAGAAACCTTACTAACTGAACATATAAATATACTCTTGCGCTTTCCCTGAAGGAAAAGACAGACAGATAAAGCTTCAGATATTGCGAAAATACCTGAGCTGCAAAATCTGCAGGCAAATACACTCCACAGGAAATAAAGAGGAACCGCAGGGCACTACATGTGATGCCATACAAAGTCTTTAGACATTTGAGGAGAAAACTCTGGCACTGCCAAAACAGCATCATCCAGGGAGACATAAGGAGTAAATTTGAATATTTTGGATAATTAATTTGAAAACATCTCAATATTAAAAATGACACTGTCACTTTAAGATTGTAGCAACACAATACCTCGGGAATGGTATGTACTGCTGCATAAAATTTGAAATAAATTATAACCAAGTGAGTAGCCTCACAAACCTTAATGGGCAAAAACTCTACTTGAAATACAAAACAACTTGCAGAAATAAACTTATGCAAAGTAGTAAAATCATTAAAAAATATTAAAATCTGTAGCGCCCTTTAAAGGCCACCAGACTATTAAAAGATACCCCCGGACCGTGTCCTCTGGTAATCTCCCCGGAAACCCAGGCTAAACGTAAATAAAAGGCACAGCTCTAATTAAAAAGCGCAACACATCTTCGGAAATAACTCCATCATGACGGAGAACCAGAAGAAAGGCGTGTCCCAGTTCAGACACATCGACCCGTTCAGAAAGAAAAAATTACGCCTATCCACCATACAGGGGGAAAAAAAAAAACATACCCCATCTAAATGGCGCGCAACTAATTCATCTGCGCGTCTCTCACTGCCTAAGAAAAATCTCAGCAATACCCGTTGATTGCATAAGAAACCTAAGCGTTTCTGAACCTCTAGGACAGTAAAATTACAAAGTGCCGCAACACCTAATAAAAACAAGAGCATTACTCGCTCCAGCTTCCCCCCCTAACATATGATGTTTAAGCTAATAGCCGGATGCCATAAGGAATAATTCTAAAAATCCTATGCCTACTGAAAATGCAAACACAAGGATTAATAGGAACAATAAACCTCCGTTTCTTGCCACATAAATCCCAAATAAAGATTTTTTTTTTATATATAAACATCATCCTGAGCAATTAACCTCCTTAGTCTCCTTAAGTCACTATAAGTGCCTGCGTCCTGCCTATGATATCCTGTCTCAGGATATATATATATATATATATATCCCAGAAAATATGCAGTATAAACTCACATGAGAAGTGCATGTTGTAACGGTATAACCCGGATATCAAGGGTTAATACCTGATGAAAGATGCCCTGAATACGGGATCAGCAACACACAAACCCAGTTAATTCCCCCAAACATGAGACCAAGCTCCATCTTGAGGGTAAAACAGAATGGTATATAAGAGTATATCGTTGATCTGAAAAGGGAGGTAGGAAATGAATCCCTACGACCGATAACAGAGAACCTCTGAAAATATTTCCCGTGAGGAAAACCATAAAATCAATAGGCAATACTCCCTTCACATCTCTCTGACAAACACTGTACTCTGAGAGGAATTGGGCTTCAGAATGCTTAGAAGCGCGTATCATAGAAGAAATCATAAAAATCAAGCACAAACTTACTTAACCACCTCCATAGGGAGGCAAGCTTTGTAAAACAGAATTGTGGTGTGGTGAGGGGTGTATTTATAGGCATTTTGAGGTTTGGGAAACTTTGTCCCTCCTGGTAGGATTGTATATCCCATACGTCACTAGCTCACAGACTCTTGCCAATTACATGAAAGAAAGGCCTATTCAAACTTTGTTCCATTTCCTTTTTCATAATATCTCTAAAGGTTGCTGAATCATCAGTGGGGGAAAAAAAATCTTACAAAGATGAGCTATAGTGGCAGCTACTTTATAAGGATTTTAAATGATTGAGCTTACTTTTTCTTCAACTTGGAAAACTGTATCATACGAATTTCCTTTATAGAATCAGAAATAGGAGATTCATTTGTAACAAAAGTTATTTCTCAACTACGTGTGACTAGTTTGGTTAAATATTAATCTAGAGTCTCCTAAATAAACTAAAAGATGCAGCATTGAAAAACCAGGATAAATACATACTGCCTCCTGAGCCCAGATCAAGTAACTTACATACCCAACAAGATCCAGAAGCCTCATGACTTCTTAGCCAGCATGCCAAGTCATGATGGGGAGAAAAGAGGCACTTTACTCCTGTCCTCCTGTAATGGACATTCACTAAGAATGACAAGGTCAGTAATGGGAGCCACTTTCAAAGTGGTAAAAGCAAGAGAAGCCACAAATGTAGTTTTAAATGCAGGAAAACAAACGTGTACTGCCTGTTTGGCTTTGCGTATGTACAAGAGTATACATGTTACGTACACACACATCAGTTTTGTTAGAAACACACACATACTTATTCACAATCTATAGGTAAAGATATCTGCAGGATAAAACTAAGGGCAGATTCTGTTGTAGTTTTCAAGTTTATTAACATTTTTATAATTGGGATTCTTTCAAATGAGTAGCGTGATATGCTTTTAATATAGGGTAAACCGTTGCTGTTGGAGAGTAAGTGCTGAGGTCCATAGATCTCACTATCACTGAAGTGAATAGCAGCACAGAAGAAAATATATAAATTATTTTTTTCCACAGCAAAAATTCTTAATGAGTGGGGGGAGGGGATCTGATCACATAACACTTTCTTCCACCCTCTAAATATAATCAATTAATCTTTGCACTAATTTTTCTTTTTTGTACACTGCTCTTTCTTCCGTGTGGAAAGACTTCATTGGGTCCCGCGAGCTAGAGTGTATTTTAATTTTACCATCATTAAGAAAATGTTATGATTTATGTGGCTGCTGTCAGACTAATATCTTTAAAATTTAGCTGGGTACAGTGATTCATCTTAAAGACTGATGAAGGTTGATTGCGCTCTATGCAAAATGTATTAAAAGTAAATGAGGAGTCTATTACTCACATAGCAATGATAATCTGTTAGGTAAGCTCCGTTAACTAAACACATTTAAACGTGTTGTCACAGGGGGTGACCACAATGCCCAGGCAGAAGGGATATAGCTAGAGAAAATTATTTAACCCTTTAGGACTTGGAACAGGAACCTCAAGAACTGAACTTATGTGCAAAAAAAAGAAATAACTTCTGCTCACTTTGCTTGTTTAACAAGGGTAACAAATATGTGTCTACAGACCGCATTGTTCAGTATTTGCCTGCTGCACACAGTTATATATACTGTACGTATAGTTTAAGGAGCAGATTACAAGAGATTTGCCAGTCCTAGCTTAAAGGAATAGTCTAGTCAAAATTAAACTTTTATGATTCAGATAGAGCATGCAATTTTAAGCAACTTTCTAATTTATTCCTATTATTTTTTTTGTTCTCTTTGTATCTTTATTTGAATTAGCTGGAATGTAAGCTTAGCAACCGGACCATTTTTGGTTCAGACGCTGGGTAGCGCTTGCTGATTGGTGGCTACACCAATCAGCAAGCACTACCCATGTGCTGAACCAAAAATGGGACGGCTCCAAAAGCTTATATACCAAGAGAACTAGGAAAAACTGATAATAGGAGTAAATTAGAAAGATGCTTAAAATTGCCTGCTCTACCTGAATCATGAAAGTTTCATTTTGCTTAGAATATTCCTTTAAAGTGAATAACTTCTTTAAATGTTTTCTATAGTTGCTAAATTCTATAAAATAACATTTATATATAAAACGACAGACTATAGTTATTGCATTTAAATGACAGTCTAAAATAATACCAAAGTCACAGAAGCCGGATTGTAAGACAGACTATATCACAAATCTATTCAAAGTTATGAGAAATTGTCTCTTCATTCAAAGGTTTTAAGAAAGAGCAGTTATTTTACTTAAGGAGATGTAACAGATTGCCTGGTACTGTATTGTATAGCTGCACCTACGCAGGGTGGGTCACATGAGGAAGTCAGGAAGATGAGGTGTCATGTGCCTCTGTTTCACTGCTAATGCACATATACAGATAATTATTTCTGCAAAAACACAGTCAGATACTCAGCGACCAATGGTAAAGCTCACACATATATACCCGGCCTATGTTGCCTCACATTTCTTTTGATCTTAAAACTCTTTAGACAAAATGAATTCTGTAACTGCAAATGTCATTAAATATTTTGTTCTTTAAATCACTTGATGAACCCCTGGATACATACAAAATCAACAGACTGCATTTCTGCACAAAATATAGAACTTTCCATCTCTTCTATAGAGACAATTGCTCCTGGGACCTTTATGTCTACACCCAGAGGAGAGCTTGGATATCTCTAATGGATCTCGACTACCAAACACAAAGCTTGCCTAGCTGTCCTGCGTTCTGTATAGCTTATTTCCCAATACTCAGTTTGTTGTGGGAGATAAAAAACTTAAATGGGACAGCTTTGGGAAAAGGTGCCAATCTAAGCCGCCACTATAAAATTGCACCATTCGCTACATTTCACATATAGTCAAATAATCTCCATATGGTGAAATTCAGAGCCACTTCTAGAACTGCCAATGCTGCTTCAATATATTTAAATATGTTAATATTCCAGCTCTGACTTCACCCCGTTGGGTCTAATAGGGAAACTTAATTTCTCAGTGATGAGTGCCCTAGGACCCTGGCACTGTTTGCATCTGCCCTCTCATGCAAGTATGGTTGATAATACGGTGCAGAAAAAAAATGTATGAAGGGAAGCAGAACTGTAGGCAGTTTGCAGGGGACTAATCCAGAATAAAAGACCATATTGCAGAAGACTGTGCAGTACCAAGCATGGTGCACTGAGAGGGCAAAAAGAACAGCGCTGCGTCTCACAGTATCTCCCTACAATATGAAGCAACTACAGATGCTGGCAGGTAGGGGAGAGCTTTATCTAGGGCTAGGAGCCCCACAGATTGCTGGCAACCTTCAGCAAGCCATGAGTCATATACTGTACCTGAAACCGCAACAGTGTGACAATATACACTGTTTCACAACATTAAAGGGACATTATACACTCATTTTTTCTTTGCATAAATGTTTTGTAGATGATCTATTTATATAGCCCATAAAGATTTTTTTTTAAATAAATGTATAGTTTTGCTTAATTTTAAATAACATTGCTCTGATTTTCAGACTCCTAACCAAGCCCCAAAGTTTTATGTGAATACGGTCAGCTACCTTCTCCAGCTTGCTCCCGCTTGTGTAAAGGGTCTTTTCATATGCAAAAGGGGGGAGGGTCTTATTTGCCACTTGCAGTGGGCTTTCCAGCTACCTTTTCAACAGAGCCAAACTGACAGCTTCTAAGTAATTTTTTAAACAGTTTTATACTGGATTTTTATATCAGTATCTGTGCATCTTATTCTTTATAGTAGTGTCTATTACATGCAGTTATATGAAAATGAGTGTATACTGTCCCTTTAATAACTCCTCTCTTTTTATTCCTACATTTTTCCCATCATTAAATTTCAAGAAATTTTCGGATTTATATTTTCTAACATTTCTATGAATTTGTGCAATAAGCTGTCCACGGCTGACATTTATATTTTTGACTACCGGCTTTGAAAACTAGGAACCAGCAGAAAATCTGTGCTCAGTTGAAGCTGCTCAAGCACAGAACCGGTTTAGTGTACGCCTGTCTAAGTTACATGTCTACGATGCCAAATATCTGTGTTAATTGTTGGGGGTTTCCCCCCGTAAGAGAACTCTTGTATGTCTCTGTAGACTTCTTAATTGACCCAAGTCAGCAGCAGTGATGATGAGACCTGCAGAATCTGCCCTTTCATTGCACTTTTAAGATGTTCTTGTCCTGTGCCTGTAACTTGGCCATGTAAATTGATTAGGTGCCAACCTCCTTTGTTTTTTTAAGGTTAATATGTTTTGGACGCTTTCCAACTCTTGACATCTTTTCCCCCTTCAGTCCCCTGGAGGAGCCTAACTCACACGTATAATTACACAGACGTCTCTCTTGATTTAGGGACTATAGCTCCGTTGGTCTTGCAATAAACAACTGCTTAAACTGCGTGAACTGTGCACACAACGGGAGAAATATAAATAAGGGCAGGATGCAAC
Organism: Bombina bombina; assembly: GCF_027579735.1. Classification (NCBI taxonomy): domain Eukaryota; kingdom Metazoa; phylum Chordata; class Amphibia; order Anura; family Bombinatoridae; genus Bombina; species Bombina bombina. Next base: position 153,072,606 of record NC_069508.1, read on the forward strand.
CTTTGCAATCTGATGTTCTGAATTTATTGCTTTGTTATAGAAAGTCTTGTCTTGTCATTCAAGGAAAAATGTATCTGCACAACACAATGATACAGTAACCTACGCGGCTTTCTCACAGGACTCTGCTCTCACTAATTTTTATATTAAAAGAGACACAGAGGTATTTTTTTTTTCCATCCTAGCATATTACAGTTTTTTTTTGTAAAAGCCACGTTCCTCTGCTTGTGAGGCGTGTCACTGCCCACCTATAACCGAGTGCGAGTTCTGCTCATCGGTCAGTGAGCAAAATCAGTCCATGAGACACAGTGCCATTTCCGGTTTGCTTCAAAATCACAATAAACAGCTTAAACATGAATATTTGGTAGAACCCTTTCATACACGATAGAAATGCTTACCTTGCCAACATCTCTTTTATCCAACAGCTACCTTATAAATAGATTATTTAATAGATAAGTGCTTGAACCCACTAATTATATTACAAAAAGCAATACAGAGAATTAGGTGTTTTCACCAGTGCATGGAAGTGACTACAAGTTGCATGCTAGTGCATCACCATCTAGATTACAACTCGCGCCCAGCAAACACAGGTAGCCTAATGTCCACTATATGGAGTGTACGCTACATTTACTGGGCATAGCCACATATGAACAAATATATTTATCTTTAACGTAAATGCCTAAAAAAATAGCTGTTGCTATGACAATGCTCCTGACAACCAACCAAACTGTATTGGGAAGGTTTTCCGCATCTTACCAGCTAAGAAGATATTTGCTGGGGTAGCACCATATATGCGCCGCTAATGGCTTCTGAAAAGGATAAGTAATGCTGGTTTAAAGTGTCAGGGCAAGAGGGGAAGAGAAATGTAAAATATAATAAAGAGTTAGTAGGAGGAGGTGGGTTAAGACAGAAATAAATAATGTTGCCTATTGGTCATAAGGTTTGTTAACTTATTTCTCCTTAAAGGGACAGTCTAGTAAAAAATAAACTTTCACGATTCAGATAACTTTCCAATTAGCTTTTATCATCAATTTTGCTTTGTTCTCTTGGTATTCTTAGTTGAAAGCCAAACCTAGGTAGGCTCATATGCTAATTTCTTAGCCTTTGAAGGCCGCCTCTTATCTGAATACATTTTGATATATATCTTTTACAGCTAGAGGGTGTTAGTTCATGTGCTCCACATAGCTAACATTGTGCTCAAGCCCGTGGAGTTACCTAAGAGCCAGCACTGATTGCCTAAAATAAAAGTCTGTCAAAGAACTGAAATAAGGGGGCAGAGTCTGCAGAGGCTTAGATACAAGCTAATCACAGAGATAAATATTGTTGGTTATGCAAAACTGGGGAATGGGTAATGAAGGGATTATCTATCTGTTTAAATAAAAAATATTCTGGTGTTGACTGTCCCTTTAAATATGAGCTTGACACCAGACTGTCAAGGTGAGGCTGGCAGAGTGTCATCAGCATTGGATTCACATCATGTAAACATTTTAATATAGCATTAAACACATGTGACAAAGAAAAGTGCAGAGAAGGCCGAGGGCCGCTCACAATGCGTTTACAACCTGTCCCAAGTTTTCAGACTTTTGATAACAGGTTTTGAGGCTAATAAGGAAGTGCAGATGACTATCAGTTTATCTCTCACTGGTGCTCACAAAGGGATCAATAGAAAACAGATAAATTATTTATCGCACAAAGTAATTACATTTATCACGCCAATATAAATCTAAGATTTTTTATAAAGCAAAAGACAAAGCAGTGCCGGAAAAGAAACAATATTGATTTAAAAGATATAAACGCCATGTTAGAAGGTGATGAGTTGAAATCTTCAGAAGGAAACAAAATAGAAGCCCCAGGTAATTTCACGTAAAGCGTGCGCCTACACAAGGTTCATCCATTTTATGTAACCCACAGGGTATTAGTTATCTGCATGAAGGTCATCTCAGACCAAGATGTTTAATGACAAACTCCTATAAGAAATGGAGCAGCTAAACAGCAATGTATAATAAACAATAGGAAAACTAGCGCATTATGTGTGTGCGTGTTAGTAACGGTCCTAGTGCCCACCGCTAAAATGCATGTGAAATGGTGAAGATCAAATGAAAACTGTGTATTGTATATAACCATCAAGTGCAAGAACCCCAGTAAGCAAAACAAGGAGCAAGGCACAGAGGGCGGCAAAACTGATCTTCGTTAGATTCCACACAGAGTGCCCATGCAGCCAAGGGCACAAAGTGACATGTACAGTACAAAGTAGGGAACCTGATAATAAAACGCAAGTAAACCCTGAGGCAGTAGTGTAGGAGCTGGAGGAGAATAAAACAGACAACAAGCTAAAGACCTTACACAGCGCTATGAGCACAGAGATGACCACTGTAGGTAAGGTGCCCTGGGGTAACGCTAGATGCCTATCACTGCACCTCTCACTGTGTCACAAAACTCTGCACAATTCCTATCCGGTGGATCACTGCATACAGAATTACTACACAACCTGACATCCACTCCCCAGTACAGAGCTATCATAGCGCATGTGTGTCAGATAATCTCAGCCCTCAGTCCGTCACAGACCTAGTAAATTACATCTGTGTTCCTTGTCCGTCCTATTTCATTAGAACAGAGTTATTGTTCTGCAGCTTAGCTGGACTCCTGGATTAACTGCTCATCCGCTGCACACAAATCGTGCACTAAATCTAGCACTTAGTCAGGACTGGTGTGCCAACAGTAACTTGTAGTGCTGAAATGTCTGCAATGTAACAATCATTCTACTACTACATAATGCACAATTGTATGTTGCCATCACATGTGCATGTTACCTCACTGCTTGCCTGTACATTATCATATCCGCACATTACCTCAGTGCACGCCTGTACGTTATCATACCTGCACGTTACCTCACTGAACATTACCCTACTGCACGCCGGTACATTATCATACCTGCACGTTACCTCAGTGCACGCCTGTACATTATCATACCTGCACAAATGTACGTTATTATACCTGCACATCACCTCACTGGACACCTGTATGTTACCTCACTACACGCCTGTACGTTATCATACCTGCACGTTATCTCACTGCACGCCTGACGTTATCATACCTGCAAATTATCATACCTGCATGTTATCATATCTGCATGTTATCTTACTGAACACCTGTACGTTGTCATACATGCACATTACCTCACTGCACACATGTACGTTATACCTGCATATTACCTCACTGCACGCCTATACGTTATTATACCTGCACAATACCTCACTGCACAGATGTACGTTATCATACCTGCACATTACCTCACTGCACGCTTGTACGTTATCATACCTGCACGTTACCTCACTGCATGCCTGAACGTTATCATGCCTGCACATTATCATACCTGCACGTTACCTCACTGCACGCCTGTACGTTATCATACCTGCACATTACCTCACTGCACGCTTGTACGTTATCATACCTGCATGTTATCTTACTGAACACCTGTACGTCGTCATACCTGCACGTTACCTTACTGAACCACCTGTACGTCGTCATACCTGCACATTACCTCACTGCACAGATGTACGTTATACCTGCATATTACCTCACTGCACGCCTATAGGTTATTATACCTGCACATTACCTCACTGCACAGACGTACATTATAATACCTGCACATCACCTCACTGGAAACCTGTATGTTACCTCACTGCACACATGTAAGTTATCATACCTGCACATTACCTTACTGCACCGCCTGTACATTATTATACCTGCACATTACCTCACTGCACACATGTACGTTATTATAGCTGCACATTACCTCAGTGCACGCCTGTACGTTATCTCACTGCATACCTGCACGTTACCTCACTGCACGCTACCTCACTGCACGCCTGTACCTTATCATAGCTGCACGTTACCTCACTGCACGCCTGTACAATATCATACCTACATGTTACCTCAGTGCACGCCTGTACATCATACCTGCACGTATCCTCACTGCACACCTGTACAATATCATACCTACATGTTACCTCAGTGCACGCCTGTACATCATACCTGCACGTATCCTCACTGCACACCTGTACAATATCATACCTACACGTTACCTCACTGCACACGCATGTACATTATCATACCTGCAAGTTACCTCACTGCCCGCCTGTACGTTATCATACCGGCACGTTACCTCAATGCACGCCTGTACGTTATCATACCTGCACCGTTACCTCACTGCACGCCTGTACATTATCCTACCTGCACGTTACCTCACTGCACGCCTGTACATTATCATACCTGCAGGTTACCTCACTGCACGCCTGTACATTATCATACCTGCAGGTTACCTCACTGAACACCTGCACGTTACCTTACTGAACACCTGTACATCGCCATACCTGCACGTTACCTCACTGCACACCTGTACGTTATCATACCTGCACGTTGCCTCACTGCACGCCTGTACGTTATCATACCTGCACGTTACCTCACTGAACACCTGTACGTCATCATACCTGCACGTTACCTTACTGAACCACCTGTACGTCATCATACCTGCACGTTACCTTACTGAACCTCCTGTACGTCATCATACCTGCACGTCATCATACCTGCACACATGTACGTTATACCTGCATATTACCTCACAGCATGCCTATACGTTATTATACCTGCACAATACCTCACTGCACAGATGTACGTTATCATACCTGCACATCACCTCACTGGACACCTGTATGTTATCTCACTACACGCCTGTACGTTATCATACCTACACGTTACCTCACTGCACACCTGTACATTATTATACCTGCACGTTACCTCACTGCACGCCTGAACGTTATCATACCTGCACGCCTGTACGTTATCATACCTGCATGTTACCTCACTGCACGCCTGTACGTTATCATACCTGCACGTCACCTCACTGCACGCCTGTATGTTATCATACCTGCATGTTACCTCACTGCACACCTGTACGTCGTCATACCTGCACATTACCTCACTGCACACATGTACGTTATACCTGCGTATTACCTCACTGCACACTTGTACGTTATAAAACCTGCACATGACCTCACGGCACACCTGCATGTTACCTCACTGCACACATGTACGTTATACCGCAACATTACCTCACTGCACACCTGTACATTATTATACCTGCATATTTCCTCACTGCACACATGTAGGTTATCATACTTACACATTACCTCACTGTACGCCTGTATGTTACCTCACTGTACATGCATGTTATTATACATGCACATTACCTCACTGCACACATGTACGTTATCATACCTGCACATTACCTTAATGCACTCCTGTATGTTATTATAACTGCACATTACCTCACTGAACACCTGTATGTTACCCACTGGACACTAGTACTTTATACCTACACATTACCTCACTGCACACATGCACATTGTCCTACCTGCACATTACCTCACTGCACACATGCACATTGTCCTACCTGCACATTACCTCACTGCATGCCTGCACATTACCTCACTGCACACATGCACATTGTCCTACCTGCACATTACCTCACTGGACGCCTGCATGTTATCACACCTGCACATTACCTCACTGGACGCCTGCATGTTATCACACCTGCACGATACCTCACTGTACGCCTGTATGTTATCACACCTGCACATTACCTCACTGTACTCCTGTATGTTATCACACCTGCACATTACCTCACTGTACGCCTGTATGTTATCACACCTGCACATTACCTCACTGCACACCTGTATGTTATCACACCTGCACATTACCTCACTGTACTCCTGTATGTTATCATACCTGCACATTACCTCACTGCACACCTGTATGTTATCACACCTGCATGTTACCTCGCTGTACGCCTGTATGTTATCACACCTGCACATTACCTCACTGCACACCTGTATGTTATCACACCAGCACGTTACCTCACTGCACACCTGTATGTTATCACACCTGCACATTACCTCACTGTACCCCTGTATGCTATCACACCTGGACATTACCTCACTGCACACCTGTATGTTATCACACCTGCACATTACCTCACTGGACGCCTGTATGCTATCACACCTGGACATTACCTCACTGCACACCTGTATGTTATCACACCTGCACATTACCTCACTGTACGCCTGTATGTTATCACACCTGCACATTACCTCACTGTACGCCTGTATGTTATCACACCTGCACATTACCTCACTGGATGCCTGTATGTTATCACACCTGCACATTACCTCACTGCACACCTGTATGTTATCACACCTGCACGTTACCTCACTGCACACCTGTACGTTATGCCTGCACGTCACCTCACTGCATGCCTGTATGTTATCACTCCTGCACGTTACCTCATTGTACGCCTGTATGTTATCACACCTGCAAATTACCTCACTGAAGAGTGAACGTTATCATACCTGCACATTACCTCACTGCACGCCTGTACGTTATGCCTGCACGTCACCTCACTGCATGCCTGTATGTTATCACTCCTGCACGTTACCTCATTGTACGCCTGTATGTTATCACACCTGCAAATTACCTCACTGGACGCCTGTATGTTATCACACCTGCACATTACCTCACTGGACGCCTGCATGTTATCACACCTGCACGATACCTCACTGTACGCCTGTATGTTATCACACCTGCACGATACCTCACTGTACGCCTGTATGTTATCACACCTGCACATTACCTCACTGAAGCGTGCACGTTATCATACCTGCACATTACCTCACTGGACGCCTGCATGTTATCACACCTGCACGATACCTCACTGTACGCCTGTATGTTATCACACCTGCACGATACCTCACTGTACGCCTGTATGTTATCACACCTGCACATTACCTCACTGAAGCGTGCACGTTATCATACCTGCACATTACCTCACTGCACGCCTGTACGTTATGCCTGCACGTCACCTCACTGCATGCCTGTATGTTATCACTCCTGCACGTTACCTCATTGTACGCCTGTATGTTATCACACCTGCAAATTACCTCACTGGACGCCTGTATGTTATCACACCTGCACATTACCTCACTGGACGCCTGCATGTTATCACACCTGCACGATACCTCACTGTACGCCTGTATGTTATCACACCTGCACATTACCTCACTGTACTCCTGTATGTTATCACACCTGCACATTACCTCACTGAAGCGTGCACGTTATCATACCTGCACATTACCTCACTGGACGCCTGTATGTTATCACACCTGCACATTACCTCACTGGACGCCTGCATGTTATCACACCTGCACGATACCTCACTGTACGCCTGTATGTTATCACACCTGCACGATACCTCACTGTACGCCTGTATGTTATCACACCTGCACATTACCTCACTGAAGCGTGCACGTTATCATACCTGCACATTACCTCACTGCACGCCTGTACGTTATGCCTGCACGTCACCTCACTGCATGCCTGTATGTTATCACTCCTGCACGTTACCTCATTGTACGCCTGTATGTTATCACACCTGCAAATTACCTCACTGGACGCCTGTATGTTATCACACCTGCACATTACCTCACTGGACGCCTGCATGTTATCACACCTGCACGATACCTCACTGTACGCCTGTATGTTATCACACCTGCACATTACCTCACTGTACTCCTGTATGTTATCACACCTGCACATTACCTCACTGCACACCTGTATGTTATCACACCTGCACGTTACCTCACTGCACACCTGTATGTTATCACACCTGCACATTACCTCACTGCACACCTGTATGTTATCACACCTGCACATTACCTCACTGCACACCTGTATGTTATCACACCTGCACATTACCTCACTGCACACCTGTATGTTATCACACCAGCACGTTACCTCACTGCACACCTGTATGCTATCACACCTGGACATTACCTCACTGCACACCTGTATGTTATCACACCTGCACATTACCTCACTGGATGCCTGTATGTTATCACACCTGGACATTACCTCACTGCACACCTGTATGTTATCACACCTGCACGTTACCTCACTGCACACCTGTATGTTGTCACACCTGCACATTACCTCACTGGATGCCTGTATGTTATCACACCTGCACGTTACCTCATTGTACGCCTGTATGTTATCACACCTGCACGTTACCTCACTGGATGCCTGTATGTTGTCACACCTGCACGTTACCTCACTGTATGCCTGTATGTTATCACACCTGGACGTTACCTCACTGCACACCTGTATGTTATCACACCTGCACGTTACCTCATTGTACGCCTGTATGTTGTCACACCTGCACGTTACCTCACTGGATGCCTGTATGTTGTCACACCTGCACGTTACCTCACTGTATGCCTGTATGTTATCACACCTGCACATTACCTCACTGGACGCCTGTATGTTATCACACCTGAAAGTTACCTCACTGTGCACCTGAATGTTATAATTAATTGGCATAAGGGATCACATGAAAAAAAGCACACACATGAAAGTAAGCACTCCTATTCATTCTGATTGGGTGACAAAGGGATTATCTATCTTTTTAAATAATACAAATTCTGGTGTAGACTGCTCCTTTAAGATTGAAGGTTGGCGCAGAAGGTGCCTGACAGTGCCCAAGGTAACCGGCATTGGAGACACTCACAGGACCTGTTTTATGTAATGTGAGCAAATAATAGTCCCACAAAGTTGCGTCTTTAAAGAGGGAATTTTTTTCCTACTGGGTTGTGCCACTGAGACAGCCACTAAACACACTGACTGCAGGGTCGAACTGTACAAGCTAGTGGTCTTATTAGACTTTATGTGAAAGGGAAAGACAGAAACATATAAATCATGGAACAAAAAAACAAAAACAGGTGAATGAATCACTAACGCCACTTACCCTCTGGCTGCGCAATGTGACACCTGCAGATCTGAAGTCTGGGAACCGGATTCCAGCAGTTTCTGGTACCATCTTAAAAAGAAACAGGAAAAAAAAATGTCTTTCATAAACAAATCCTGACTTAAGGAACTAATTGTGCTCCATATTCCTTAATTGGTACAGTATGGGTTATAAAAGTTGTTACTAAACGTGTTGTGCTGCACAATACAAATTAGCAACTAGCAGTTTATGCAGATTTTAGATAGTTTCATTCATCAGCTGTAATAAAGTTGGGCTATAACTAACATGTTAATATAAATAAAAGTTTGATCTCCCCGCGCTCTGCTGTCAACTTCAAAAATAAAAATTTTCTATGAGCTAAAGCTTTGAATTGTTGTCCAATTAGCGCTATAGCTACAACAACAGTGCCATATGGAAAGGGAGCTGATTGGAGAACAATTCAAACTGTTAGATCTCCGAAAAATGTACTTTTGAAGTGGGAGGCGGAGTGCTGGGAATTTGAATTTTATATCTCTAATAAAAAGTTATAGCACATCTTTGTTACAATTGATGAATTAAACTCCATCTAAAATATCACTAACATTCCAGATCTGTTTTTAAAAAGTGGAGAGTTTACCTTCACTTATTTAGCTCTCAGCAGCAAGGAAAATGAAATGCATCTAAACACTGCTATGACTACGCACACATGCAGACCCCCTTTATCCATAGCATGAGCACACACTGGATTACACAGCTCTAACACTGGCACATATACTGTGTAGGGTCTTAAGAGCAGGAGTAACCCCACAATGCTCAAAGACTGCGGAACGTTCTAGTCTGAAAAAGCCCTTGAGCAGAAAATAGTAACTTAGCAATCAGAGATCTATTGAGCAACCATCAGACAGCTGGAAATGGCGCTGAGGAGGGGCACTGTCCTTGCTATTGATTCAGTGTTTCCTGATTACCCCCAGAGCGTAAACAGATTGAAGCCAGGGGAACCTTTGCATGCAGCCGGCACCAGAGCCAGCTGACACTTGCCAATGATTTTACGCCAGTACTCATCAGCAGCAGCCGCGGCCTGCAGACACCAGAGAGGTGCTAATTCCACTTATTTGCAAAACAAATATAGGAGGAAACACGCAATTACTGAATAGGGAGGAACAGACAAACAGCTTGTATAGCTAAGACACAGCCAGCAGAATGTTGTATCACGATACACCGCACAAGTAAAGTATGTCAGTGTAGTGAGAGCAGGACTGTGTATCTGAGAGTCTAACTCATTGAGTATGGCTCAGTATATATATATATATATATATATATAAATAATATAGATATATATATATATATATATATATATATATATATATATATATATATATATATATATATATTACATAAACATACATACACACACACACACACATAAAACAAAGGACCAAGTAGTGTCCTGAGAACTTAAAATATATATATATATATATATATATATACATATATATTATATCAAATTATGCTTACCTGATAATTTTCTTTTCTTCTGACAGAAAGAGTCCACAGCTGCATTCATTACTTTTGGGAATTTAGAACCTGGCCACTAGGAGAAGGCAAAGACACCCCAGCCAAAGGCTTAAATACCTCCCTCACTTCCCTCATCCCCCAGTCATTCTGCCGAGAAAATGAGGAACAGTAGGAGAAATATTAGGGTGAAAAAGGTGCCAGAAGAAACAAAAAATACGGCCGCCCCTTATGATAAAACACGGGCAGGGAGCTGTGGACTCTTCCCGTCAGAAGAAAAGAAAATTATCAGGTAAGCATAATTTAAGTTTTTCTTCTTAAACTGGAAGAGTCCACAGCTGCATTCATTACTTTTGGGAAAACAATACCCAAGCTATAGAGGACACTGAATGCATAACGGGCGGGTACAAAAGGCGGCCCCTTCTGAGGGCACCACAGCCTACAACACCCAAAACTCCTGACAGGTAAAAACTGCTTCACTAGGAGTCAAAGGAAAAAAATAAAAAAATGCAGAGATAACTACCCAACAGTTAAAACCAGCAAGGCCCTTACTGGAGACCAGGTTATTAAACTTGACCGAGCCGAAAGCCTCTGAGGAGATGAAGTCCTGCAGGCACGCAGCCCTCAAAATTAAACTCCCCCCCCCCCGATCAGAAGAAAGGGAAAACATCCACATTTCCCCAGAGGGCAAGAAAAAGACTCGGATAAAAAAATCCGAAAGGACCATCAGAACCCAAAGGAGCTAGGACCAAACAAAAAATAACTCCAAGAGAACCAGGATGAACAGGGCACTTATGAAAAGACCCTGCCGACCCAGCAGCAAGAGAGGACTTGTAAATCCCCATCTACATAAAACAAAGGACCAAGTAGTGTCCTGAGAGCTTAAAAGGGGGGAAGGAAGAATCCTTTCCTTATGCGGAGCGCTCACTCGCACCCAGAATAGAGCAACCAAAGACAAATCGTCCCTGGGAGCCGTCGAAAAAAACAGCATCAGATATCTGAATATGCTTCTCCAAGCCATAGGCATCCTGCTACAAAGAAGGACTTAGCGACCACAGGTCGCCACCCTACCACACCGGACCTTCTTCTTCAGAAGAACTCCAAACGTGCAGGACAGCCCCCTCCCGAAAAGGAGCAGGAAAGGAAAGAACAGAACCCAGACACCGGTAGAGAAAACTACCTGCCGATGAGGCATCCCCCACAAAGCATTCCACCTAAGGAAGGCTCACCATAACTATGATACACGGCTAAGATCAACAGATCAGACAGATCCCTAACTCTCGCTTCGGCAACGGACCCAGCACCAAAGTGACTGATGATGTCTGAAAGACATAGGGATTAAAATTACCCCGATCAGCAGGACCTGCAGGAAGGAAAAAGGGAGGGAACCAGCCCCCCCAAAGAGCTCGGGTTCCATAACCCAGACACAGCTCCCTTCCTGAAGACGAAAGGTACTCCCAAAATGAGACCCTCACAGGAACTACAGAAAAGGTACGGCACAGAAATCCATCCCGTCACACTGAAATCCATCCAGTCACACTGACATCCCACACACAAGGCAGGGGGACCAACCCCACTAAATTAAGTAAGAAAAACTACCTCCAAGCCCAGGCGGACACTATGGAATGTCAAATGCACCCTCAAAGGAGGGGAAAGCAAAGCCAGAATTTAACAGCATGCTAGCACGCAATCAAGGTGCAATTAGCTTCAAACTGCAAACCTTCCGCTCGCTAAACAGCTAGGCTAATCATCAGGCTACTAAAGGGGGCTGGAGCAAGCTGTAGACAAGCTCAAAAGGTCAATATACCGAAGGAAAATAATCTGGCCACTAAGATCGGCCGAGAAAGACGTCTAAATCTCTCTGCAAGAGAGAAAAATGACGCCGGTAGGAACAGAAGACGTTCCGGAATCGGGAAACTGGACCGTGACGAACCAGTCTGAAGGGATATGGATACAGACCCCCAAAATTCCATTTAAAGATTGGACAAACAAACCCGGGCACCTGAACTTGGAGCCGGCTGAAAATTTACTAATCCAGAGGAACAACTACGTTACCCCATCTGGAGTCGACTTTGCACCACAGGCGATGCAACCACAGTCATAGCCATAACACATTGGACACTGAACTCTTACGAAAAGTTCCCTACACAGAGAGCGTAGGACACCCACAGCGGGATACAAATCCCACCAAAAGGGTGATAGGCAATGGGGAAGCCTCACAGACACTCTGGAAGTCCCTAAGGTTCCAGGGACAACCCTTACCAAGTCCAAAGTTTAAGTAATGTACGGAAAAACAGAAAACTCTGCTTAGGAATGCTAGCTGTCACCAGAATCACAAGACAGATATGAGAGAACAGGAGCTCTACCTGGGTTCAAAACCCACAACCTCCTGCTTCAGGTGCGGTGGAGAAAACCACTATGCCACCTCTCCCTTAGAAACTGGCTAGAGAAGCTAACAAAAGTCTCCAAGATCCACAGCATCCACTTCCCCGATGCCCCTACAACTCGAGGATTGAGAAGGAACATTTATCCTAACCCCTGGCGGGAGAAAACCCAAAAACGCCTAGGCAGAGGCGACAGGAAAAGGGGAGCCAATCTAATTTGTAAAACTCCCGAAAATATGAGAGCAGACTAGATACCAGAAGTAGAATAACCAAAAGGCTTCAGCTTCCAGAAACAGATGACCTGAAGCCAACCTCAACCAGGAGGAGGAGATACCGTCATCAAGGACAACAGATTCCAAGAGGTGAACCTCCAAAAGAAGAAGAAAATCGTCCAGGTCGACCCCTAGTAGGATCCGATCTGGATCCCTGCCCACGAGGAACAGGACAGTGAAGACTGAGTACAATCCCCTGATGCCCCACCCAAAAGTTAGAATGAGAACCAGCCTGACGTTTGGGAACGAAGGCTTCCTCTACCATGTTTTAGCCCTGCGTGGGCAGAGCCTCAAAAAAATATATGGAGATTCCTGGAGCGTCACTTCACGAAAACTCCAAACAAAAGCAAGGTATTGTTTGATTTGAAGACACACCAAGAGTAATAAACTAAAAACAAAAATGGAGGAGCACAGACCGGGTGGAATGCAAATAAAATGGTTTATTGAAACCTAGCGCCGTAGCGCGACATGAGAGTAGTCAAATAACAACAAGTCACAATAAATGTGGAGGGGATAAACACCCCGGGTTAACCACGGATAAACAATTATGTACAAGGGCTGAAATTGTCAGGTAAACGCGTTTCAGCGTGTAGCCTTACTCATTACCTAATCTAAAATAGTACACTGTGCACTATAAAACCATCAGCCCTGTTTGTCATTGGTCAGAGGGTACACACCCTCCTTATCCTGACCAATGGATTTCTCAATACTACGTCAGCTCCTCATTGCCAAGCTAACGGAAGCAGACAATACAGCATTGCAATATACATTAGCACAGAAGTAATGAGTGTGTTTCTATTTATTAAAAATTGTTTAAATTAATTAGAGTACTGTAGAAAAGATGAAGAAAAATAAATTAAAATTAAATTAAACGAAAAGAGTAAAGTAGAGACTTAGGAAAGTGGACAGGATAAACCTAAGCAAGCCTCAAATAATCACATCATGACAAAATAACATTTGTGGTGAAAAGTATCGGGCTCAGCAGGGCAAAAGTACAGACTAATAACTAAATGAACAGATAAACAAATAAATAAACAAATGAATGAATGAACAACACATGGGTACAAAAGATGTGTAAATTTCTCCACGGAGCGTAAGCTTGAAAGGACTGCAGGATCACCTGTGTAAATAGATTCAAACAGTTAGACCTTAAGATTAGCAAGTTATCATATCTTGATAATAATGTAATGTAAGCTATAACTTGGACACACAAAGGGAGAGTATTTATAGACCCTTAAATCAATTACCCTAGGGGCAATGTGACCAATGGAATGTTCCCAATATCTCAATCTACCTGTATTAGAGGGATGCAAACAGAGTGATACCATATGGCCAATACTTAGGAAGGGAAACCCTTAACTAGACCAGTCCCGACAGCAAGGGACCAGGTGGGCTATACCCAAATGACAATTGAAAATATATATATGTATATCTCTGGCCATTTATCATATTACAAAATAAAATAAAATGAAGTGACCGGTCTGGTTACAAGAGTATATATAAGAGTAAATCCCAATAGGAAGGTACCACAATTCACAAAGCCACAGAATAAAGACAGAGCCCTAATTAAGGATAATACGGTGTGTCAAAGTGTATCAACATATTCACTGACCACCAATATATACCACCCAGTGGGGTCAAGGGTAACCGAAATAAGGGACAAGGAATAGGAAATGTGGAATAATGAATAAGGGCGGAGGAGTAAGGTCTATATATATTTGTACATAAATGAACAAACATGTATGGAAGACCATGACAAGTCACCAAAAATTGATGAGGTCAAACTCTGAATTGAGGCCTTCTGGAACCCTAGTTTTAAGCTTAAAGATCCAGAAGACCTCCCTCTCCCCCAACTTCCGATTTCTGTCCTGTCCCCCCTTTAATTGTGGTATCCGTTCAATGATGGTCCAAGTGAATGTTGAGATCTCCTTTGAATGAAATCCTGAAAAGTGGTTTACAAGTGGGGTGGTAAGGACACCTGCTCTAATGTCCGCAAGATGTTCCTTTATACGTGTTCTGGCCTCTCTAGTGGTGAGCCCTACGTATTGGACAGAGCATGCCTCACAACTGATCACATATATAATAAATGTAGACCTACAGTTGAGGCAACAATTTATCTTAAACTCTTGTCCTGTATTAAGGGAATAGAATGTATCTCCCGTCACTAATCTCTCACAGGCCACACGCGTCCGATGGTGACAACGGAATGTGCCTTTGACACTTAGCCAGGACGATGTCACTCCCTCCGTCCTTTTCAACCTGGTGGGAGCAACTATGTTGCCAATAGATCTATTCTTTCTATAACAACACCTAATCCCCCTTCCTACCACCCCCTGTGAATTGTCATCAGCTGCCAATAGTCCAAAGTGTTTACCCACTATCTTGCAGATGGCCTGGTATTGCCTAGAGTATTCAGTTAAGAAAGTTACTCTATCTTTGGGACCTTCCCCTGAGCCTTTCTTCCTGGTTCCATCCTTCGGGGGTTCCAAAAGTTTATTCCTGGGAATATTGCTCACAATATTTCTGGCACTATTTATGACAGAGGTTCTGTAGCCCCTGTCCCGGAGTCTCTTAGTGAGATCATCCGCCTGGTTTTCATAAATCCTGGGCTCACTACAGTTCCTCTTTAGTCGAATAAATTGGCCCTTGGCTACCCCCTTAAATACTCCCTGTGGGTGGCAACTGTCAGCGTGCAACAATGAATTTCCCGAAATGGGCTTTCAATATGTTTCAGAACATATGCCACGACTAGTGGTGCCTTTTAAGGTGACATCCAGGAAATTAATGGTGTCAGGCTGTATTTCATTAGTGAACTGAATTCCCATACCCTCATCATCCAGACTATCGATGAAATTTTGGAGTTCAGTCATACTACCCCCCCAAATAAACAGGAGGTCGTCAATAAAACATCCGTACCAAATTATATCTTTCCTGAAGGGTTTTCCCTCTCCATAGACGTGGGACAGCACCCACCAACCCATGAACAGGTTGGCGTAAGAGGGGGCAAACTTCGCCCCCATGGCTGTCCCACGCCTCTGGAGAAAGAAATCCCCCCCGAACTCAAAATAGTTATGACCGAGGAGAAATTGGGTGACTTCCAATACATAGTCCACAAAATCTGATGTGGTGCCATACTGTCTTTCAAGGAAGAACCGGACCGCCTGTATCCCTCTCTCGTGTGGTATGGAGGTATAGAGTGATTTAACATCAGCTGTGAGCCACAAGTAGTGTGACCTCCACTCCACACGAGAGAGGAGGTTCAGCACATGCTTCGTGTCCGACAAGTAGCTCTACAGAGACCCCACCAGAGGCTGCAAGATGTGATCTAACCACTCCGACAAATGCTCCAGGAGGGAGCCAATTCCACTCACAATTGGCCTCCCCCGCATGTCCTCAATGGACTTGTGGACCTTGGGCAAATGATTAAACGTTGCTATTGCAGGATTCGACACAAGAGATATTCCTGTGTATATATATCAATATACCCAAGTTCAACACCATCATCTACTAGGGAGGCCAACTGCTTCTGGAAGCCTCTCGTTGGATCATCTGGCAGGCTAATGTAATCATCAGTGTTTCTTAACTGTCTATATGTCTCATTCCTAAAATCACTGGTGTTGAAGACCACAATGGTGCCCCCCTTATCTGCGGCCCTTATCACTATATCATTATTCTTAGCTAGGATCTCAAGTGCCTTTTTTTGTTTCAGAGTAATATTGCAGCCCTGACCCCTTCTAGATGAGTAATACAATTTAGTCAGGTCCTGCTCCACCCTTTTCTGGAAAGTTTCTAGAGTTCGCCCCCTGCTCTGGGGTAGAATGATGACTTGGGTTTAAAGGAAGGGGGAACCACAATATTCACACCTTGGGAACCCCCCTCCTCTTCCAGTAACTCGAGGGCCCTGATGTCACATAATTCTTGGAAATCACAGGGGCTCACCACCCCTGTCAACCTCCCTTCCCTTGAGCCTAGATTGGGAATGGATACATGACTCTCATTGCTCACTCCATTATTATGAAAAAATTTCTTTAAAGTAAGGTTTCGAATCAATCTGTTTACATCTAATAGTGTCCTGAATAGATCAAAGTCCGCCGTAGGTACAAATGAAAGTCCCAGGCTAAGTACCTCCAATTCATCCTTGCTCAGTATTGTATTAGATAGGTTTAGTACGTTGTGTAGTTTCCCCGCCTCCGGCCCCTTCTCTGGGGATACCTTCTCTGCTCCTTGTATTGGTGTTGTTGTTGATGATCTCCTTGACCTCCTCCCCCCCTCCTTCTGTTGTTAACGGGGGGATGGAAAAAACCTGTTCCAATCGTGCATTGTCCAGGTCCCTGCTCTCTCTTGGGGCACTGTCTACACATCGCTGATCCTCTCTGTAATGCGAGTGAGGTAGGGTAGACTGGGTTTTTAATATAGGTACCAGTGGTGGAGTTAGGCCTTCCTTAGGTCTTACTATCTGCTCTCTTGGGGGCAATTCCTCTCCTCCTGAGCCTGACCCCTCGTCCCACGACTCCGCCTCGCTCTCATAGAAATTTACTCTTCTCCTCCTGTTGCGCCTCTGCTTATTTTTCTGTTGTTGGCTGGGAAGAAAAGTATTTTTATTTTGTTCTTTTCTTAGAGTGTGTCTGTCTTTTCTATTCCACACATATACACGACTTAGATCGTAATCTGATTGATCCCTCAAGTACTTGCTGTGCTTTATCTCCAGTAACAGAGCTTTTGCTTCTGCTATAACCCGCTGTAGTGTATTATCAAACTTCAAATAATGGGGTTCCTTACTCCTAAGAGTAATAAACTCCTCAACCGAGTGATCAACTCACCACCCAGTCAGTTACACCGGCACCATGTGGATGATATA
Source organism: Bombina bombina (assembly GCF_027579735.1). Classification (NCBI taxonomy): domain Eukaryota; kingdom Metazoa; phylum Chordata; class Amphibia; order Anura; family Bombinatoridae; genus Bombina; species Bombina bombina. Next base: position 153,090,462 of record NC_069508.1, read on the forward strand.
GACCGTAAGGACCAGAAATAGGACCAGCCTGCTACATAGGGCACAACAAACTGAACCAGGCCACAGAAAATTTAAGATCCCACGAGGACTCGATAAAAGGATCTAAAGACATAACAATGTACTAACACCTTAACATGCAATTTCCGCGGAAGCAAACGACCACAAAGTCGCTAGTATCAAATTCCAGAGAAGATATTTCCCAAAGGAGGAATCAAAAGAAGGGCAGCACCCGCAGGTGAACGCCCAAGAAGGATGGGTACACCAATGGGACCAGCCAAAACAGAGACCCCCATTCTTCCAAAGCTCAGAACTGGAATAAGATACCCCAAAAGGAAAGGAAATGTAAGGACGACCAGGAGATTATCTTCATCCCCACACGTCTAACCCAGCTTGCCGTCTGGGATCTTCCAGCACCGCCAAAACATGCCATAGCAGGACACGAAGGCGCGCCAGTCTATAACGAAAAGCAAGACTTACCTCCGCCAGGGCAACTGACGACCCCAACAGTTGGGCCCCTGAAGCTTCAGAGGAAACCGCTTCCCCAGATGGCTGATCTCAACCAGGCGATCCCACGCCTGATGAGCCCCGTTAGCATAACACGGACAGCATCTTAGCAACACCTCTTCTGGAAGATGTAAATGCGCCAGGGCCATAGATATGGCCATGTTGAACCGTGCTGTAACCTCTGGAGGAAACAAGTCACCTTCTGGAGAAGGGGTAACGACATTAGGGACACCTGCTTGCGTAGTCAAAGAAGGTTCTAGGGGACGCGCCGCATGGGATATGTGATCCCAAGGGGCGGATGGCTCGGCAGACTCCAAGTTCCCTGTATCGGGACAAGAGAGCACTCTAGAGCTGCATTTGGAGCATAACTGATGGGCATGGATTACCCGGGCCATTTCATACACTTCACAAGAAGTAGAATCTGAATCAGAGACTTCAGTCTACAAAAAGTCAGAATCCTCCATAACTTGGTATATAAAAATTATGGACAGAAAAATAAAAAATGGCACCTTACACCCCCAATGGCTGGGGCACTAACCACCTCTTGAGAACCAGACAGCTAGCGAAAAAGACACTCTCAGTCGCCACATGGTCAGGAATACAGAAATGGAGCACAGAAGCATGACCACGCCTCGTCACAAGGTGCACCATGCAGGCCATAGAAAAGCACGCCAAAGTCTACAAGGGCTGCGCAGCCTAACAAGGAAAAGGCTGTTATGTTCCGATCTAGCCACGAGCCCAAGTAACACTACACATTAGCAGACAGAATCACATAACAAACATGATTAAAGTCCCCCCTGTTCAATAACCCCCCTCAGGAGATATTAACCCTTGATTCCTTATAAAGACAAAGGAGTCCCACTGAGACCCTGACTTCTTCGTTTACATTACTTTATCACATCATCGAAGTAAAATGAAACTATCTTACCGGAATCAACCCCGTGGAACAGGAACACGGCCCTTTAAGTGTGACAGATAGTAGCCTCGCTTCAGACATGGACTTAAGAGAAGAAAGCAGGCAGCGAAACTCATCAACGCCGTTAACATGAGTCGGGATGGTTTCGCAGAAAGACTCTCCCTGCATCTCCGGACTCTAACCTTCAACCATGCTCTAACTGAGAAACTGACAGGATTACTTAAAACTCCAGTCCCATTTTGAAGAGTACTACCCTCCATAAGAGACCATATACAAATCTTGCGACACATCTCTGCCAACCTCCTGTGACGAAAGGCAAAGAATGACTGGGGGATGAGGGAAGTGGGGGAGGTATTTAAGCCTTTGGCTGGGGTGTCTTTGCCTCCTCCTTGTGGCCAGGTTCTGAATTCCCAAAAGTAACGAATGAAGCTGTGGACTCTTCCCATTTAAGAAAAAAAAAAAAAAAAAAAAAAAAAAAAAAAAAAAAACAAGAACCCCCCCCCCCCCATTATATATATATATATATATATATATATATATATATATATATATATATATACTATAAACAATGCAACTCAATTTAAAACTGAAATCTTTAAGGTGAAGGGAAGTAAAAAAAATAAAATAATATGGTTGCACACCCTTAAACTAATACTTTGTTGAAGCAGCTTTTGATTTTATTACAGCACTCAGTCTTTTGGGGTATGAGTCTATCAGCATGGCACATCTTGACTTGGCAAGATTTCGCCACTCTTCTTTGCAAAAACACTCCAAATCTGTCAGATTGCAAGGGCATCTCCTGTGCACAGCCCTTTTAAGATCACTCCAAAGATTTTCGATTGGATTCAGGTCTGGGCTCTGGCTGGGCCATTCCAAAACTTTAATCTTCTTCTGGTGAAGCCATTCCTTTGTTGATTTTGATGTATGCTTTGGGTCGTTGTCATGCTGAAAGATGAAGTTCCTCTTCATGTTCAGCTTTCTAGCAGAAGCCTGAAGGTTTTGTGCCAATATTGAAAACTGGATGCTCTGTGACAGTAATACCACAGATAACCTATAGGAGGCGCTATTCAACAAATGATGTAGGTAACCCCAGTGTAAATATACATTTATAAAAACCCAAAGAGTTTAAAAAATTGTGGAAATAGCAAAATAAAATACAACCCTTGCCTAGATAGCTTCCTATGGAGTGGAACAGGGGAGAAAGGCTAAACAGCCTTTGGGTTACTTGAAGGGAGATTGATATACACACCAGACTTGGTAAATAGTAAAACTAGCATTTATTATACAAAATAAAAACATAATTTATGCTTACCTGATAAATTCCTTTCTTCTGTAGTGTGATCAGTCCACGGGTCATCATTACTTGTGGGATATTAACTGCTCCCCTACAGGAAGTGCAAGAGGATTCACCCAGCAGAGCTGCTATATAGCTCCTCCCCTCTACGTCACCTCCAGTCATTCGACCAAGGACCAACGAGAAAGGAGAAGCCAAGGGTGTAGTGGTGACTGGAGTATAATTTAAAAAATATTTACCTGCCTTAAAAAACAGGGCGGGCCGTGGACTGATCACACTACAGAAGAAAGGAATTTATCAGGTAAGCATAAATTATGTTTTCTTCTGTTAAGTGTGATCAGTCCACGGGTCATCATTACTTGTGGGATACCAATACCAAAGCAAAAGTACATGGATGACGGGAGGGATAGGCAGGCTCTTTATACAGAAGGAACCACTGCCTGAAGAACCTTTCTCCCAAAAATAGCCTCCGAGGAAGCAAAAGTGTCAAATTTGTAAAATTTGGAAAAAGTATGAAGCGAAGACCAAGTTGCAGCCTTGCAAATCTGTTCAACAGAGGCCTCATTCTTAAAGGCCCAAGTGGAAGCCACAGCTCTAGTGGAATGAGCTGTAATTCTTTCAGGAGGCTGCTGTCCAGCAGTCTCATAAGCTAAACGAATTATGCTACGAAGCCAAAAAGAGAGAGAGGTAGCAGAAGCTTTCTGACCTCTCCTCTGACCAGAGTAAACGACAAACAGGGAAGACGTTTGTCGAAAATCTTTAGTTGCCTGTAAATAAAATTTAAGGGCACGAACTACATCCAGATTGTGCAAAAGACGTTCCTTCCTCGAAGAAGGATTTGGGCACAAGGATGGAACAACAATCTCCTGATTGATATTCCTGTTAGTGACTACCTTAGGTAAGAACCCAGGCTTAGTACGCAGAACTACCTTATCCGAGTGAAAAATCAAATAAGGAGAATCACAATGTAAGGCTGATAACTCAGAGACTCTTCGAGCCGAGGAAATAGCCATTAAAAATAGAACTTTCCAAGATAACAACTTTATATCAATGGAATGAAGGGGTTCAAACGGAACACCCTGTAAAACGTTAAGAACAAGGTTTAAACTCCATGGTGGAGCCACAGCTTTAAACACAGGTTTAATCCTGGCCAAAGCCTGACAAAAAGCCTGAACGTCTGGAACTTCTGACAGACGCTTGTGTAACAGAATGGACAGAGCTGAGATCTGTCCCTTTAAGGAACTAGCGGATAACCCCTTTTCTAAACCTTCTTGTAGAAAAGACAATATCCTAGGAATCCTAACCTTACTCCAAGAGTAACCTTTGGATTCGCACCAATATAGGTATTTACGCCATATTTTATGGTAAATCTTTCTGGTGACAGGCTTCCTAGCCTGTATTAAGGTATCAATAACTGACTCAGAAAAACCACGCTTTGATAAGATCAAGCGTTCAATTTCCAAGCAGTCAGCTTCAGAGAAGTTAGATTTTGATGTTTGAAAGGACCCTGAATCAGAAGGTCCTGTTTCAGAGGTAACGACCAAGGTGGACAGAATGACATGTCCACCAGATCTGTATACCAAGTCCTGCGTGGCCATGCAGGCGCTATTAGAATCACTGATGCTTTCTCCTGTTTGATTCTGGCAATCAATCGAGGAAGCATCGGGAAAGGTGGAAACACATAAGCCATCCTGAAGGTCCATGGTGCTGTCAAGGCATCTATCAGGACTGCTCCCGGATCCCTGGATCTGGACCCGTAGCGCGGAAGCTTGGCGTTCTGTCGAGACGCCATGAGATCTATCTCTGGTTTGCCCCAACGTGGAAGTATTTGGGCAAAGACCTCTGGATGAAGTTCCCACTCCCCCGGATGAAAAGTCTGACGACTTAAGAAATCCGCCTCCCAGTTCTCCACTCCCGGGATGTGGATTGCAGACAGGTGGCAAGAGTGAGACTCTGCCCAACGAATTATCTTCGATACTTCCATCATTGCTAGGGAGCTTCTTGTCCCTCCCTGATGGTTGATATAAGCTACAGTCGTGATGTTGTCCGACTGGAACCTGATGAACCCCCGAGTTGCTAACTGGGGCCAAGCCAGAAGAGCATTGAGGACTGCTCTCAATTCCAGAATGTTTATTGGAAGAAGACTCTCCTCCTGATTCCATAGTCCCTGAGCCTTCAGAGAATTCCAGACAGCGCCCCAACCTAGTAGGCTGGCGTCTGTTGTTACAATTGACCAGTCTGGCCTGCTGAATGGCATTCCCCTGGACAGATGTGGCCGATAAAGCCACCATAGAAGAGAATTTCTGGTCTCTTGAATGGAATGAAGGACACGGCATGCATTTTGAAGTTTTGTTAACCTGTCCTCTGTCAGGTAAATCTTCATTTCTACAGAATCTATCAGAGTCCCCAGGAAGGGAACTCTTGTGAGTGGAAAGAGAGAACTTTTCTCTTCGTTCACTTTCCATCCATGCGACCTTAGAAATGCCAGTACTATCTCTGTATGAGATTTGGCAGTTTGAAAGCTTGAAGCTTGTATCAGTATGTCGTCTAAGTACGGAGCTACTGAAATTCCTCGCGGTCTTAGTACCGCCAGAAGAGTGCCCAGAACCTTTGTGAAGATTCTTGGAGCCGTAGCCAGTCCGAATGGAAGAGCTACAAACTGGTAATGCCTGTCTAAAAAGGCAAACCTTAGATACCGGTAATGACTTCTGTGAATCGGTATGTGAAGGTAAGCATCCTTTAAATCCACTGTGGTCAAGTACTGACCCTCTTGGATCATGGGCAAAATTGTTCGAATAGTTTCCATCTTGAACGATGGAACTCTTAGGAATTTGTTTAGGATCTTTAAATCCAAGATTGGCCTGAAGGTTCCCTCTTTTTGGGAACTACAAACAGATTTGAGTAAAACCCTTGTCCTTGTTCCAACCGCGGAACTGGATGGATCACTCCCATTAATAAAAGATCTTGTACGCAGCGTAGAAACGCTTCCTTCTTTGTTAGGTTTGTTGACAACCTTGACAGATGAAATCTCCCTCTTGGGGGAGAGGATTTGAAGTCCAGAAGGTATCCCTGAGATATGATCTCTAACGCCCAGGGATCCTGAACATCTCTTGCCCAAGCCTGGGCGAAGAGGGAAAGTCTGCCCCCCACTAGATCCGGTCCCGGATCGGGGGCCCTCAATTCATGCTGTCTTAGGGGCAGCAGCAGGTTTTCTGGCCTGTTTGCCCCTGTTCCAGGACTGGTTAGGTTTCCAGCCTTGTCTGTAGCGAGCAACAGCTCCTTCCTGTTTTGGTGCAGAGGAAGTTGATGCTGCTACTGCTTTGAAATTACGAAAGGAACGAAAATTGGACTGTCTAGCCTTGGCTTTGGCCTTGTCCTGAGGCAGGGCATGACCTTTACCTCCTGTAATGTCATCAATAATCTCTTTCAAGCCGGGCCCGAATAAGGTCTGCCCTTTGAAAGGAATATTAAGCAATTTAGATTTAGACGTAACATCAGCTGACCAGGATTTTAGCCACAGAGCTCTGCGTGCCTGAATGGCGAATCCTGAATTTTTAGCCGCAAGTTTAGTTAAATGTACTACGGCATCTGAAATAAATGAATTAGCTAACTTAAGGAATTTAAGTTTGTGTGTGATGTCATCTAGTGTGGATGATTGAAGTGTCTCTTCCAGAGACTCAAACCAAAATGCTGCTGCAGCCGTGACAGGCGCAATACATGCAAGAGGTTGCAATATAAACCCTTGTTGAACAAACATTTTCTTAAGGTAACCCTCTAATTTTTTATCCATTGGATCTGAAAAAGCACAGCTATCCTCCACTGGGATAGTGGTACGCTTAGCTAAAGTAGAAACTGCTCCCTCCACCTTAGGGACCATTTGCCATAAGTCCCGTGTGGCGGCGTCTATTGGAAACATTTTTCTGAATATAGGAGGGGGTGAGAAAGGCACACCGGGTCTATCCCACTCCTTAGTAACAATGTCAGTAAGTCTCTTAGGTATAGGAAAAACGTCAGTACTCGTCGGTACCGCAAAATATTTATCCAACCTACACATTTTTTCTGGGATTGCAACTGTGTTACAATCATTCAGAGCCGCTAATACCTCCCCTAGTAACACACAGAGGTTCTCAAGCTTAAATTTAAAATTTGAAATGTCTGAGTCCAGTTTATTTGGATCAGAACCGTCACCCACAGAATGAAGCTCTCCGTCTTCACGTTCTGCAAACTGTGACGCAGTATCAGACATGGCCCTTGCATTATCAGCGCACTCTGTTCTCATCCCAGAGTGATCACGTTTACCTCTTAGTTCTGGTAGTTTAGCCAAAACTTCAGTCATAACAGTAGCCATATCTTGTAATGTGATTTGTAATGGCCGCCCAGATGCACTCGGCGCTACAATATCACGCACCTCCTGAGCGGGAGATGCAGGTACTGACACGTGAGGCGAGTTAGTCGGCATAACTCTCCCCTCGTTGTTTGGTGAAATATGTTCAATTTGTACAGATTGACTATTTTTTAAAGTAGCATCAATACATTTAGTACATAAATTTCTATTGGGCTCCACTTTGGCATTAACACATATAGCACAGAGATATTCCTCTGAATCAGACATGTTTAACACACTAGCAAATAAACAGCAACTTGGAAATACTTTTCAAAGTAATTTACAAATAATATGAAAACGAACTGTGCCTTTAAGAAGCACAGAAAATATTATAACAGATAAAATAATTAAGTTATAGCATCAATCTTTGTCAGAATATACAGTTTTAGCAAAGGATTGTTCCCCTCAGCAAATGATAACTAACCCAGGCAGCAGAAAAAAAATACACAAATAAACGTTTTTTATATCACAGTCAATACAATCAGCACAGCTCTGCTGTGAATGATTACTTCCCTCAAAAAAGACTCTTGAGATCCCTGAACTCTGTAGAGATGAACCGGATCATGCAGGAAGAAAATGAACCTCTGACTGAGTTTTTCTGATGCATAGTGAAAGCACCAAAATGGCCCCTCCCCCACACACATAACAGTGAGAGGGATCAGTGAACTGCTCTAATTTAAATCAAAACTATTGCCAAGTGGAAAAAAAGTGCCCAAAACATTTTTTCACCCAGTACCTCAGAGAAAAAAAACGTTTTTACATGCCAGCAAAAAAACGTTTTACCTCAATAATTAATTGTCATTTAAAACCTATTGCAAGTCCCTGCAAAATAGGTTAAGTCTATGTATACAGTTTAAAAGCCAGAGAAGTACCATTTCCCAGAAAACTGAAGTGTAAAATATACATACATGACAGCCTGATATCAAGCTACATCTACTGCATTCAAGGCTGAGTTTACATTATAACGGTATGGCAGGATTTTCTCATCAATTCCATGTCAGAAAATAATAAACTGCTACATACCTCTTTGCAGATTAATCTGCCTGCTGTCCCCTGATCTGAAGTTTACCTCTCCTCAGATGGCCGAGAAACAGCAATATGATCTTAACTACTCCGGCTAAAATCATAGAAAAACTCAGGTAGATTCTTCTTCAAATTCTACCAGAGAAGGAATAACACACTCCGGTGCTATTATAAAATAACAAACTTTTGATTGAAGATATAAAAACTAAATATATCACCATAGTCCTCTCACACATCCTATCTAGTCGTTGGGTGCAAGAGAATGACTGGGGGTGACGTAGAGGGGAGGAGCTATATAGCAACTCTGCTGGGTGAATCCTCTTGCACTTCCTGTAGGGGAGCAGTTAATATCCCACAAGTAATGATGACCCGTGGACTGATCACACTTAACAGAAGAAATAGCCAGCAATGTAACACATTACAGCTGGTGTGTTAAAATCAAATCTCCTATAGCATATAGAGATGTACAGCGACGCGTTTCTCGGGGGTAACCCCGTTTCCTCAGGCTTGTATACTCTAACTATGTCTTAATCACCCTTAAATAGGGCTCAGTAACCACATGTTTACTATGAACACTCCCCTTCCTTCACTTGAACCAATGAGAACCTTCCTTTCCCCCCACACCCACTTGTTGCAGTAATTAGTTAATATTTATAGATGAAGTGTATAGTTATAACTATGTTACTGATTCCCTAAGGATAGTATTATATATACAGGTGATCATGCGATTTTACAAATCAAAACTTTTGCCGATCGTATAAGAACTAGCAACTGAACCTATGTAAACAAATTGTGTTGTTTATATCTAACTAACCAATGATAACCAAAAACTGTGGGGCTTGTGTCAAAACCTGAATCCGATTGGTTGGAGTCTAGTTGTCTATGGACTACATGTCCCATAATTCCTGTATGTTGGATTAGTGGGTGTGATAAGCATTCAATCTGTATCATCCGCCGTCTGCTTCGGCGGATGTAATGTAGACGTCAGCATAAAGAGTTGGCAGTTCATTAGTCAATGCAAATGCACACCCACGAGTGCGATTGGTTAATGTAGTGTAAACGGTCTGCCATCTGATTGGCCAGCATTGTCAATTCGCCAAAAAAGTGTTAAACTAACAAATATAAACAGTGACGATAAATAACAATGACTGAATGTATGGGTTATAAATATGATACGTGAGATTCGTTTTAAGCGGTATGTTGTTGGTCTGTGAAAGATAAAATGTATGTTACTAATGGTGAAAAAATATACGGAATTTCTATCAAATAAAGGCTGAAGTATAAACCAATAGTGTTAATCATACTATATCAATATATGCGTATTTTTGTAAATCCTACTCCTATATACCCTTTTGAAAAATAAATAATTTCTTATGTGGTTAATACACGGTACAATACTTATGACCATATCTCTACATTTGGCGTGTGCACTAATATACCACACATATTGCATATATTACTGTGATTTGATATCCAAAACTTAATCTGATATCTGTGTATATTAAACCCTATAAATATCCAAATCATCAATCTCTGGATGTAAAAATAATTAGGTGAGAAAAGAAAACACTGGTGATGTATGTTGTTGAATGTTGTGTAGTGGAACTAACCATATTATATGTGTATAGTGAATGCATAAGTGCTTAAGTTGAAGGGGAATCTAATGCTACTGGGGAATATCTACTAGTCTAAACGTGCATTGATGTTTAAAATATTAATGTGATAGAAGGATGTGATGGAATTGTAATAATCATTCTGATCAGTAATATTAATAATAATGTATATTTAAGATGAAAGAATGACAGGTAAATAAGTGTTGATTAGTTCATCAATGTGAAAGTAGCTAAGAATATGACCCGATACCTATGCTAAATATAACCGCTAAATGTGTTAAAATAGTGATGATCATTCCGATCAGTAGTATTAGTGCTAATGTATATACATTTAGAAAACCTCACTATTATGTAAGGTTAAGCAACAAGTGGGGGGTGAAAGTCCGGTGTACAAAATCACTAAATGACCATATACATCAGTATGTTGCCCTTTGACCACAATGAACAAAATTACTGTAAAAGATAAACAACCACACAAAGATCAAAAATCCATAAAATCTATAATGTTGATAATCAAATTGGAATTCATCCCAAGATTTAGCCCAATATTAAATAAAAAGCTGAAAGTGTTATGTAAATACAATTGAATCTATAACCTCATTTAGGCCTGTGGGAAACAGACTATTGAATTTGAAAATCCAATAGGTTTCCCTTTGTCTGAGTTTGGTAAACCTATTATATAAATTGCTTTTCGGGATGTTTTCTATTGGGGTGATTTTGAATGAACATTTTCCAGATATATAATATTGACAGGTATGTCTGGATACACTACGTTTGGATGATTTCGCTTTAATGTTCCTCAAATGTTCGCTCCATCTAATACGGACCTTCCTACATGTCCTGCCTATGTACTGTATGCCACATTTGCAGGATAGCGCATATATGACGTAGCTGGAATCACAAGTCATTTTACTTTTAATAGTGATTTTTTCCCCGTTGCTGTATGACACTATGCTGGTTATTCCATGGGAAATATGTTTGCACATATGGCACAGTCTCTTTCCACATTTATATACTCCCTTTTTACTAAAAATATGGTTTCCTATCTTCTCTCCTAATTTTAGTGTATTGGCTACCTTTCTTTTTGTCATCACCACCTTACTTGGGGCTAGTTTTTGTTTGTAGGAGGGTGCTCTTTTAAAAACCAATTTTGGTTGTAAAGGGAGTGTTTTGTTCAAAATCGGATCTTTTAATAAGATCGGACAGTGTTTTTTTAAAACTTTATTAATGTTTTTATGGTTGGAGTTGTATTGTGTAATAAAGAGTGGTTGTTTATTAAAATTACACTCTTCTTTGTTGTCATGTTGGTCTGAATTAGGAACTGAAGTTAGTAATTGTTCTCTATTTAAATCCCTGGCTCTCTGGGAACCCTTGTCAATGAGTTCAAGTGGGTACCCCTTCTCTATAAATCTAGATGTTAGAATGGGGGCTTGCTGGTCATATTGTTCTAGTGTGCTACAATTCCTACGTAATCGACAAAACTGGCTATATGGAATGTTAGTCTTCCATTTTGTTAAATGGTTGCTGGAGAAATGTAGGAAATTGTTGCAGTCTACCTTTTTGAAGTAGGTAGAGGTAGATATATTGCCCCAAGGGTCCCAGGCAAGTATGATGTCCAAAAATTCTATCTGATCCTTTTGTAAGTTATGTGAAAAACTTAAACCCATATTGTTACGATTCAAATGTGAGACAAATTCTAAAGCTTCCACTTCTGAACCATCAAAAATCAAAATCAAATCATCTATGTAACGGCCATAGAACACCAGATTGCCCCTCCATTGTGAGTTGTAGATGTATAGGTCCTCAAATTGACCCATAAAAAGATTTGCAAAACTAGGGGCAAATCTGGTGCCCATGGCCGTTCCTTTAATCTGTAAATAAAATGTGTCCAAAAACTGAAAGTAATTGTGTTTCAAAATAAAATTTATAAGTGAAATCAGATATTCTTTTTGTCTCCCAGGCATGTAAAGGTCTCTATTCAAATATAACTGTGTTGATCGTATCCCTAAATCATGGGATATGTTTGAGTATAGAGATCCAACATCACATGAGAGCCAAAAGTAATTACCGCTGTTAACTTTAATGCCAGATAATCTATTGAGTAAATCTCTAGTATCTTTGATGTAAGATGGTAAATTGGTTACGTACTTCTGTAGATAGATATCTATGTACTCAGACAATTTGTCGGTGATACTATTGATACCCGCTATTATGGGCCTACCAGGGGGAACCTTATCATCTTTGTGCAGTTTAGGGAGATGATAATAATAGGGGGTACTGGGGTGATCAGGTGTAAGGTATCTCTTTTCTTTTTTTGTAAGAATATCACCCATGAAACCTTGCTCTAATAAAATATTTAGTTTCCTAGTGAAATCAATAGTTGGATCATGGGATAACTTTATATAGTATTCCCTATTATCCAAAATACGGTAAGCCTCTTTAGTATAGTCCGAGTAATTTTGTAGGACTATGCCCCCACCTTTATCCGCCTGACGGATGACCAAATTCTTGTCCCCCGTCAGGCTTTTGAGGGCTCTGGCTTCATTAGGCCAGGTTAGTTTTTTCCCCATGATTCTTTTGGGCATAGATTCAAAGTCTTCTAAATTTAATTGCTGGTACAGATCAATATAGGATACCTCCTCTTTCGGTGGATGGAAGGTGGAGGGGCAATCTGGTGTTCTATGGCCGTTACATAGATGATTTGATTTTTATTTTTGATGGTTCAGAAGTGGAAGCTTTAGAATTTGTCTCACATTTGAATCGTAACAATATGGGTATAAGTTTTTCACATAACTTACAAAAGGATCAGATAGAATTTTTGGACATCATACTTGCCTGGGACCCTTGGGGCAATATATCTACCTCTACCTACTTCAAAAAGGTAGACTGCAACAATTTCCTACATTTCTCCAGCAACCATTTAACAAAATGGAAGACTAACATTCCATATAGCCAGTTTTGTCGATTACGTAGGAATTGTAGCACACTAGAACAATATGACCAGCAAGCCCCCATTCTAACATCTAGATTTATAGAGAAGGGGTACCCACTTGAACTCATTGACAAGGGTTCCCAGAGAGCCAGGGATTTAAATAGAGAACAATTACTAACTTCAGTTCCTAATTCAGACCAACATGACAACAAAGAAGAGTGTAATTTTAATAAACAACCACTCTTTATTACACAATACAACTCCAACCATAAAAACATTAATAAAGTTTTAAAAAAACACTGGCCGATCTTATTAAAAGATCCGATTTTGAACAAAACACTCCCTTTACAACCAAAATTGTTTTTTAAAAGAGCACCCTCCTACAAACAAAAACTAGCCCCAAGTAAGGTGGTGATGACAAAAAGAAAGGTAGCCAATACACCAAAATTAGGAGAGAAGATAGGAAACCATATTTTTAGTAAAAAGGGAGTATATAAATGTGGAAAGAGACTGTGCCATATGTGCAAACATATTTCCCATGGAATAACCAGCATAGTGTCATACAGCAACGGGGAAAAATTCACTATTAAAAGTAAAATGACTTGTGATTCCAGCTACGTCATATATGCGCTATCCTGCAAATGTGGCATACAGTACATAGGCAGGACATGTAGGAAGGTCCGTATTAGATGGAGCGAACATTTGAGGAACATTAAAGCAAAATCATACAAACATAGTGTATCCAGACATACCTGTCAATATTATATATCTGGAAAATGTTCATTCAAAATCACCCCAATAGAAAACATCCCGAAAAGCAATTTATATAATAGGTTTACCAAACTCAGACAAAGGGAAACCTATTGGATTTTCAAATTCAATAGTCTGTTTCCCACAGGCCTAAATGAGGTTATAGATTCAATTGTATTTACATAACACTTTCAGCTTTTTATTTAATATTGGGCTAAATCTTGGGATGAATTCCAATTTGATTATCAACATTATAGATTTTATGGATTTTTGATCTTTGTGTGGTTGTTTATCTTTTACAGTAATTTTGTTAATTGTGGTCAAAGGGCAACATACTGATGTATATGGTCATTTAGTGATTTTGTACACCGGACTTTCACCCCCCACTTGTTGCTTAACCTTACATAATAGTGAGGTTTTCTAAATGTATATACATTAGCACTAATACTACTGATCGGAATGATCATCACTATTTTAACACATTTAGCGGTTATATTTAGCATAGGTATCAGGTCATATTCTTAGCTACTTTCACATTGATGAACTAATCAACACTTATTTACCTGTCATTCTTTCATCTTAAATATACATTATTATTAATATTACTGATCAGAATGATTATTACAATTCCATCACATCCTTCTATCACATTAATATTTTAAACATCAATGCACGTTTAGACTAGTAGATATTCCCCAGTAGCATTAGATTCCCCTTCAACTTAAGCA